>NC_058083.1:126680446-127280446 GCF_014858855.1 Bufo gargarizans
GCTGCATTTGTCACAGTGATATACAAGCTTGAAATACTGCAATAATATTCATGGTTTTAGAAAAACCCAGTTTTTGGCAATACCCTACATCTGGAGCCTTTTCTGCATTTTTCACAGTGAAATACCAGCTTGAAATACTGCACTAATATACTGGGGCCTTTGCTGCATTTGTCACTGTGAAATACAAGCTTTAAATACAGTAATTATAGCTGTGATAAAAAATTAAAATAAAAATAAACATTTTTGGCAATACCCTACATCTGGGGGCTTTGCGCATTTGTCACTGTAAAATACAAGCTTGAAATACTGCAATAACATTCTGGGTTTAAAAAAAACACCCATTTTTGGCAGTACCCTACATCTGGGGCCTTTGCTGCATGTGTCACAGTGAAATACAAGCTTAAAATACTGCAATTATAGCTGTGATTAAAAAAACAACAATTTTTGGCAATACCCTACATCTGGTGCCTTTGCTGCATTTGTCACTGTAAAATACAAGCTTAACCTCTTCAGCCCCACTAGCTGAAACCCCCTTCATGACCAGAGCACTTTTTACACTTCGGCACTACACTCCTTTCACCGTTTATCGCTCGGTCATGCAACTTACCACCCAAATGAATTTTACCTCCTTTTCTTCTCACTAATGGAGCTTTCATTTGGTGGTATTTTATTGCTGCTGACATTTTTACTTTTTTTGTTATTAATCAAAATGTAACGATTTTTTTGCAAAAAAATGACATTTTTCACTTTCAGCTGTAAAATTTTGCAAAAAAAACGACATCCATATATAATTTTTTTGCCAAATGTATTGTTCTACATGTCTTTGATTAAAAAAAAATGTTTGGGCAAAAAAAAAATGGTTTGGGTAAAAGTTATAGCATTTACAAACTATGGTACAAAAATGTGAATTTCCGCTTTTTGAAACAGCTCTGACTTTCTGAGCACCTGTCATGATTCCTGAGGTTCTACAATGCCCAGACAGTAGAAAACCCCCACAAATGACCCCATTTCGGAAAGTAGACACCCTAAGGTATTCGCTGATGGGCATAGTGAGTTCATAGAACTTTTTATTTTTTGTCACAAGTTAGCGGAAAATGATGATGATTTTTTTTTTTCTTACAAAGTCTCATATTCCACTAACTTGCGACAAAAAAAAAAAAATTCTAGGAACTCACCATGCCCCTCACAGAATACCTTGGGGTGTTTTCTTTCCAAAAGGGGGTCACTTGTGGGGTAGTTATACTGCCCTGGCAATTTAGGGGCCCAAATGTGTGAGAAGAACTTTGCAATCAAAATGTGTAAAAAATGACCGGTGAAATCCGAAAGGTGCACTTTGGAATATGTGCCCCTTTGCCCACCTTGGCATCAAAAAAGTGTCACACATCTGGTATTGCCGTACTCAGGAGAAGTTGGGGAATGTGTTTTGGGGTGTCATTTTACATATACCCATGCTGGGTGAGAGAAATATATTGGCAAAAGACAACTTTTCCCATTTTTTTATACAAAGTTGGCATTTGACCAAGATATTTTTCTCACCCAGCATGGGTATATGTAAAATGACACCCCAAAACACATTCCCCAACTTCTCCTGAGTACGGCGATATCAGATGTGTGACACTTTTTTGATGCCAAGGTGGGCAAAGGGGCACATATTCCAAAGTGCACCTTTCGGATTTTGCAGGCCATTTTTTACACATTTTGATTGCAAAGTACTTCTCACACATTTGGGCCCCTAAATTGCCAGGGCAGTATAACTACGCCACAAATGACCCCATTTTGGAAAGAAGACACCCCAAGGTATTCCGTGAGAGGCATGGCGAGTTCCTAGAATTTTTTTTTTTTGTCACAAGTTAGCGGAAAATGATGATTTTTTTTCTTCTCTTTTTTCCTTACAAAGTCTCATATTCCACTAACTTGCGACAAAAAATTCTAGGAACTCGCCATGCCCCTCACGGAATACCTTGGGGTGTCTTCTTTCCAAAATGGGGTCACTTGTGGCGTAGTTATACTGCCCTGGCAATTTAGTGGCCCATATGTGTGAGAAGTACTTTGCAATCAAAATCTGTAAAAAATGACCGGTGAAATCCGAAAGGTGCACTTTGGAATATGTGCCCCTTTGCCCACCTTGGCATCAAAAAAGTGTCACACATCTGATATCGCCGTACTCAGGAGAAGTTGGGGAATGTGTTTTGGGGTGTCATTTTACATATACCCATGCTGGGTGAGAGAAATATATTGGCAAAAGACAACTTTTCCCATTTTTTTATACAAAGTTGGCATTTGACCAAGATATTTTTCTCACCCAGCATGGGTATATGTAAAATGACACCCCAAAACACATTCCCCAACTTCTCCTGAGTACGGCAATACCAGATGTGTGACACTTTTTTGATGCCAAGGTGGGCAAAGGGGCACATATTCCAAAGTGCACCTTTCGGATTTTGCAGGCCATTTTTTACACATTTTGATTGCAAAGTACTTCTCACACATTTGGGCCCCTAAATTGCCAGGGCAGTATAACTACGCCACAAGTGACCCCATTTTGGAAAGAAGACACCCCAAGGTATTCCGTGAGGGGCATGGCGAGTTCCTAGAATTTTTTATTTTTTGTCGCAAGTTAGTGGAATATGAGACTTTGTAAGGAAAAAAGAGAAAAAAAAAATCATCATTTTCCGCTAACTTGTGACAAAAATAAATAAATTCTAGGAACTCGCCATGCCCCTCACGGAATACGTTAGGGTGTCTTCTTTCCAAAATGGGGTCAGTTGTGGCGTAGTTATACTGCCCTGGCAATTTAGGGCCCCAAATGTGTGAGAAGTACCTTGCAATCAAAATGTGCAAAAAATGGCCTGCAAAATCTGAAAGGTGCACTTTGGAATATGTGCCCCTTTGCCCACCTTGGCAGCAAAAAAGTGTGACACATCTGGTATCGCTGTACTCAGGAGAAGTTGGGGAATGTGTTTTGGGGTGTCATTTTACATATACCCATGCTGGGTGAGAGAAATATCTTGGCAAAAGACAACTTTTCCCATTTTTTTATACAAAGTTGGCATTTGACCAAGATATTTTTCTCACCCAGCATGGGTATATGTAAAATGACACCCCAAAACACATTGCCCAACTTCTCCTGAGTACGGCGATACCAGATGTGTCACACTTTTTTGCAGCCTAGATGCGCAAAGGTGCCCAATTCCTTTTAGGAGGAATCATTACATGTATGGCCAGCATTAGGAGTTTCTGCTATTCTCCTTATATTGAGCATACAGGTAATGAGATTTTTTTTCCGTTCAGCCTCTGGGCTGAAAGAAAAAAATGAACGGCACAGATTTCTTCATTCGCATCGATCAATGTGGATGAAAAAATCTCTGCCAAAAAAAAAAAATGGAGGGGAAAGGCGTCTGCCAGGACATAGGAGCTCCGCCCTACATCCATACCCACTTAGCTCGTATGCCCTGGCAAACCAGATTTCTCCATTCACATCAATCGATGTGGATGAATAAATCATTGCCGGGATTTTTTTTTTTTTTTTTTTTATATATATATACAAAGTGTTTGCCAAAGCATAGGAAAGCCGCCTCCTCCTTAGCTCGTATGCCTCGGCAAACATATCTGTTACTGCAGAGGAGAAAATCCCGTCTTGCAGCGCCGCATACACCGACTTGCGTGTAATCTGACAGCAGCGCAATGCTTCTGTCAGAATGCACATCGGTGCTGCAGCTGGTCGATCGGTTGGTCCACCTGGAAGGTAAAAAGACAAAAAAAAAAAAAAAAAAAAACCAGGCCGAAACGCAATAATTTTATTAACTTTGCAACAGAACATGTAACTTTAACTTTTTAACTGAACATTAACCTTTTTGCTTACTGGTGTTTTTTTTTTTTTTTTTTTTTTACTACCTTTATAGAACAAACCTCACCTTCCCCATGGGTCAATGTGCAAAGCGCAAATCGCCCAAAGATGTGGCGAAGTGCGTTATGCACTTTGTCCCATGTGAAAGGAGACGTTTGCAGCAGCAGTGAGTGAATGGGCCCTAATAGCCCTGTGTGCCTATCCAGGTGAGATGATCCCTATGCTAATAGTGTACCTGTGAGTGGTACTTCTGGAAACACTCTCCAAAGCATAGGGCAGGGTGGTCAGGACAGTCAGGACAGAAATAGCGGGTGTCACGCCTTATTCCACTCCTGCTACAGACACAACATCTTTTTCGGGGTGACGGTTGGGTTGAGGTACCAGGAACGACATTGGGGAAATGTCGCTCGTGTAGACGGCTAACTACACTGGTGGATGGGGCCACGGAACCTCCTGGGTACAGGAGGTTCTCGATGATCTCTTCCTGAAATTTGAGGAAGGATCTAGTTCTCCCAGCCTTACTGTAGAGAACAAAACTATTGTACAGAGCCAATTGAATTAAATATACAGACACCTTCTTATACCAGCGTCTGGTTCTGCGGGAAACTAAATACGGAGACAACATCTGGTCATTGAAGTCCACCCCTCCCATGTGGAGGTTATAGTCGTGGACTGAGAGGGGCTTTTCAATGACACGGGTTGCTCGCTCAATTTGTATTGTCGTGTCTGCGTGAATGGAGGAGAGCATGTAAACGTCACGCTTGTCTCTCCATTTCACCGCGAGCAGTTCTTCGTTACACAGTGCGGCCCTCTGCCCCCTTGCAAGACGGGTGGTAACGAGCCGTTGGGGGAAGCCCGCGCGACTAGTTCGCGCGGTACCACAGGCGCCAATCCGTTCTAGAAACAAATGCCTAAAGAGGGCCACACTTGTGTAAAAATTGTCCACATAAAGATGGTACCCCTTGCCGAATAAGGGTGACACCAAGTCCCAAACTGTCTTCCCACTGCTCTCCAGGTAGTCAGGGCAACCGACCGGCTCCAGGGTCTGATCTTTTCCCTCATAGATCCGAAATTTGTGGGTATAGCCTGTGGCCCTTTCACAGAGCTTATACAATTTGACCCCATACCGGGCGCGCTTGCTTGGGATGTATTGTTTGAAGCCAAGGCGCCCGGTAAAATGTATCAGGGACTCGTCTACGCAGATGTTTTGCTCTGGGGTATAAATATCTGCAAATTTCTGGTTGAAATGGTCTATGAGGGGCCGAATTTTGTGGAGCCGGTCAAAAGCAGGGTGGCCCCTGGGACGGGAGGCGGTGTTGTCACTAAAGTGCAGGAAACGCAGGATGGCCTCAAAACGTGCCCTGGACATAGCAGCAGAGGACATGGGCATGTGATGAATCGGGTTCGTGGACCAATATGACCGCAATTCATGCTTTTTTGTCAGGCCCATGTTGAGGAGGAGGCCCAGAAAAGTTTTAATTTCGGAAACTTGGACTGGTTTCCACCGGAAAGGCTGGGCATAAAAGCTTCCCGGGTTAGCAGTGATAAATTGTGTGGCATATCTGTTTGTTTCGGCCACAACTATGTCTAAAAGCTCCGCAGTCAAGAACAGCTCAAAAAATCCCAGGGCCGAACCGATCTGAGCTGTCTCAACCCGAACTCCAGACTGGGCAGTGAAAGGGAAAACTACAGGTGCGGCTGAAGTTGGGGACTGCCAATCAGGGTTTGCCAGCACCTCTGGGATTCTAGGGGCTCTACGGGCACGTCTTTGCGGTGGCTGCGACGGGGTCACTACTGCACGTGCCACCGTACCAGCTTCAACTGCCCTTCTGGTGCTCGCTACTTCACCAGGTTGTACGGCAGTGCTGGTACTAAGTCCAGGGAGGGCTGGGCTGCTGGTGTATGCCTCACCACGTAATCCGACAGCACCAGCCCCACTCGGCTGCTCTTGAAGCGGATCCTGCGCAACCTGTGGTCTAGCGACACGGGGCCGGGTACGCCTGGTGGTATCAGGGACCTCAGCCTCCTCGTCCGAACTTTGGGTCAGAGAGCCACTGCTTTCTACAGGTTCGTATTCTGACCCGCTGGATTCATCAGATGAGGGTTCCCACTCCTCATCCGACTGGGTCAGAAGCCTGTAGGCCTCTTCAGAAGAATACCCCCTGTTAGATATGTGGGCAACTAAATTTAGGGGTATTCCCTGAGACTACCCAAGAAAAAAAAAACAAGCCTGTCTTACAAAGGGGAGGCTAGTGAAGTACCGGAGGCCGCTTTTTTTTGTCACTGCGGTGGGGCGGGTGTGGGCGAACGCACGTGTGGGCGACCGATCAGGCCTGATCGGGCAAACACTGCGTTTTGGGTGGAGGGCGAACTAAAGTGACACTAGTACTATTATAGATCTGACCGTGATCAGTTTTGATCACTTCCAGATACTATAAAAGTACAAATGCTGATTAGCGATACGCTAATCAGCGAATAATGGACTGCGGTGCGGTGGGCTGGGCGCTAACTGATCGCTAACTACCTAACCAAGGGGCCTAAACTATACCTAAAACCTAACGGTCAATACCAGTGAAAAAAAAATGTGACAGTTTACACTGATTCCTTTTTTCCTTTCACTAGTGATTGACAAAGGGGTGATCAAAGGGTTAATTGGGGTTCAGGGGGGTGATCTGGGGCTAAAGTGTGCTGTTTGGTGTACTCACTGTGAAGCCTGCTCCTCTGCTGGATCAAACCGACGAAAAGAACCAGCAGAGGAGAAGGCAGCCATATAACAGATCATATTTACAAATATGATCTGATATATGGCTCTGTGATTGGCTTTTTTGAAAATCATCAGCTTGCCAGCCGCGATCATTGGCTGGCAAGCTGATGACGAAATGGTCCCTGACGAAATGCCGGCGCGAACTGCGCATGCGCGGGCCGCATAGCGCGTCATCTCGCGTCTCGCGAGATGACGCGTATATGCGTCGTTGTGCGCAGCGCTGCCGCCTCCGGACCGCACATCTGCGTTAGGCGGTCCGGAGGCGGTTAAAATACTGCAATAATATTCTGGGTTTAAAAAACACACAAATTTTTGGCAATACCATACACCTGGGGCCTTTGCTGCATTTGTCGCAGTGAAATACAAGCTTGAAATACTGCAGTAATATTCTGGGTTTAAGAAAACACACATTTTTGGCAAGACCCTAATTCTGGGACCTTTGCTGCATTTGTCACTGTGAAATACAAGCTTGTAGTACTGCAATAATATTCTGCATTAAAAAAAAAACTAACTGTTTCTGGCAATACCCTACATCTGCAGCCTTTGCTGCATGTGTCCCAGTGAAATACAAGCTTGAAATACTGCAATAATATTCTGGGTTTAAAAAAACACCCATTTGTTGCAATATCCTACATCTGGGGCCTTTGCTGCATTTGTCACTGTGAAATACAAGCTTTAAATACTGTAATAATATTCTGGGTTTAAAAAAAAACACCCATTTTTGGCAAGACCCTACATTTGGGGCCTTTGCAGCATTTTTCACAGTAAAATACAAGCTTGAAATACTGCAATAATATTCTGGGTTTAAAAAAACACCCATTTTTGGCAATACCCTACATTTGGGGCCTTTGCAGCATTTGTCACAGTGAAATACAAGCTTGAAATACTGCACTAATATTCTGGGTTTAAAAAAAACACCCATTTTTGGCAATACCCTACATTTGAGGCCTTTGCGGAATTTGTCACAGTGAAATACAAGCTTGAAATACTGCAATAATATTCTGGGTTTAAAAAAAACACTTTTTTTGGCAATACCCTACATTTGGGGCCTTTGCAGCATTTGTCACAGTGAAATACAAGCTTGAAATACTGCAATAATATTCTGGGTTTAAAAAAACAGCCATTTTTGGCAATACCTTACATCTGGGGCCTTTGCTGCATTTGTCACTGTAAAATACAAGCTTAAAATACTGCAATAATATTCTGGGTTTAAAAACACACCAATATTTGGCAATACCCTACATCTGGAGTCTTTGATGCATTTGTCACTGTGAAATACAAGCTTGAAATACAGCACTCATTTTCTGGGTTTTAAAAAAACTCCCATTTTGGGCAAGGTAATAAATTCACGGCCTTTGCTGCATTTGTCACAGTGAAATACAAGCTTGAAATACTTCAATACTATTCTGGGTTTAAAAAATCACTAATTGTTTGCAATATTCTACATCTGGGGCCTTTGCTGCATTTGTCACTGTGAAAGACAAGCTTGAAATAATTCAATAATATGCTGGATTTAAAAAAAATATATGTTTTTGACAATACCTTATATCTGTGGCCTTTGCTGCATTTTTCACAGTGAAATACAAGCTTGAAATGCTGCACTTATATTCTGGGTTTAAAAAAACACCCATTTTTGGCAATACCTTACATCTGTGGCCTTTGCTACATTTTTCACTGTGAAATACAAGCTTGAAATACTGCAATAATATTCTAGGTTTAAAAAAAACACCCATTTTTTGCAATACCCTACATCTGGGTCTTTGTTGCATTTGTCACAGTGAAATACAAGTTTGAAATACTGCAATAATATAATATTTTTTAAAAACACCAATATTTTGCAATATCCTACATCTGGGGCCTTTGCTGCATTTGTCACAGTGAAATACAAGCGTTAGATACTGCTGTTATATTCTATTATTAAAATAAAACACCAATTTTGTGCAAGACCCTACATCTGGGGCCTTTGCTGCATTTGTCACTGTGAAATACAAGCTTTAAATACTGTATTAATATTCTGGGTTTAAAAAAAACACCCATTTTTGGCAATACCCTACATTTGGGGCCTTTGCAGCATTTGTCACAGTGAAATACAAGCTTGAAATACTGCACTAATATTCTGGGTTTAAAAAAACACCTATTTTTTGCAATATCCTACAACTGGGGCCTTTGCTGCATTTGTCACTATGAAATACGAGCTTTAAATACTGTAATAATATTCTGGGTTTAAAAAAAACACCCATTTTTGGCAATACCCTACATTTGGGGCCTTTGCAGCATTTGTCACAGTGAAATACAAGCTTGAAATACTGCAATAATATTCTGGGTTTAAAAAAAACAGCCATTTTTGGCAATACCTTACATCTGGGGCCTTTGCTGCATTTGTCACTGTAAAATACAAGCTTAAAATACTGCAATAATATTCTGGGTTTGAAAACACACCAATATTTGGCAATACCCTACATCTGGGGTCTTTGATGCATTTGTCACTGTGAAATACAAGCTTGAAATACAGCACTCATTTTCTGGGTTTTAAAAAAACTCCCATTTTGGGCAAGGTAATAAATTCACGGCCTTTGCTGCATTTGTCACAGTGAAATACAAGCTTGAAATACTTTAATACTATTCTGGGTTTAAAAAATCACTAATGTTTCGCAATATTCTACATCTGGGGCCTTTGCTGCATTTGTCACTGTGAAATACAAGCTTGAAATAATTCAATAATATGCTGGATTTAAAAAAAAAATATGTTTTTGACAATACCCTACATCTGTGGCCTTTGCTGCATTTGTCACAGTGAAATACAAGCTTGAAATGCTGCACTTATATTCTGGGTTTAAAAAAACACCCATTTTTGGCAATACCTTACATCTGTGGCCTTTGCTACATTTTTCACTGTGAAATACAAGTTTGAAATACTGCAATAATATTATATTTTTAAAAAACACCAATATTTTGCAATATCCTACATCTGGGGCTTTTGCTGCATTTGTCACAGTGAAATACAAGCGTTAGATACTGCTGTTATATTCTATTATTAAAATAAAACACCAATTTTGTGCAAGACCCTACATCTGGGGCCTTTGCTGCATTTGTCACAGTGAAATACAAGCTTGAAATACTGCAATAATATTCTGAGTTAAAAAACAACACTTTTTTTGGCAATACCCTACATCTGCGACCTTTGCTGCATTTGTCACAGGTCGTGGTGCTGCTGGTGGAGCTCCTGTTGCATGGAGAGGACGTGTTCGATCTTTACCAGCTACACGCACAAGTAAAACACCTTCCTCAGGTGCGAGTAGGCGACAAGACCTTCAGCGTTATTTGGTAGGGCCAAATGAGGCTCTACGAATGGTAAGGCCAGAACAAGTACAGGCGATAGTAGATTGGGTGGCTGACAGTGCCTCCAGTTCCTTCACATTGTCTCCCACCCAGTCTCCTGCTGAAAGATCAGAGTTGGCACCTGCAGCCCATGTCCATCAGTCCTTCACCTCACCCCTTGCAAATCAGCCAAGCAGTCTGATCCCCAAGTCATGGAGCAGTCTCTTCTGCTTTTTGATGACTCTACCAGCAGGGTTTCCTAAACCACCCACATAGCCCTGCCCCAGAAGTGGAAGAGATTGAGTGCACCCATGGCCAACCAATTATGTTTCAGGATGAGTACACTGGAGTACCACTGCAGCACGTCTTGGATGATGACGACACACAGGTCCCAACTGCTAGGGCTTTCTGCAGTGTGCAGACCGACAAGGAGGGCAGGGGTGAAGACTGGGTGGAAGATGATGTGGAGGATGATGAGGTCCTCGACCCCACATGGAATCAAGGTCATGCGAGTGAACTGTGTAGTTTGGAGGAAGAGGCGGTGGTCGCACAGAGCCACCAGCACAGCAGAAGAGGGAGCAAGGTGCAAAAGTGGAGCCGCTGTCCCCTAGACAGTACGCCTGCTACTGCCCACTACAGCAAGGGACCGAGCACACCAAAGCCAGCTCCAAGGAGTTCTCTGGCATTGCAGTTCTTCAGACAATGTGCTGACAAGACACGAGTGGTTTGCACGCTGTGCAATCAGAGCCTTAAACGAGGCATAAACGTTCTCAACCTGAGCACAACCTGCATGACCAGGCATTTAAGTGCAAAGCACGAGCTGCATTGGAGTAGACACCTCAAAAACCAAGAAAGGTCTCTGGCTCCTCCTGCTTCCTCTTCTGCTGCAGTCTCGGCCTCTTAATTCACCTCTGGGGTGACAGTGATACCTGCCACCCCGCCAACAGAGGATCTTCCAGCAATGCTACCACCTGGGTTACGAAGCATCTCCACAATCTCCCATCGAAGAGTTTAACTCTCTATCTCCCAAACACTGGAGCGAAAGAGGAAGTACCCACCTGCGATCCCTGGCACTAAATGCCAGCATTTCAAAATTTCAAAACTGGAGATAGAGAGTTTTAGGGCTCTTTCACACTTGCGTTCTTTTCTTCCGGCATAGAGTTCCGTCGTCGGGGCTCTATGCCGGAAGAATCCTGATCAGTTTTATCCTAATGCATTCTGAATGGAGTGATATCCGTTTAGGATGCATCAGGATGTCTTCAGTTCCGGACCGGAACGTTTTTTGGCCGGAGAAAATACCACAGCATGCTGCGCTTTTTGCTCCGGCCAAAAATCCTGAAGACTTGCCGCAAGGCCGGATCCGGAATGAATGCCAATTGAAAGACATTGATCCGGCCTTAAGCTAAACGTCGTTTCGGCGCATTGCCGGATCCGACGTTTAGCTTTTTCTGAATGGTTACCATGGCTGCCGGGACGCTAAAGTCCTGGCAGCCATGGTAAAGTGTAGTGGGGAGCGGGTGAGCAGTATACTTATCGTTTAGGTATAGAGCCCCGTCCGTGCGGCTCCCTGGGCGCTCCAGAGTGACGTCAGGGCGCCCCACGCGCATGGATCACGTGATCACATGGCACGTCATCCATGCGCATGGGGCGCTCTGACGTCATTCTGGAGAGCCCCGGGAGCCGCACGGACGGTAAGTATACCGCTCCCCCGCTCCCCACTACTACTATGGCAACCAGGACTTTAATAGCGTCCTGGCTGCCATAGTAACACTGAAAGCATTTTGAAGATCCGTCTTCAAATGCTTTCGGTACATTTGCGTTTTTCCGGATCCGGCGTGTAATTCCGGCAAGTGGAGTACACGCCGGATCCGGACAACGCAAGTGTGAAAGAGGCCTTAAAACCCTTTTGGCGGTGGCTGTCCTATAGTACGTTATGCCCAGCCGCCACTACTTTTCCAGGCGAGCCATCCCTTCCCTTCACAACCAAGTGGGGGACAAAATCAGGCGTGCACTGTGCAACGCCATCTGTGGCAATGTCCACCTAACTACTGATACGTGGACCAGTAAGCACGGTCAGGGACGTTATATATCCCTAACAGCACACTGCAGTGGCGGCTGGGCCTGAGGTAGATAGCAGTTTGGCTCATGTCCTTCCACCTCTGAGGATTGCAGGTCGCTTCAGTTTGCCTCCTGTTGCTTCCTCCTACTCCACTTCCTCATCCTCTACCACCTCCTTATCCGGTCAGCGTAACACCTTCACCACCAACTTTAGCACAGCCAGGGGTAAACAACAGCAGGCTGTTTTAAAACGTATCTGTTTGGGGGACAAACCCCTTACCGCGCAGGAGCTGAGGATGGGCATGGAACAACAGACCGATGAGTGGTTGGTGCCAGTGAGCCTCAAGCTGGTGGTGTGCGATAATGGGCGAGATCTTGTAGCAGCTCTGGGACTAGCCGGTTTGACACATATTCCTTACCTGGCGCATGTGCTGAATTTGGTGGTGCAGAGGCTCCTTAAAAATTACCCCGATATGTCAGAGCTGCTGCATAAAGTGCGGGCCATCTGTGCCCGCTTTAAGCGTTCTCACCATAAAGCTGCTCACCTGTCAGTGCTGCAGCGTTACTTCAGCCTTCCTGCTCATTGGGCTGATATGCGACGTGCCCACAAGGTGGAACTCCACCTTGCACATGCTGGCCAGACTGTGCGAGCAGCAGCAGGCAATAGTGAAGTTTCAACTGCAGCACGCACGGGTGAGTCACTCTGCGGAACAGCACCACTTCACCACCAATGAGTGGGCCTCCATTCGGGACCTGTGTGCCTTTTTGCATTGTTTCAAGTACTCCACAAACATGGCTAGTGCCGAAGACATCGTTCTCAGCATTACTATCCCGCTTCTAAGCCTCCTTGAAAAAACGCTTCGGGCGATGATGGAGGATGTGGCACAAGAGGAGGAGGATGAAGAGGTATCATTTCATAGGGTTTCAGGCCAGTCATTCACACGTGGTTCCGAGGGTGGGTTGCTGCACCCACAAACACCAGGTACATAATTGTCCAGCCAGGGCACAGTTCTGGAGGATGACAAGGTGGAGGATGAGGAGGAGGAGGAATGGTGTTCACAGTAGGGTGGCACCCAAACCAGCTCACGGCCATCACTGATGCGTTGCTGGGGGGATATAGAGGACACAGACGATACACTTCCCACAGAGAACAACTTTTTGTTGCCTCTGGGCAGAATGGCACACATGAGCGATTACATGCTGCAGTGTCTCCACAACAACGACCGACGAGTTTCCAACATTCTAACTTGTGCTGATTATTGGGTGGACACGCTTCTTCATCCCCGTTACAAGGACAACATACTGTCCTTAATTCCGTGACTGGAGCTTGATCGTAATATGCGTGAGTACACGCGCACGCTGGTAGATGTGCTGCTGGTGGCATTCCCACCTGACAGCGGTGGCACAGTGGAAAAACAAGGTGAAGGCAGAGGAGGAAGAGGTCACCAACTCAGCTGGGGCACCACTAGCACCTCAGAAGGCAAGGTTAGCATGGTCAAAATGTGGAAAAGCTTTGTCAGAACACCACAACAACCAGCACATATGGAACATCTTAGCAGGAGGCAGCATTTCAGCAACATGGTGGAGCAGTATGTGTGCACACGCCTACATAGACATAGAATGTGTCTGCAGATAAGAACCATTTGGCCCATTTAGTCTGCCCAATATACTGAATCCAATGAATAGCCCCTGGCCCTATCTTATATGAAGGATGGCCTTATGCATATCCCATGCATGCTTAAACTCCTTCACTGTATTTGCAGCTACCACTTCTGCAGGAAGGCTATTCCATGCATCCACTACTCTCTCAGTAAAGTAATACTTCCTGATATTACTTTTAAACCTTTGCCCCTCTAATTTAAAACTATGTCCTCTTGTAGCAGTTTTTATTCTTTTAAATATTCTCTCCTCTTTTACCTTGTTGATTCCCTTTATGTATTTAAAAGTTTCTATCATATCCCCTCTGTCTCATCTTTCTTCCTACCACCAGTTTAGTAGCTCTTCTCTAAACTCTCTCCAAAGTATCAATATACATGTACTGAATGATGGGTCTGCCCCCTTCAACTTCTGGGTCTCCAAATTAGGCACATGGCCTGAGCTTGCCCTTTACGCCTTGAAGGTGCTGGCATACCCTGCAGCCAGTGTATTGTCTGAACGTGTGTTTAGCATGGCAGGGGGCATTATCATAGACAAGCGCAGCCGCCTGTCCACAGCCAGTATGGACAAGCTTACGTTCATTAAAATTAGAGTTGGGACGAATCCAATTTTTTTAGAATCAGAAAATGTTTTCGAATCTATCGAATCTTTCGAATCTCGAATCCTATTAATCCTGTACATAAGAATTGTGTGAACAGTGTAAGAAACAAAGTGATCCAAACACTTATAGGGGCATCTGTGGATGGCACTGTTATGGGGGGGACTCTGTGGATGGCACTGTTATGGGGGATCTGTGGATGGCACTGTTATGGGGCATCTGTGGATAGCACTGTTATGGGGGCTCTGTGGATGGCACTGTTATGGTGAATTTGTGGATGGCACTGTTATGGGGATCTGTGGATGGCACTGTTATGGGGGATCTGTGGATGGCACTGTTATGGGGGATCTGTGGATGGCACTGTTATGGGGATCTGTGGATGGCACTGTTATGGGGGATCTATGGATGGCACTGTTATGGGGGGGATCTGTGGATGGCAGGGTTATGGGGGGATCTGTGGATGGCACTATAATGGGGGATCTGTGGATGGCTCTGATATGGGGGATCTGTGGATGGCACTGTTATGGGGGATCTGTGGATGGCACTCTTATGGGGGATCTGTGGATGGCACTGTTATGGGGATCTCTGGATGGCACTGTTATGGGGATCTCTGGATGGCACTGTGATGGGGGTGATCTGTGGATGACACATATATAGCAGCTTATGCTATGTGCCATCCACAGATCCCCCCATAACAGTGTCCCTGCAGTGTGAATGAACCCCAATACAGGGGCTGGGGGCCAGCATCTGGATTAGGAATGACAGCAGGGACCGGTGCAGTCCCTGTATTCAAATGCACCGGCCCCGTTTACTGTAGTATAATCTTATGATTTAACCTGCATTGTTAAGATTTTATAATCCATCTGTATTACTTACATTACAACATTAAGTTACGTAGCAGAGAGGAGGGAGGAGACAGGCCGGGAGGATGGGCGGGCGGCGCATCACTAACTACGTCACACACCCGTGCCGCCTGCTTCATTCATAAAGTGGACGGCACAGGCACGTGACGTAGTGAGTGACGTGCCGCCCGCCCGTCTTCCCGGCCTGCCTCCTCCATCCTATGGAACTGAATGTTGTAATGTAAGTAATACAGATGGATTATTATATCTTAACAATGCAGATCCCACAGGACTTGTCCGTACCTTGTGCAGAATAGACATGTATACCGGCCTTATCTAGCCATTGTTATACTACAGCGCAATTGCTCATTGTTGTATTTTTGATATTTCCCACTCTTTTGTGGTGTACCCTAATTGAAAAATAGATAAAAATAATAATTAAAACCAAAAACCAGTGTTGGCTAAATATTACAATATTTTCTGTTACATAGTTGGATGACATTCACCAATTTTTGGCTGTGATATACCCCTGGTCTACCCAGTGGACATGTTATTAAATAAAATTAAAAAAATCTGTTAAATTGTCAGGTGAAATTCACACATTTTTGTCTGTGATATACCCCTGCGTGATATAACCTAATAGACAGGTTAATAAATTTCACAAATTTGTCTGTTATATTGTCGGGTAAAATTCACCAATTTTTGGCAGTGATATACCCCTGCTCTACCTAGTAGATGGGTTAATAAATTTAAAAAAAAATTCTGTTACATAGTTGGGTGACATTCACCAATTTTTGGCTGTTTAGTATATACCCCTGGTCTACCTGGTGGACAGGTTAATACATTTCACTAATTTGTTTGTTACATTGTCAGGTGAAATTCAACAATTTTTGTCTGTGAAATAACCCTGCTCTACCTAATAGATATTTGAATAAATTTCACTAATTTGTCTGTTACATTGTCGGGTGCAATTCAACAATTTTTGGCTATGAAATACTCCTGCTCTACCTAGTAGACAGGTTACTAAATTTCACTAATTTTTCTGTTACATACTTGGGTCAAATTCACCAATTTTTGTCTATGATATACCCCTGCTCTACCTAGTTGACAGGTTACTGAATTTCACAAATTTTTCTGTTACATAGTTGGGTAACATTCATCAATTTTTGGCTGTAATATACCCCTGCTCTACCTAGTGGACAGGTTAATAAATTTCACTAATTTGTCTGTTACATTGTCGGGTGAAATTCACCAATTATTGTCTGTGATATACCCCTGCTCTACCTAATAGACAGGTTATTAAATTTCACTAATTTGTCTGTTACATTTAGGGGTGAAATTTACCAATTTCTGGCTTTGATATACCCCTGCTCTACCTAGTAGACAGGTTAATACATTTCACAAAATTTTCTGTTACATAGTTGGGTGACAATTACCAATTTTTGTCTGTGATATACCCCTGCTCTACCTAGTAGACAGGTTACTGAATTTCACTAATCTTTCTTTTACATAGTTGGGTGACATTCACCAATTTTTTGCTGTGATATACCCCTGCTCTACCAAATGGACAGGTTAATAAATTTCACTAATTTGTTTGTTATGTTGTCAGTTAAAATTCACGAATTTTTGGCTGTGATATACCCCTACTCTACATAGTAGACAGGTTAATAAATTTCACTAATTTTTCTGTTACATAGTTGGGTGACATTCACCAATTTTTGGCTGTTAAATTGTCGGGTGAAATTCACAGATTTTTGGCTCTGATATACCTCTGCTCTACCTAATAGGCAGGTTAATAAATTTCACTAATTTGTTTGTTATGTTGTCACTTAAAATTCATGAATTTTTGGCTGTGATATACCCCTACTCTACATAGTAGACAGGTTAATAAATTTCACAAATTTTTCTGTTACATAGTTGGGTGACATTCACCAATTTTTGGCTGTGTTATCCCCCTGCTCTACCTAGTAGACAAGTTACTAAATTTCCCAAATTTTTCTGTTGGGTGACATTCACCAATTTTTGGCTGTGATATACCACAGCTCTAACTAGTGGACAGGTTAATAAATTTCACTAATTTGTCTGTTACATTGTCGGATGAAATTCACCACTTTTGGCTATGATATGGCTATGATATACCCCTGCTCTACGTAGTAGACAGGTAACGAAATTGTACTAATTTTTCTGTTACAAAGTTGGGTGATATTCACCAATTTTTGGCTGTTATATACCCCTGCTCTACCTAGTAGACAGGTTAATACATTTTACTAATTTATCTGTTACATTGTCGTGTGAAATTCACCAATTTTTGCAAGTGATATACCTCTGCTCTACCTAGTAGACAAGTTACTAAATTTCCCAAATTTTTCTGTTGGGTGACATTCACCAATTTTTGGCTGTGATATACCACAGCTCTAACTAGTGGACAGGTTAATAAATTTCACTAATTTATCTGTTACATAGTTGGGTGACATTCACCAATTTTTGGCTGTGATATACCCCTGCTCTACCTAGTGGACAGTTTTATAAATTTGACTAATTTGTCTGTTATATTGTCGGGTGAAATTTACCACTTTTTATCTGTGATATACAACTGCTCTACTTAGTGGACAGGTTTATAAATTTCACTAATTTGTCTGTTACATTGTCGGGTGAAATTTACCACTTTTTGGGTGTGATATACCTCTTCTCTACCTAGTAGACAGGTTTATAAATTTCCCTAATTTGTCTGTTACATTGTCGGGTGAAATTCACCAATTTCTGGCTATGATATACCCCTGCTCTACCTAGTGGACAGGTTAATAAATTTCACTAATTTGTCTGTTAATTTGTCAGCTGAAATTCACCACTTTTTGGCTCCGATATACCCCTGCTCTACCTAGTGGACAGGCTAAAAATTTCACTAATTTGTCTGTTACATTGTCGTGTGAAATTCAACAATTTTTGGCTGTGATATACCCCTGCTCTACCTAGTAGACAGGTTAATAAATTTCACTAATTTGTCTGTTACATTGTCGGATTAAATTCACCACTTTTTGGCTATGATATACCTCTGCTCCATGTAGAAGACAGGTAACAAAATTTTACTAATTTTTCTGTTACATAGTTGGGTGATATTCACCAATTTTTGGCTGTTATATTCCCCTGCTCTACCTAGTAGACAGGTTAATACATTTCACTAATTTATCTGTTACATTGTCGGGTGAAATTCATAAATATTTGCGAGTGATATACCCCTGCTCTACCTAATAGACAGGTTAATACATTTCACAAATTTATCTGTTACATAGTTGGGTGACATTCACCAATTTTTGGCTCTGATATACCCCTGCTCTACCAAGTAGACAGGTTACTAAATTTCACTATTTTTTCTGTTACATAGTTGGGTGACATTCACCAATTTTTGGCTGTTATATACCCCTGCTCTACCTAGAGGACAGGTTTATAAATTTCACTAATTTGTCTGTTACATTGTCGGGTGAAATTTACCACTTTTTGGCTGTGATATACCTCTTCTCTACCTAGTAGACAGGTTTATAAATTTCACTATTTTGTCTGTTACATTGTTGTGTTAAATTCAACAATTTTTGTCTGTGCTATAACCCTGCTCTACCTGGTAGACAGGTTAATAAATTTCATAAATTTGTCTGTTACATTGTCAGGTGAAATTTACCACTTTTTGGCTGTGATATACAACTGCTCTACCTAGTGGACAGGTTTATAAATTTCACTAATTTGTCTGTTACATTGTCGGGTGAAATTTTCCAATTTTTGGCTGTGATATACTTCTTCTCTACCTAGTAGACAGGTTACTAAATTTCACTAATTTGTCTGTTACATTGTCGGGTGAAATTCACCAATTTTTGTCTGTGATAAACCCTTGCTCTACCTAGTGGACAGGTTTATAAATTTCACTAATTTGTCTGTTACATTGTCGGGTGATATTCACCAATTTTTGTCTGTGATAAACCCTTGCTCTACCTAGTAGACAGGTTAATAAGTTTCACTAATTTGTCTGTTACATTGTCGGATGAACTTCACCAATTTTTGGCTATGATATACCCCTGCTCTACCTAGTGGACAGGTTAATAAATTTCTCTAATTTGTCTGTTACATTGTCGGGTGAAATTCACCAATTTTTGTCTGTGATAAACCCTTGCTCTACCTAGTAGACAGGTTAATAAGTTTCACTAATTTGTCTGTTACATTGTCGGATGAACTTCACCAATTTTTGGCTGTGATATACCCCTGCTCTACCTAGTGGACAGGTTAATAAATTTCTCTAATTTGTCTGTTACATTGTCGTGTGGAATTCAACAATTCTTGTCTGTGATATAACCCTGATCTACCTAGTAGACAGTTTAATAAATTTCACTAATTTGTCTATTACATTGTCGGGTGAAATTTACCAATTTCTGGCTATGATATACCCCTGCCCTACCTAGTGGACAGGTTAATAAATTTCACTAATTTATCTGTTACATAGTTGGGTGACATTCACCAATTTTTGGCTCTGATATACCCCTGCTCTACCAAGTAGACAGGTTACTAAATTTCACTATTTTTTCTGTTACATAGTTGGGTGACATTCACCAATTTTTGGCTGTTATATACCCCTGCTCTACCTAGAGGACAGGTTTATAAATTTCACTAATTTGTCTGTTACATTGTCGGGTGAAATTTACCACTTTTTGGCTGTGATATACCTCTTCTCTACCTAGTAGACAGGTTTATAAATTTCACTATTTTGTCTGTTACATTGTTGTGTTAAATTCAACAATTTTTGTCTGTGCTATAACCCTGCTCTACCTGGTAGACAGGTTAATAAATTTCATAAATTTGTCTGTTACATTGTCAGGTGAAATTTACCACTTTTTGGCTGTGATATACAACTGCTCTACCTAGTGGACAGGTTTATAAATTTCACTAATTTGTCTGTTACATTGTCGGGTGAAATTTTCCAATTTTTGGCTGTGATATACTTCTTCTCTACCTAGTAGACAGGTTACTAAATTTCACTAATTTGTCTGTTACATTGTCGGGTGAAATTCACCAATTTTTGTCTGTGATAAACCCTTGCTCTACCTAGTGGACAGGTTTATAAATTTCACTAATTTGTCTGTTACATTGTCGGGTGAAATTCATAAATATTTGCGAGTGATATACCCCTGCTCTACCTAATAGACAGGTTAATACATTTCACAAATTTATCTGTTACATAGTTGGGTGACATTCACCAATTTTTGGCTCTGATATACCCCTGCTCTACCAAGTAGACAGGTTACTAAATTTCACTATTTTTTCTGTTACATAGTTGGGTGACATTCACCAATTTTTGGCTGTTATATACCCCTGCTCTACCTAGAGGACAGGTTTATAAATTTCACTAATTTGTCTGTTACATTGTCGGGTGATATTCACCAATTTTTGTCTGTGATAAACCCTTGCTCTACCTAGTAGACAGGTTAATAAGTTTCACTAATTTGTCTGTTACATTGTCGGATGAACTTCACCAATTTTTGGCTATGATATACCCCTGCTCTACCTAGTGGACAGGTTAATAAATTTCTCTAATTTGTCTGTTACATTGTCGGGTGAAATTCACCAATTTTTGTCTGTGATAAACCCTTGCTCTACCTAGTAGACAGGTTAATAAGTTTCACTAATTTGTCTGTTACATTGTCGGATGAACTTCACCAATTTTTGGCTGTGATATACCCCTGCTCTACCTAGTGGACAGGTTAATAAATTTCTCTAATTTGTCTGTTACATTGTCGTGTGGAATTCAACAATTCTTGTCTGTGATATAACCCTGATCTACCTAGTAGACAGTTTAATAAATTTCACTAATTTGTCTATTACATTGTCGGGTGAAATTTACCAATTTCTGGCTATGATATACCCCTGCCCTACCTAGTGGACAGGTTAATAAATTTCACTAATTTGTCTGTTAAATTGTCAGGTGAAATTCACAGATTTTTGGCTGTGATATACCCCTGCCCTACCTAGTGGACAGGTTAATAAATTTCACTAATTTGTCTGTTAAATTGTCAGGTGAAATTCACAAATTTCTGGCTATGATATACCTCTGCTCTACCTAGTGGACAGGTTAATAAATTTCACTAATTTGTCTGTTAAATTTTCGGGTGAAATTCACCAATTTATGGCTGTGATATACCCCTGCTCTACCTAGTGGACAAGGAAATAAAATTCACTAATTTGTCTGTTACATTCTTGGTTGACATTTTACAATTTTTGCTATATACAAACCTCTGCTCTGCATAGGTGACTGGGATCTTATTGTTTGTAAAATCTTCTGTTGATTTGGTTTGTGACATGAACACAGTTTTGCCATGAATAAATTCCTGCTCTACATAGTTGACAGGGTCCGAATTTTTTTTAAATCGTCTATTCCATTGGTGGGTGACATTAACCCATTTTTGCCGATGAAAAACCCTGCTCTACATAGGTGACAGGGACTGAAATTTCTAAAATTCGTCTTTCATTGGCCCTTTCATTCAATCCTTCCTGTCTAATAACTTGTCCCACATTTCAGGTCGATCACATTGCAGCCATTGACCTCCCTTGGATGTGGTATCCCTTTTTCACACTCCCTCTCCGGCGTGGAATCCTGATTCGCTGCTAACCGCGATCAACATGGTAGGCGCAGAAAAGAACATCGAAAGTTGATAGAGCAGATATCCAATTGGATCATGGACATCACGGGGACGTGCAACATGGTGGAGCAGTATGTGTGCACAAGCCTACATGTACTGACAGATGGGTCTCCAAATTGGGCAAATGGCCTTGGAGGTCCTGGCCTGCACTGAAGCCAGTGTATTGTCTGAGCATTTGTTTACCATGGCTGAAGGGCGTTATCACATGTTATATTTCCCAATGTTTTGGGGTGTACCCTAATTTAAACAAAAAAAATTAAAAATAAAATAAAAACAAAAACCAGTGTTGGCTACCTCCACCTCCTCCTCCTCCACCTCCGCTTCCACCTACACTGCCACATCCACCGCTTCCTCAACCTTCTACTCCATATGGACCTTGTCCTCCTAGATCAAGACTATTATTATTATTTATTTTTGCGTATTTTATGTTATTTTAAGTTATATCCCTATCCACATTTGTTTGGAGAGCACTTGCCATGCTCTTAACCACATTTTGATGCCATTTGCAGCCCTCTAGCCATTTCCATTACTTTTTTAGAGCAATTTTAGTGCTCCAAAGTTATGGTCCCCATTTACTTTAATGGGGTTCAGGTTCGTGGTCAAGTTCGGGTCCCGAACTCAAACTGTTTTGTGAAGTTCGGCCGAACCCGTCGAACCTGAACATCCAGGTATCTGCTCAACTCTAGACATAACCTATGAAGTGGGCACAATGTGGGCATAAATACTGTGCGTTGTCATAAAAAAAGAATAATTACTATGTTGGGACATTAAGGGGACTGGCTTGGATTAGGTGTTTTGTTATGTTTTGGGCGCAGTTAGAGGCGAGGCCTAGTGCACAAGAATTTGTAGTGTCCCTCGTGCTTCTTTTGGAAAGTTGGGAGGTATGCCATAGTCTCATAGCTCTTATGATAAAGAAACCTCTTCTATGTTTGTGTAGAAACAATCTTTCCTCTGCGTGCAGAGGATGTCCCCAAAAGGGAGGATATCCCCAAAAGGCCATTGGTTTAGAATACATTTTCCTAACAATGGCATGATAATAGGCACGGTACATCAGAAAGTGCTTCAGATGTACCATATACTGAATGTACATCACAAAGGTAATATGAAGAGAGCCTTAGCTACACAAGAACAAGGTAACACAATCTGAAATTAGCTGGAAGTAAGATCAGGAGTAATAGCAGGAGATATTATTTTACTGAAAGATTGGTTGAAGCTTGGAACAAACTTCCAGCAGATGTGGTTGGGAAATCTACAGTAAGTGAATTTAAACATGCCTGGGAAAAACACCTGTCTATCCTATGATAAAAAAGAAATAATATAAGGGCAGACTAGATGTCTTAATAAATGTGCTCTTCTATGGAGCACATTTATTAAGACTGGCGTTTTAGTCTCTGGTCTTAATAAAAGCTCTCTTACATTTAGACCATTTTCTAAGACTAAAAACAGGCGTAGAAAATGATAAATGAGACAGCCCTACCTGTCTGTCCCCTTTCCCTCCCACACCACACCCACAATTTTTAGAGTTGGTGTGGGTGGGGAAAAGTTGCAGATAGGGGTGCCGTCTGCTCCTAAAATATGCATAATTTAGGTGTATTTCAGATTAATAAATGACCCCTATGTTTCTACATTTTTTAGCCTCTATGTGCAAAGTCCATGAACAAACAGGGGTGAAATTTAATGGCACTGTATGGTCTGTGTGTGTGTATATATATATATATATATATATATATATATATACAGTGCTGCCCATAATTATTCATACCCCTGGCAAATTTGGGTAAGCAGATCATGGGGAATTCCCATTTTACTATGAAAGAGATATTTAGAGGCAAAAGTTGTTACAGTTTGGCCAGGGGTAAAATTGTGGTGTTGGCTGTGACCTAACAGTAAAACCTTTTCTGATGATGATGATGTTGATGGTTGTCTCACAAAGAAAACTCTTGTCCATATGCCCTAATAGGACATTGGAATGCCATAGAAGAACAGCAATGTATTGGTTTATGCTCTGGCAGAGGTATGAAATTCCAGACTCATGGTGATCAGCTGAGCTTCTGCCTGAAAAGGTATCAGGAACATGCCAGCCACTCATGTCTCTGAAAACGAATGGGTCCCAACATTGACTAAGAAATCAAAGACATTTCAACACATTTCAACACTGAAAACAGCGGTAGAAAGATGACCATGCAAAGAAGTTAAGCCATGGGAAACCCCCCTTATTATAGCAAAAATTTCCAATGTTATTATCTAGACTAATGTTGGAAGAAGCACACTGCATGCTAATTCTTGTAAAATTCCCACTTCTAAAACCAATTCAAAACAATAAATACTCTGGATTTAAAATTGTAGAGTCCTGGCCAGGAGTTACTTGCTGATGCACAGATGTAGTGCAGATGTAGATGTTTGGACAACAATAACAAACTCCAATTTCAGGGACTTCCAGTGCACTGTTTGCTTTGTGCCGTGCAAATAATATTAGACATGAATCAGTTAGAGATATAAAGCAAGCCAAAAGACTCTAATTGAAATGCAAATTTGAAACAGCAAGTGCAAGGTTGCTCGGCCAAGTCTCTGCTTGTATTAGTGTGGTTGGTTCTATTTTTTATGTTTCAATAAGTGTTACAAAATATTAAGAACAAAAAGTGCATTATTGTAAGTTTTTAGCTTCAATAACGGTATATAAATATATACTGCATTAGTGAATATAGGAAAGCTGTGTTTCTGTCCTCTGTTATGCAACCATTGTTTAGCTGATGACAATATACTGACAAGTATAGGTTAGAAAGTATTTACTCCATTTTCTCTGCTCAAAAATATGAATGTAATCTCAATATTTGTGCATAATTTGACACTTATACAACATAAATTTAGCAATATGTAACATCTTGGAATAGTATATATAGTTTTTTTTACCGATTCAGTAAACATTTAACCAATGTGATTTAATAAACCATCTTCAATTCCTACCGTAAAACCATAAAAGGCAGTCTGGCTCTAGACATATGTGTCTAACGTGACCAGACAGGGTGGGCCATTTATATGGATACACCTTAATAAAATGCGAATGGTTGGTGATAATAACTTCCAGTTTGTGGCACATTAGTATATGTGAGGGGGGAAACTTTTCAAGATGGGTGGTGACTAGGGATGAGCGAACTCGAACTGTATAGTTCGGGTTCGTACCGAATTTTGGGGTGTCCGTGACACGGACCCGAACCCGGACATTTTCGTAAAAGTCCGGGTTCGGGTTCGGTGTTCGTCGCTTTCTTCGCGCTTTTGTGACGCTTTCTTGGCGCTTTTTGAAAGGCTGCAAAGCAGCCAATCAACAAGCGTCATACTACTTGCCCCAAGAGGCCATCACAGCCATGCCTACTATTGGCATGGCTGTGATTGGCCAGAGCACCATGTGACCCAGCCTCTATTTAAGCTGGAGTCACATAGCGCCGCCCGTCACTCTGCTCTGATTAGCGTAGGGAGAGGTTGCGGCTGCGACAGTAGGGCGAGATTAGGCAGATTAACTCCTCCAAAGGACTTGATTAACTGATCGATCTGCAGCTGTGGATCATTGAGCTGCTGATCCTCAATTGCTCACTGTTTTTAGGCTGCCCAGACCGTTTGTCATTCACATTTTTCTGGGGTGATCGGCGGCCATTTTGTGTCTTGTGGTGCGCCAGCACAAGCTGCGACCAAGTGCATTTAACCCTCAATGGTGTGGTTGTTTTTTGGCTAAAGCCTACATCAGGGTGAAGCTGTCACACCAAGTGCATTTAACCAGCAATAGTCTGTTCATTTTTTGGCCATATACAAAATCAGGGGCAAGCTGCGCCTGTCACCAAGTGCATTTAACCCTCAATGGTGTGGTTGTTTTTTGGCTAAAGCCTACATCAGGGTGAAGCTGTCACACCAAGTGCATTTAACCAGCAATAGTCTGTTCATTTTTTGGCCATATACAAAATCAGGGGCAAGCTGCGCCTGTCACCAAGTGCATTTAACCCTCAATGGTGTGGTTGTTTTTTGGCTAAAGCCTACATCAGGGTGAAGCTGTCACACCAAGTGCATTTAACCAGCAATAGTCTGTTTATTTTTTGGCCATATCCCAGTCTAATTCTGTCACTAAATCCATACCGGTCACCCAGCGCCTAAATACTAGGCCTCAAATTTATATCCCGCTAAATCTGTCCTTAGTGCTGTAGCTGGGCGAGTTATTTAGTGTCCGTTCAAGCACATTTCTTGTTCTGGGTTGAAATACAATTCCCAATTTAGCAATTTCATAATTTAGTGGTTTCTGCTATATCAGAGCTATTTGAAATCTATCCCTAAAAGGGTATATAATATTCAAGGTGCACATTGGGTCATTCAGAATAACTTCACACACACCCGCTACTGTGTATTTCCAAGTCTAATTCTGGCACTAAACCCATACCTGTCACCCAGCGCCTAAATACTAGGCCTCAAATTTATATCCCGCTAAATCTGTCCCTAGTGCTGTAGCTGGGCGAGTTATTTAGTGTCCGTTCAAGCACATTTCTTGTTCTGGGTTGAAATACAATTCCCAATTTAGCAATTTCATAATTTAGTGGTTTCTGCTATATCAGAGCTATTTGAAATCTATCCCTAAAAGGGTATATAATATTCAAGGTGCACATTGGGTCATTCAGAATAACTTCACACACACCCGCTACTGTGTATTTCCAAGTCTAATTCTGGCACTAAACCCATACCTGTCACCCAGCGCCTAAATACTAGGCCTCAAATTTATATCCCGCTAAATCTGTCCTTAGTGCTGTAGCTGGGCGAGTTATTTAGTGTCCGTTCAAGCACATTTCTTGTTCTGGGTTGAAATACAATTCCCAATTTAGCAATTTCATAATTTAGTGGTTTCTGCTATATCAGAGCTATTTGAAATCTATCCCTAAAAGGGTATATAATATTCAAGGTGCACATTGGGTCATTCAGAATAACTTCACACACACCCGCTACTGTGTATTTCCAAGTCTAATTCTGGCACTAAACCCATACCTGTCACCCAGCGCCTAAATACTAGGCCTCAAATTTATATCCCGCTAAATCTGTCCTTAGTGCTGTAGCTGGGCGAGTTATTTAGTGTCCGTTCAAGCACATTTCTTGTTCTGGGTTGAAATACAATTCCCAATTTAGCAATTTCATAATTTAGTGGTTTCTGCTATATCAGAGCTATTTGAAATCTATCCCTAAAAGGGTATATAATATTCAAGGTGCACATTGGGTCATTCAGAATAACTTCACACACACCCGCTACTGTGTATTTCCAAGTCTAATTCTGGCACTAAACCCATACCTGTCACCCAGCGCCTAAATACTAGGCCTCAAATTTATATCCCGCTAAATATGTCCTTAGTGCTGTAGCTGGGCGAGTTATTTAGTGTCCGTTCAAGCACATTTCTTGTTCTGGGTTGAAATACAATTCCCAATTTAGCAATTTCATAATTTAGTGGTTTCTGCTATATCAGAGCTATTTGAAATCTATCCCTAAAAGGGTATATAATATTCAAGGTGCACATTGGGTCATTCAGAATAACTTCACACACACCCGCTACTGTGTATTTCCAAGTCTAATTCTGGCACTAAACCCATACCTGTCACCCAGCGCCTAAATACTAGGCCTCAAATTTATATCCCGCTAAATCTGTCCCTAGTGCTGTAGCTGGGCGAGTTATTTAGTGTCCGTTCAAGCACATTTCTTGTTCTGGGTTGAAATACAATTCCCAATTTAGCAATTTCATAATTTAGTGGTTTCTGCTATATCAGAGCTATTTGAAATCTATCCCTAAAAGGGTATATAATATTCAAGGTGCACATTGGGTCATTCAGAATAACTTCACACACACCCGCTACTGTGTATTTCCAAGTCTAATTCTGGCACTAAACCCATACCTGTCACCCAGCGCCTAAATACTAGGCCTCAAATTTATATCCCGCTAAATCTGTCCTTAGTGCTGTAGCTGGGCGAGTTATTTAGTGTCCGTTCAAGCACATTTCTTGTTCTGGGTTGAAATACAATTCCCAATTTAGCAATTTCATAATTTAGTGGTTTCTGCTATATCAGAGCTATTTGAAATCTATCCCTAAAAGGGTATATAATATTCAAGGTGCACATTGGGTCATTCAGAATAACTTCACACACACCCGCTACTGTGTATTTCCAAGTCTAATTCTGGCACTAAACCCATACCTGTCACCCAGCGCCTAAATACTAGGCCTCAAATTTATATCCCGCTAAATCTGTCCTTAGTGCTGTAGCTGGGCGAGTTATTTAGTGTCCGTTCAAGCACATTTCTTGTTCTGGGTTGAAATACAATTCCCAATTTAGCAATTTCATAATTTAGTGGTTTCTGCTATATCAGAGCTATTTGAAATCTATCCCTAAAAGGGTATATAATATTCAAGGTGCACATTGGGTCATTCAGAATAACTTCACACACACCCGCTACTGTGTATTTCCAAGTCTAATTCTGGCACTAAACCCATACCTGTCACCCAGCGCCTAAATACTAGGCCTCAAATTTATATCCCGCTAAATCTGTCCTTAGTGCTGTAGCTGGGCGAGTTATTTAGTGTCCGTTCAAGCACATTTCTTGTTCTGGGTTGAAATACAATTCCCAATTTAGCAATTTCATAATTTAGTGGTTTCTGCTATATCAGAGCTATTTGAAATCTATCCCTAAAAGGGTATATAATATTCAAGGTGCACATTGGGTCATTCAGAATAACTTCACACACACCCGCTACTGTGTATTTCCAAGTCTAATTCTGGCACTAAACCCATACCTGTCACCCAGCGCCTAAATACTAGGCCTCAAATTTATATCCCGCTAAATCTGTCCCTAGTGCTGTAGCTGGGCGAGTTATTTAGTGTCCGTTCAAGCACATTTCTTGTTCTGGGTTGAAATACAATTCCCAATTTAGCAATTTCATAATTTAGTGGTTTCTGCTATATCAGAGCTATTTGAAATCTATCCCTAAAAGGGTATATAATATTCAAGGTGCACATAGGGTCATTCAGAATAACTTCACACACCCGCTACTGTGCATTTCCAAATCTAATTCTGTCACTAAACCCATACCTGTCACCCAGCGCCTAAATACTAGGCCTCAAATTTATATCCCGCTAAATCTCTCGTTACCGCTGTCCTGTTGTGGCTGGGAAAGTTATTTAGTGTCCGTCAAAGCACATTTTTTGTTCTGGGTTGAAATACAATTCCCAATTTAGCAATTTCATAATTTAGTGGTTATTGCTATATCAGAGCTATTTGAAATCTATCCCTAAAAGGGTAGATCATATTGAAGGTGCACATAGGGTCATTCAGAATAACTTCACACCTTCACACACACGCTTCTGTGCATTTCCAAGTCTAATTCTGTCACTAAATCCATACCGGTCACCCAGCGCCTAAATACTAGGCCTCAAATTTATATCCCGCTGAATTTGAATACAATACATTGGGCCAAATAATATATTTGTTGTTGTGGTGAACCATAACAATGAGAAAAACATCTAGTAAGGGACGCGGACGTGGACATGGTCGTGGTGGTGTTAGTGGACCCTCTGGTGCTGGGAGAGGACGTGGCCGTTCTGCCACATCCACACGTCCTAGTGTACCAACTACCTCAGGTCCCAGTAGCCGCCAGAATTTACAGCGATATATGGTGGGGCCCAATGCCGTTCTAAGGATGGTAAGGCCTGAGCAGGTACAGGCATTAGTCAATTGGGTGGCCGACAGTGGATCCAGCACGTTCACATTATCTCCCACCCAGTCTTCTGCAGAAAGCGCACAGATGGCGCCTGAAAACCAACCCCATCAGTCTGTCACATCACCCCCATGCATACCAGGGAAACTGTCTCAGCCTCAAGTTATGCAGCAGTCTCTTATGCTGTTTGAAGACTCCGCTGGCAGGGTTTCCCAAGGGCATCCACCTAGCCTTTCCCCAGCGGTGAAAGACATAGAATGCACTGACGCACAACCACTTATGTTTCCTGATGATGAGGACATGGGAATACCACCTCAGCATGTCTCTGATGATGACGAAACACAGGTGCCAACTGCTGCGTCTTTCTGCAGTGTGCAGACTGAACAGGAGGTCAGGGATCAAGACTGGGTGGAAGACGATGCAGGGGACGATGAGGTCCTAGACCCCACATGGAATGAAGGTCGTGCCACTGACTTTCACAGTTCGGAGGAAGAGGCAGTGGTGAGACAGAGCCAACAGCGTAGCAAAAGAGGGAGCAGTGGGCAAAAGCAGAACACCCGCCGCCAAGAGACTCCGCCTGCTACTGACCGCCGCCATCTGGGACCGAGCACCCCAAAGGCAGCTTCAAGGAGTTCCCTGGCATGGCACTTCTTCAAACAATGTGCTGACGACAAGACCCGAGTGGTTTGCACGCTGTGCCATCAGAGCCTGAAGCGAGGCATTAACGTTCTGAACCTGAGCACAACCTGCATGACCAGGCACCTGCATGCAAAGCATGAACTGCAGTGGAGTAAACACCTTAAAACCAAGGAAGTCACTCAGGCTCCCCCTGCTACCTCTTCTGCTGCTGCCGCCTCGGCCTATTCTGCTGCTGCCGCCTCGGCCTCTTCCTCCGCCTCTGGAGGAACGTTGGCACCTGCCGCCCAGCAAACAGGGGATGTACCACCAACACCACCACCACCACCTCCGTCACCAAGCGTCTCAACCATGTCACACGCCAGCGTTCAGCTCTCCATCTCACAAACATTTGATAGAAAGCGTAAATTCCCACCTAGCCACCCTCGATCCCTGGCCCTGAATGCCAGCATTTCTAAACTACTGGCCTATGAAATGCTGTCATTTAGGCTGGTGGACACAGACAGCTTCAAACAGCTCATGTCGCTTGCTGTCCCACAGTATGTTGTTCCCAGCCGGCACTACTTCTCCAAGAGAGCCGTGCCTTCCCTGCACAACCAAGTATCCGATAAAATCAAGTGTGCACTGCGCAACGCCATCTGTGGCAAGGTCCACCTAACCACAGATACGTGGACCAGTAAGCACGGCCAGGGACGCTATATCTCCCTAACTGCACACTGGGTAAATGTAGTGGCAGCTGGGCCCCAGGTGGAGAGCTGTTTGGCGCACGTCCTTCCGCCGCCAAGGATCGCAGGGCAACATTCTTTGCCTCCTGTTGCCACCTCCTCCTTCTCGGCTTCCTCCTCCTCTTCTTCCACCTGCTCATCCAGTCAGCCACACACCTTCACCACCAACTTCAGCACAGCCCGGGGTAAACGTCAGCAGGCCATTCTGAAACTCATATGTTTGGGGGACAGGCCCCACACCGCACAGGAGTTGTGGCGGGGTATAGAACAACAGACCGACGAGTGGTTGCTGCCGGTGAGCCTCAAGCCCGGCCTGGTGGTGTGTGATAATGGGTGAAATCTTGTTGCAGCTCTGGGACTAGCCAATTTGACGCACATCCCTTGCTTGGCGCATGTGCTGAATTTGGTGGTGCAGAAGTTCATTCACAACTACCCCGACATGTCAGAGCTGCTGCATAAAGTGCGGGCCGTCTGTTCGCGCTTCCGGCGTTCACATCCTGCTGCTGCTCGCCTGTCTGCGCTACAGCGTAACTTCGGCCTTCCCGCTCACCGCCTCATATGCGACGTGCCCACCAGGTGGAACTCCACCTTGCACATGCTGGACAGACTGTGCGAGCAGCAGCAGGCCATAGTGGAGTTTCAGCTGCAGCACGCACGGGTCAGTCGCACTACAGAACAGCACCACTTCACCACCAATGACTGGGCCTCCATGCGAGACCTGTGTGCCCTGTTGCGCTGTTTCGAGTACTCCACCAACATGGCCAGTGGCGATGACACCGTTATCAGCGTTACAATACCACTTCTATGTCTCCTTGAGAAAACACTTAGGGCGATGATGGAAGAGGAGGTGGCCCAGGAGGAGGAGGAGGAGGAGGAGGAGGAAGAGGGGTCATTTTTAGCACTTTCAGGCCAGTCTCTTCGAAGTGACTCAGAGGGAGGTTTTTGGCAACAGCAGAGGCCAGGTACAAATGTGGCCAGCCAGGGCCCACTACTGGAGGACGAGGAGGACGAGGATGAGGAGGAGGTGGAGGAGGATGAGGATGAAGCATGGTCACAGCGGGGTGGCACCCAACGCAGCTCGGGTCCATCACTGGTGCGTGGCTGGGGGGAAAGGCAGGACGATGACGATACGCCTCCCACAGAGGACAGCTTGTCCTTACCCCTGGGCAGCCTGGCACACATGAGCGACTACATGCTGCAGTGCCTGCGCAACGACAGCAGAGTTGCCCACATTTTAACCTGTGCGGACTACTGGGTTGCCACCCTGCTGGATCCACGCTACAAAGACAATGTGCCCACCTTACTTCCTGCACTGGAGCGTGATAGGAAGATGCGCGAGTACAAGCGCACGTTGGTAGACGCGCTACTGAGAGCATTCCCAAATGTCACAGGGGAACAAGTGGAAGCCCAAGGCCAAGGCAGAGGAGGAGCAAGAGGTCGCCAAGGCAGCTGTGTCACGGCCAGCTCCTCTGAGGGCAGGGTTAGCATGGCAGAGATGTGGAAAACTTTTGTCAACACGCCACAGCTAACTGCACCACCACCTGATACGCAACGTGTTAGCAGGAGGCAACATTTCACTAACATGGTGGAACAGTACGTGTGCACACCCCTCCACGTACTGACTGATGGTTCGGCCCCATTCAACTTCTGGGTCTCTAAATTGTCCACGTGGCCAGAGCTAGCCTTTTATGCCTTGGAGGTGCTGGCCTGCCCGGCAGCCAGCGTTTTGTCTGAACGTGTATTCAGCACGGCAGGGGGCGTCATTACAGACAAACGCAGCCGCCTGTCTACAGCCAATGTGGACAAGCTGACGTTCATAAAAATGAACCAGGCATGGATCCCACAGGACCTGTCCGTCCCTTGTCCAGATTAGACATTAACTACCTCCCCATAACCATATATTATTGGACTCCAGGGCACTTCCTCATTCAATCCTATTTTTATTTTCATTTTACCATTATATTGCGAGGCTACCCAAAGTTGAATGAACCTCTCCTCTGCCTGTGTGCTAGGCCTAAATATATGCCAATGGACTGTTGCAGTGGTGGGTGACGTGAAGCCTCATTCTCTGCTATGACATGCAGACTAATTCTCTGCTGACATGAAGACAGATTCTCTGTTACGGGACCTCCCTCCTCTGCCTGGGTGCTGGGCCTAAATATATGCCAATGGACTGTTGCAGTGGTGGGTGACGTGAAGCCTGATTCTCTGCTATGACATGCAGACTAATTCTCTGCTGACATGAAGACAGATTCTCTGTTACGGGACCTCTCTCCTCTGCCTGTGTGTGTGCTGGGCCTAAATATATGCCAATGGACTGTTGCAGTGGTGGCTGACGTGAAGCCTCATTCTCTGCTATGACATGCAGACTAATTCTCTGCTGACATGAAGCCAGATTGTCTGTTACGGGACCTCTCTCCTCTGCCTGTGTGTGTGCTGGGCCTAAATATATGCCAATGGACTGTTGCAGTGGTGGCTGACGTGAAGCCTCATTCTCTGCTATGACATGCAGACTAATTCTCTGCTGACATGAAGACAGATTCTCTGTTACGGGACCTCTCTCCTCTGCCTGTGTGTGTGCTGGGCCTAAATATATGCCAATGGACTGTTGCAGTGGTGGCTGACGTGAAGCCTCATTCTCTGCTATGACATGCAGACTAATTCTCTGCTGACATGAAGCCAGATTGTCTGTTACGGGACCTCTCTCCTCTGCCTGTGTGTGTGCTGGGCCTAAATATATGCCAATGGACTGTTGCAGTGGTGGCTGACGTGAAGCCTCATTCTCTGCTATGACATGCAGACTAATTCTCTGCTGACATGAAGACAGATTCTCTGTTACGGGACCTCCCTCCTCTGCCTGGGTGCTGGGCCTAAATATATGCCAATGGACTGTTGCAGTGGTGGCTGACGTGAAGCCTCATTCTCTGCTATGACATGCAGACTAATTCTCTGCTGACATGAAGACAGATTCTCTGTTACGGGACCTCCCTCCTCTGCCTGGGTGCTGGGCCTAAATATATGCCAATGGACTGTTGCAGTGGTGGGTGACGTGAAGCCTCATTCTCTGCTATGACATGCAGACTGATTCTCTGCTGACATGAAGCCAGATTGTCTGTTACGGGACCTCCCTCCTCTGCCTGGGTGCTGGGCCTAAATATATGCCAATGGACTGTTGCAGTGGTGGCTGACGTGAAGCCTCATTCTCTGCTATGACATGCAGACTGATTCTCTGCTGACATGAAGCCAGATTGTCTGTTACGGGACCTCTCTCCTCTGCCTGTGTGCTAGGCCTAAATATATGCCAATGGACTGTTGCAGTGGTGGCTGACGTGAAGCCTCATTCTCTGCTATGACATGCAGACTGATTCTCTGCTGACATGAAGCCAGATCGTCTGTTACGGGACCTCTCTGCTCTGCCTGTGTGCTAGGCCTAAATATATGCCAATGGACTGTTGCAGTGGTGGGTGACGTGAAGCCTCATTCTCTGCTATGACATGCAGACTGATTCTCTGCTGTCATGAAGCCAGATTGTCTGTTACGGGACCTCTCTGCTCTGCCTGTGTGCTAGGCCTAAATATATGCCAATGGACTGTTGCAGTGGTGGGTGACGTGAAGCCTCATTCTCTGCTATGACATGCAGACTGATTCTCTGCTGACATGAAGCCAGATTGTCTGTTACGGGACCTCTCTCCTCTGCCTGTGTGCTAGGCCTAAATATATGCCAATGGACTGTTGCAGTGGTGGCTGACGTGAAGCCTCATTCTCTGCTATGACATGCAGACTAATTCTCTGCTGACATGAAGCCAGATTGTCTGTTACGGGACCTCTCTCCTCTGCCTGGGTGCTGGGCCTAAATTTATGACAATGGACTGTTGCAGTGGTGGCTGACGTGAAGCCTGATTCTCTGCTATGACATGCAGACTGATTCTCTGCTGACATGAAGCCAGATCCTCTGTTACGGGACCTCTCTCCTCTGCCTGTGTGTGTGCTGGGCCTAAATATATGCCAATGGACTGTTGCAGTGGTGGCTGACGTGAAGCCTCATTCTCTGCTATGACATGCAGACTGATTCTCTGCTGACATGAAGCCAGATTCTCTGTTACGGGACCTCTCTCCTCTGCCTGTGTGTGTGCTGGGCCTAAATATATGCCAATGGACTGTTGCAGTGGTGGCTGACGTGAAGCCTCATTCTCTGCTATGACATGCAGACTAATTCTCTGCTGACATGAAGACAGATTCTCTGTTACGGGACCTCCCTCCTCTGCCTGGGTGCTGGGCCTAAATATATGCCAATGGACTGTTGCAGTGGTGGCTGACGTGAAGCCTCATTCTCTGCTATGACATGCAGACTAATTCTCTGCTGACATGAAGACAGATTCTCTGTTACGGGACCTCTCTCCTCTGCCTGGGTGCCGGGGCCTAAATATCTGAGAATGGACTGTTCCAGTGGTGGGTGACGGGAAGCCAGATTCTCTGCTATGGAACCTCTCTCCAATTGATTTTGGTTAATTTTTATTTATTTAATTTTTATTTTAATTCATTTCCCTATCCACATTTGTTTGCAGGGGATTTACCTACATGTTGCTGCCTTTTGCAGCCCTCTAGCTCTTTCCTGGGCTGTTTTACAGCCTTTTTAGTGCCGAAAAGTTCGGGTCCCCATTGACTTCAATGGGGTTCGGGTTCGGGACGAAGTTCGGATCGGGTTCGGATCCCGAACCCGAACATTTCCGGGATGTTCGGCCGAACTTCTCGAACCCGAACATCCAGGTGTTCGCTCAACTCTAGTGGTGACCATGGTGGCCATTTTGAAGTCGGCCATTTTGAATCCAACTTTTGTTTTTTCAATAGGAAGAGGGTCATGTGACACATCAAACTTATTGGGAATTTCACAAGAAAAACAAGTGGTTTTAACGTAACTTTATTCTTTCATGAGTTATTTACAAGTTTCTGACCACTTATAAAATGTGTTCAATGTGCTGCCCATTGTGTTGGATTGTCAATGCAACCCTCTTCTCCCACTCTTCACACACTGATAGCAACACCATAGGAGAAATGCTAGCACAGGCTTCCAGTATCCATAGTTTCAGGTGCTGCACATCTCGTATCTTCACCCATCTTGAAAAATTTTCCCCCTCACATATACCAATGTGCCACAAACAGGAAGTTAATATCACCAACCATTCCCATTTTATTAAGTTGTATCCATATAAATGACCCACCCTGTAGATCTCTGTTATTCAAAAAATATGCTGCTAGAGTGTCCTTTTGGCATATTTTTGGTGAGTATACATTGGCATATCTTTGCTAGGCTGAGTTCAAACTTTAGTTATTTGGTCAGTTATTTCCATCAGTTATTGTGAGCCAAAACCAGTAGTGAAGCTTACTCAGAGATCAGGTATAATGAAAAGAGCTGTACCTGTTCTGTGTTTTTGACCAGCACCTGGTTTTTGTCCACAATAACTGATGTGAACTCAGCCTTACAAGTTTATTGTAAACCATTAACTGTCAGGGTCATTGTCAATAATATATGTGTTGACATACAGTTGTACATAGCTAATGCATATATTAGTATTTTAATTCTAAATGATTCTGACTAATGTGATGTGTACCTAACTGGTGTGTTTCTGGTTTTCTACACAGTGATGTTCATGGCCACCTGTTATTTGGGCTGTAATGTAGTTTCCTAAGAGAGCTGCTGTGTAGGTACAGTAGAATCTGTAAAGGAGCAGCAGCACTTCAATACTTATTCATTCTGGATCAATGGAGATTGTGGCAGTCAGATCCCTATGATCGGTAAACAATGCCATATCTTACCAATAATCCATCACTTTGCATTGTAGAAAAACACTTTATGATATTTCTTCAAGCTTAAATAAATCTTATTGTAGCCTAAGATCAATCTGTCTGTCTGCCTATCTATCTATCTATCTTGCTATCTATCTATCTCTGTCTATCTCTCTGTCTATCTGAAACTGCCATAAACTTAAGATAAGTTTAAACGTGACAATTTTTCAAACTACGTAAAAAGTTGTTAGTGGTATCAAATGGACATTGGTACAATCTTCATACTTGCAGATGTGTCCGCGCTTAACTTTTGACAATACATGTCCAATACATTATCACAACATGCCAGCAAAACCCTTGGCAGACTGTGATTTGAGGAACAACCCCTGGGTGACTACATATATAGCATACAAAAATATAGGCTATATCTCTTGATTTTGAGCCTAGAGCAAAGGAAAGATAGTATGCTGCCATTTTGTAACTTAAAGGAAATGGCAATGACAAGTAAAACTAGATAGCAACACATATCCTTTTCAATTTTTTTTTCTTATTGCAGATTTTTATACATTTTTTACATTTGCCGAACATGATGATTGCGGCGGCCATCTTGCCTGAACGGTTCTTAACAGCATTTAGAAAGTATTTAAAGAATTGCTTTATGACAGCCACATAGGCCATAGACACGATGGAAAAGAGCTTACCTCATTGATTTCTATGGGAGGTTTCTAGGCATAGTCTGTTACCTGTGCAGAGGTCATTGCACAAGGAAAGAATAGATACACTCTGACAATCACCTATAGTGAATGGAGGATCCTGTGTTATCTATACACAGAGGTGATATATGCTTCTAATACCTGCCTATAATGACAAGGAGATAACTGCAGTAAAGTGATCTGTATAGACCAAGAAGTGGCACCTATTATTAAGCCTAGTGTCCTGTTTGAAAACTGCAGGAGTTTGTTTAAATATAGATATTTACATGGAAAATTAAAAATAACTACCAAAAATTCTTTGAAAATATGCTTAACGTTAAAATGTGATTTAAAGTATGGTTTATTTTCTGATTACATTTAACGTTACTCAAAGCATCATATGTAAATGTAATTGTTAAGCAAGCAATATTCACAGATACTTCTTATGATGGTAATGATTTTTCTGAATATGTGATCAATTTAGATCAATGACAAGCAGTTTACTGTATTTTATTGATCTATTTGTGCACCTAGATTTGGCGATGATCGCTATTTTAGGATCACTTGGGAACTACCACATTGTATTGATTATTGAACTCATCATGTGAACAAGCCATTACTGAAAATTCATATAATAGCAAGTAATAGTAATCAATAATCACCTGAGTATCTAGAGGTAAATAAAAGGACCAGTGGAAATGTATATGGTATATATTCTTACTTTTACAGATCTTTTACTAGGCAGAAGGTTGTTATAAACAACTATGACTAAGCTAATGATTGTTGGATTGGTAACTGCATATTGTGGCAATATAAGCGCTATTCTCAGAACAGTTTTAGTGGGAAAATAAGTTATATCATAGCAACAAAGCTCTGTGCGGACACTGTGATAACAAAGAATAGCAAAGCTATCAGAGCGGATCAAAATCTTGGCATCTATCACAGGCTTTGTCCACTTTTCACCCCTAATGTTCTCCTTTTAAAAATATTCATACCACACTTCTCTGGAGAAAGACCAGGTAATCAGGAGAAGCAACCTGTGCAAATATGAGTTTAAATTTCAAAACAGCAACTATATCACATATTGATACTCTGTATATTGTATTATAATGCTTGTATGTTTACATTTCTGTTCATCCACAAAAATTTAGCATAAATATGTATCTTCAACTTCAAGTACATCCATACAGTAGATTTTCGATTTTTTTTTTCAGTAAAAATAATTAAATGTTTTATCTTTAGTTGAATTTGATGATTTTGTACAGTTGAATCTGTCAAGGCAACATGCTTGAATTTTTTATGTGGCACAATAATCTCTGATAACACTGTGTGCTATCTTTGGTTTTCAGTAGGGTTTTGCACAGGTTTCTTTTACACATAAGGTTTTCATGGGCAAAATTATAAGTTAAATTTGTATTAAAGTAAATATATTTGAATGAAACTTAACACAACTTGAATAAACAAATAAATAATAGATAAATTCACAAATTATAGATAGATGATAGTCAATACATAGTCAATAGATAGGCAGATAGATTATAGTCAATAGATAGATAGATCGATAGATATAATAATCAATATAGTCAATGGATATAAGCAGTTATTCTGTTACTGATAATTGTGTTAAAATATATTATATATTTCCTGAATAGTCACTAGGTTTTATCGAGATCTAGTAGAATGTAATCAGTACTTTATAGGGAATCATTAAGACAAAAAAAAAAGCCAAATAATATAAACAGGATACATTTTACAAATAAAAAGTTGTACAAATAACTGTCTCTCCTAAACCTTAGAATTGTCACTGATATGTCTAATATAAATGTCTCAATAGATAAATCTATATAACTGGACATTTTTTTAACTTGAAAATTCTGACAAATTGAGGTAGGAAAGATAGTTTCTGCCTTGGCTTGGATTTTTTTGGGTAAATATATAAAACAATGGTTTGCGGATCGTAAATTAAATATTGTATTACATTACAAATGACAAATTGGCAGTTGACTGTATTTTTATTGATAATAAAACCACAATGGTATATTAATCTTCCTACAGAAATGAATAAGACTGGCCAAAATTAGAGTTATTACATGTATCAGATTAATATTTTATCCATATTATAACATTATACAATCATGAAAATAACAGCATTAATAACAAAAATGATAACTTTAATAATACAATTTGCTGCAAACATAGAGTTATCAATTTCATCTGAATGTTTACATAAATGGTGTTTTTTTTTATTAAAATGAATGACTTTATATTATAACATTTTATATTATTCATATAAAACTTTGCTAGGTTAGTGGATCATTGTAAGACATATTCTTCTTTTTTCATTCAATTTGATGAGTCCAACAGGGAAAAAAAAAATAGCTCCTTGAGTGTAACATTTTCAAGATAATGCATCTACTTTCTAAAATAAAAACCTTGTAAATATAATATATGTATTCATTATTAATTTAAGAAAAAACACTTTTATAAATACTGTATATTGCCTGAAATGAAAATTACTCCTATCAAGAGATATATATATATATATATATATATATATATATATATATATTTATATATATAGACTGACTTTTGAAAAATTATATATGATAGGATTTCAATCTTTAGTATTTTTTTAGCAAGCTTTATAAAGCAACTTTTAGAACAAAATACTAACTATATCTGGTTAAATTTTAGGACTGTTTCTACAAATGTGCATTTTTTTTAAATATAATATTTGAAACAAATCTGCAATGTGTGAACATACACCAATACAGAGAGCAGACAAATTTTAATAATATTTTTTGTGTGTTGTAATTTAAAGTTAATTCTGAGAAAATAATAATACATACATACACATTATGTGATTTTAAACATTTAGTTTTTAATATCAATGTTTTTATAAAGGTTTTTTGATATAGCCAACAAATGTATTGATGAATAAATAGTTTAAACAACATAGACTATGTTGACAATCCAGTCATTTGTTTGCCTTTTTATGACTAGCTGACCTTATTTTCACTCTTTTCTAAAACATATATAAGGTAGTAGTGTAGACCTGAAAAAAATAATGATCTAACACTAATTCAGTGATATTTTTTTAAAACCTTGTTGCCTTTAACATATTGTAGTTCAAAATATTTAGGTATTGTCTTATATCTGCCACTAGGGGGAAACAGCTATCCATTATATCCCTCAATTTGCATAGAACTCAGTCTAAGAATTTCAGTATATTGTGTGTGTGTGTGTGTGTATATGATTATATATATATATATATATATATATATATATACTAAAAATACAGTTTAATACAAATTAAATAAATAATCAAGATTTATAAACAGGGAGTATAATGCCGTTATATGCTAAATAATGTGTTAAAATAAGAGTAAAAGGTTTCAGGTCCTTATAACACTAATTCTGATATTAAAAACCAATAATGCAAATAAATAACATAAGCTCTAAACTAGGAATGGGCTAGATACAAATAATATTTATTTAAGTAGCACCTACATTTTCTACAATGCTTTACAATTAAGGAAGCAACAAACTATTAAAATGAGAAGTAATCAAAACCAATCAACAAACAGTGAAACAGTAGGAGAGAACACCCTGCCCATTAGAGTTTACAATCTAGTAAATCTACTAGAAAATCTAAGAAAATGCTAACAGGTTATATTTTTTTAGATACACTTTTAAGAAGTAATTTGATTGTGAGTTATAGAAAAGTGTGCTATGTACTATGTATAGTAGATAAATTACATGCTATGTTATACTAATCATATAATTCTGAGGTATGTCAACATAAATACACCCTAAATGTTTGGCTATGATCAGTGCTCTAGGACTAAATGTAGAAAAAAAGCTAAGATTTGTAAATATCAATTCATTTTTTGAGAACTGTTCTATCTGACAGTGTTTATTAGTTCTATATAAAATAACAAATATAGTAACTCATTTTCTAATAACGGTTTAAAGTATACTTTAGCGCTGCATTTAATAATATATAATTTGCCATACTATATGAATGTTTATTTTTGTTTTTTATTAACACTAGAGATTAGTGAATTGATTTGTCACATTTCATATTTCTAACAAATTTGAGTGATATTACTTTTAGTTGATCATTTGAGAACAGAATGTTTCATTACTAGTTTATGTACTGTTATATAACTTTTTTAATTACAAATGCAACCTAATATAAATTTGTTGATAGGTAAACAGTATGTGCCCACAATTATGTATATGATTTATTGGTAGAAAATAATATAGTTGTATGTCTAAAAATTCCATCTCTGTAAAATAAAAGCTAATATAATGAACTTTTTATTTTTAATGTTTTATTTCAGAAGCATTTCTTATATATGCTTTTGCAAATTAAGTTGAATTGCATAACTTTGACACTAGAAATATGTCATTGATGCATTTATTAATATTAATACTATTAATAATATTACCTGATACATTTTGTGAAATAGAATTTTATAAAGATAAAAAAATACAAAAATAAAATATGCTCAAATACTAACTCATGTTTAAAAAATAAGTCTTTCCATTTGATTTTTATTAGAGATTTATTAATTATTTTAGTAAAAGTAATTTTAGGCATGAAAAGATAAAAAATAATAATATAACAGAAATGTGTATTCATTCATTTCCTAATACTACTAATTAAAAAAAAATGCCTATAAAGAAATTGTTATGGTAACTTAAAAAAAAAAAAAACCCACAAAGGTACACATACATGCATCTACCAGTAGAGGACTCTCTAGATTTGTCTATAAAAAAAAAGCAAGAAAACGGGATTGTCCTTGCATCTGACACAGTTAACAAAACTACTTGAAAAAGAATCTCTTCCATATGAATAAAAAGCATTACTATGTAATGTCCTTTAAAGTTTCAAGATGTTGATTAATGTTGACCTTTACAACGATGATGTTTCTAGTAAAAGAAAACACATTTAAATGAATAAATTCCATTGAGGATGCATTAATTAAACAGAGACTTTACCATATGCTTTGGCTGGAGTGCGTGCTGGCCTTTCTGTTGTAGTTACCTGTGTAAAATCCACCCCATCCTCTACATGAATGCCCAAGCTGAATAGCCATTTGAATGAAAGCTTTAGTTTGATTCGCTATACAAGGGGTACTGTGTGACAGTGTTTTCTTTCTTGGAGTCACTAAGTGATTTCTATATCTGTTGTCATGGTGATATAGCAAAGCGGGGGAAATGGGGGCAACTTCAGGCTTTCTCTAGCCCTTGCACTTAGAGCTAAGATGTTGTTAGCAAGACTATAAAACACTGGGCTTTATCAAGGCCTTCTTTTTGTTCCCTGATTGTCAATAAAACTCATTTTAAGGGTAACAAGGACATCTAAATGTCATCTGTCACAGTGCTGGAAAGATTAAGTTTGTTTAGGAACTTGCGCGGAACAAAGGCCATTATTTGTTCTGCAGATACAAAGCAGTGTAGGCTATCAGCAGTGGTGATTTAGATCTGGGCCCTAAGAGCATGCAGGAAAGATCAGCTCAATTGCAGGTGATAGCAATAGGCTTCTTGACACAAGAGTAGCAAAAACATGAATTTTAGACATTTCTATGATTTTTAGACTTTAGTTCTCCAGACAAATAAATAAAGCATCTGTTCTCGGTAGCGGCCTCTATAAAGAAATCTGACACACACACCTGATAGTCCTTGAAAGAACAATACATGATGAGGTAGAAGTGGATTCTAAAGTAAAATCCTACAATAATAGGTAAAGCATTAAGTCTGCATTTAAGGCATAATGAGGCTAAATAGGAAGCGAAGATTAATGAAGACATTGGTGTTATTAAAATCAAATCCTGTGGTTCATATGCTTTTCTTAGTAATGAACATTGTGGCTATTCTACAAGAAGAACAGGATTTTTTTTCCTTCTCTTTTTAATTTGGCACGCATCCCAGATTTCATTCAACCAGAACCTAGCCAGTGAAATGCGCCGTTTTATTTCCTTACTCTTTTCACTTCTAGGTTATAATCCATAAAGAAAGGGATTTTCTTTTCTTCTTATGTACCAAGTGACATATAGGATTCTTTAGCAAATAAATAACATTGGCTTGGAGCTGTTTTCGAAGGAAAATCATCAAAAATAAAAATAAAAGACATCCATATTGCACAATGATAATATTACTGACAAGTAAGCTAGTGCAGAATGTTCATGAGATCAACGTTAATTTACATTCAAATTTATGTTTGCAATACTTTTATTATCTAGCTGTAATGGATTATAATGATGAACCATTCTTCTGAAAGACTATAGGCTTGACAGCATGGCGTGAAAATTGAAATGTTTTGTTTTTCTAGCACTTTCTGACCTATTTAAGCATTTTCAGATACATTCACAATCAGCCACACAACCACTGCCAGAGTTCAACATCTGTGAGGCAGACAAATAAAAAACCTGGGTCTCTTTTAATATCATGCACATTGTCTCCTGATTATGGACTGAAACGAAAATAGCTTCAAGTCTTTGAATATCATGTAACGCAGTTGGCCTGAGTCCAAGCATTTCTACAATATTCACCCAAAAATGATTATGTTCCCTCGTTCTCTAATATACTACTTTCTGTTTAAGGATTTAGGTACAGTGGTTGTATAGTAAAAATATGGTCTTCCCTGTCAACAGATATTTAAAAAAAAAAAAAATGTATCATTCTAAGACTCAGGGTCTCTTCAATAAGAGTATATGTAAATGTCTTCAGCAATCAAGGTGTGACATATGAACTTATGAATCTTTTGACAAGTCCTCTAATTATCTTCTAAATTTTCTTGTATATTAAGTTTAAACATATCACCAAGGCATCCATGTGCAACCATAAACTAGGATCCCCTCGACCATCAGAACAAAGGGATCCAAACACTCTCCACATTTAGCTTGGAGATTTCCATATCTCTGATCTTTGTGGATGGTACTGGTGAAACTGTAGTTTTTACTCTTCATCTTAGAAATCAGTGAGTAGGTACTAGTTTGTGGACCTCCATGAATGTTATATTTGTACAAATATCAATGGCATGTCATAAAATGGATAATAGTCAAGTTATATTTGAAAAAAATTGAATATGTGGTAAGAATAATGATAGCCTAAGAGACTTATACTAGTAGTTAAAATATCAGCCCCAAAAGGAGCAAACAAATGGGTGGAGAAAGAACAATCAACAAGTACTCAAAAACAAAGGACTCTAAAAGTGATCTTTAGATGAGGACTATGGCATTGAAAATAATAACAATAGGGCTGAAATCCATATTGTCATTTTCTTAAGGCTGCTGGGCCAACAACATTTAAAAAAGGACAACATCTCTTTATACTAAGGGTCTGGGCAAATTTTCGTTATTAGCAAATAAATATAAGCTTCTAAGGTATTATGTACAATATAGATCCTTAAAACCAGAGATGATAAATACTGGGACACGTTTCTGGTCTCTAGAGGACAAGTAGTCGACACCGTGTATATGACATCACTTCTGGCTCTATAACAGTAGTATCAGAGAAAGAGCATTGCAATCACAGTAAGCATTGTAACAGCACCCACAAAATAGCAAGGACACAAAAATTGAGGAATGCAAAAAAGGTGACCTTAGCCAACGATTGATCGAGTTGGTACTTTTGATGTGTTGAGCCAGGACACGAAATGTAAAGCAGTAGGAACTGGACAGTATAAGAGAGACAGAGTCGTGGGATCAGTGAGATTGGAGTATCCATTCTATTATATTTGAAGCCCCTCTGTGCCCACTCCCACCAAATTTTATTCAGCTGAAAAACCCCTTTATTACACACTGCTCTTTTGATTTAGTAATACTAATATGGCTTTTTTATATTATGGGTAAAATCCACTAAAATATTTAATCAGGTTTATTCCTTAATTTTATCCTATATTCAGGGCATTTGAGATCTTATGCAGATCCAATGTACATCTTTAAAATTCAAATTATTTATCGCAGGATTGGAATAAGATAGATTAATTGCTTGCTCTTTTTGCAGAGAAATGGAAATGAAAAAAGCAGTACAGGCTATGTGATGTTCATGTTGCGTCATAACATGTAACTTAATTCTCTGGGTCGGTATGATTACAGCGATAACAAATACATGTAGTTTTTGTTTATGTTGTAGGACTTTTACACAATAAAACTCCTTTAAAAGAAAAAAGAAAAAGGTTTTGCATCACACATTCCAAGACCAATAACTTTATGATCTTTATTTTGCAAGACGATTTGTAATTTTCACTGTTATGATTTTGAAGTACTTTTGATCACTTTATTTTGATCACATTTAATATAATTTTTTGGGGTTGATATGCAAAAAAAAAAATAAATCATTCTGGCACTGTGCCAGATAATTTATGTGATAATGTTATAGTTTGTGTTGTTACGGATACGTCAATACTAAATATGTGGAGGAGGTTTTATTTTTCCGAATTATTTCCATTGAAAAGTATTTTTTGAATGGGAAAAGGGTGTGTTATGTTTAAAAAATTTTCAAATACAACTTTATTTTTTAATCAACTTATTAGTCTTACAAGGGGCCTTTAATTTGTGATCCTTTGATTGATTTTATAATACACTGTACCACTTTTGTAGGACAGTGTATTACACTGTCAGTGTATTACACTGTCACTGTATCTGGCACAATCTAAAAGGGCATATGCAGAGAGCAGGACTGGATGTCTTCATTGGACCCCTTCATTGGTGTCATGTACAGACAACAGCATCGCACAATCTCATGGACCAGTTTCCGATACCTGATAGAGGGAGTCCACTCCCTATAAATCCACATGGAAGTCATAGTCACTATTGCCCGTTGCATCTAAGGGGTCAAACAGACAGGATCAGCACTTTTGCTGATCCAGGCTTTTAGAGCAGGAACATGGTTGTCAAACAAGAACTTAGCTCCTGCTCTTCTCTGCATGGGAGACCCTTGCAGTGCTAATTCTACTTTGGCATGAAAAGGCAGTGGCCTAGAATAAGATCACATAACAATCGCAGTATATTGGTAGTCAAATGAATGAAAAAATAAACATAATATAGGGGAAGCCCATGTAGCTGCTATGGTGCTAATGATAAATGGGGGTCATGAAAAAGAGGAGTCAAACTCAGGTGTCCCTTTTGTTCTCTCCCTTTAAGTTGTGTGAACCTACATAGTCCTTTCCTCTACAAATCACAGCATTGTACAAAAGAAAACAAAGAATAATTAGTGGCAAACTGTGTTGGAGGTAAAGCGGCTTTTTAACCCCCGCCCCTCCCCCACCCGTGCCCATGGATGGAGGGGTGTAAAGTCATAAACCAATAGTGAGACCCTTTTTGGCTTCTGCTATGGACCCGATACCCTAGGCTACTATTTGAAAATATAGATTCAAAGCCATATGGGACAATGTGGTGATTATAGGAGCTTTGGAGAGAGGGGCCCTAACTGGATTGGTCATATCTCCTTTTCTATTGGATAGGCATAAGGTCATCCTTCATATAACATATGGCCAGGGGCTATTCATAGTATTCTGTATATTCGGTAGACTAGATGGGCCAAATGGTTCTTATCTGCTGACACATTCTATGTGTCTATGTTTCTATTCAGTAAGGGAGCTTCTTTCTCTAGAAGAAGCACATTGTAACACAGGAATGAATGGTGAAGTATCCCCAAGGACATTGCATGCAGGGAGACAAATAAGGCATTTCTGTTTCGTGTGGCAAAAACAGCACCATAAAGGTGTCCCCCATTTTGATCCTTGCAATGAGGACCCTTCTTCTTCGTATGTCACTACATAAGTCACTTGAAAGGGAGCTTAGCTGCAGTAACCGCCATACCCTCTACACTTTGAATGGAGCTATGCTACTGGTACCATTTAAAACTGATAATTCTAGCACCTAATGGGGAACAGTTGGCCCCCCACCAATTGGATATTAATGACCTATTCTGAGGAAAAACCCTTTAAGTGCCTCTAGTAAATGTCGCACTCTTTTTAGACATCTGTTTCTGGTAAAGGTGAGACATTCAATGAAGCCACTGTTACACAGAGAGGGGCAGCAAATTTATCTGCACATGAAAAATATACACATATTTTGGAAATTCAAAGAAAATTGATTTATTTACCTACCCTGTTTTTTCCTTTCAATAAGGGGCTGTAACAGTATGTGTAAACTGCAGTGTTAACCCCTTGTGCTGATTCAGTAGTTGCAGTTCATCAACACCAGGTTTCCTTGATCCTGCTGCGTCTGTGAATTCTAAGCACAATCTTAGCACAGGCACTTCAGGGGTAATGGAGACACCTCTTTCTCAACTCAAGGTGTGCTATCACTACAGCAAAGGAAATATAGTGAAAATATTACTGCTGTAATATAGGCTGAGAATATATTCTTGTAGTCTAACACAGATCCAGTGCTGGCAGGATATTTCTAATATTTACCTCAATTATTAGGAATAATGGTGTCTGGTTTGTATCAAGGGATCAAACTCCATTCAGGAACTCAGTTGTCTCTTTATTTTGACGTATTTTTGCCCTGTTTTTCGTCATAACATAACAGTATTTACTCCATCTTTGTTCTTGTCTTTTCTGTTATATTTTGCCTTGCAGTGTGTGCATAGCACCTTTTACATATCAATTATATTAGTAAGCTCCTAACACAGAAATATGCTATTAATTTATCACGGATTAGCACGTTCAAGTGTCAGGATGCAATGCACTGTAATGATACTGAATCTTGTTCCTATTTACCACATGTGGACTGAGTATATTTAAAATATAACTTTTACTCTAATTTCACTAAAAGCATTGGTGGTTGCAGTGGGACAAAAGACAAAATAACATACATACATATAAACACATATATTGCCACCATCCAGAATCGTCTGTAAGAAAATAATAATAGTGGGTGGTTGACGTAGTGCTCCTGTGTGGTATAGGCAGTGGTGGCCAAAGTGCTTCAGATGATATGTGTCACGGCCATGGCTATGACCGTGAATCTTCAACCGCATGCGATTGTCAGCGGTTTGGTTTTGTTGTCTATCACAGGTGAAGGCAGTGGTATTTGCCTCACCTGTGGTTGCCGCTGACAACGCTATGTATGTGGCAGCTTTCCTGCTGTGCATGCGGTTGCACCTAGCAACCTCTATGTTAGGTGTGTGTGTGTATTGTGTTCACTGTGTTGTATGTCTGTGTGCACTCTGTGTAGTGTGTTGTGTGCACTGACACTTTTCCTGCACTGTGGTTGCCCGTGGCAACATCTGGCTGTCTGTACATGTGGTGGCAGTGTCCCGGCCTCCGGGCTATCTCCCAGGACACGGTTGCCACCCATGTCGTTGCCAGCGGCAACAACCACAGTGTGTTGCTACTGTTGGACACTTTTCCCTTTTATGTGTGTTTCCCTTCTGTGGTGCTGGAAGGGTTAACTCCCTTCCCAGTGTGTGTGTGTCACTGGGTGTGTCCGACTGTGGGGTGTGGCTTCTTGGCCTATAAAGCCTCACTGTTAGTTCAGGTCTGTGGGTTGTTTCAGCCATGATTGCTGGAGCAGCCTCTTGTGTTTTTATCTGCCAGTGAGAGCCACCCCTGTGGTCATAAAGATATTGTCGTTATGTTTATGTCATCTTGTATGTCATGTTGTATGTGATGTTCTGTTGGGACCTTCCTAGTTACTTTGTGCAGTTTACGGTTCTGGATTCCTGTTTGCACAGGGATCCAGTCAGCAAGGCTGTGGCAGGTTGGTGGAACTTCTAGTTCGCCTGCCATACCCGTAAAGCTGTTTGTGTTCCCCTTTTCCCAACAGCTTGGCCATTGAGACTCCTGCTCCTCCGTGCCTAGGAGGAGTAGGTAGTCTTACCCAGCTCCTAGCTCAGGGATCTGTGGAGGGTAAGTCAGGGCTCCGAGGTTCCTGCGCATGGGTCTTCCTACCTTTTAAGGTCGGCCCATGCAGGTTAGGAGTTAGGGTCAGGTTAGGGATGCTTGAGGAGGTGACCTGCTCCCTATCCTGTTCTCATGGCCGAGTAGCCACAACATCATCTGGCATCACACGGCTGAGGGTTTCCCCCATCCTCAGCCGTGACAATATGGCAGTCTGGACACTCCTATAATGCCCTGGTCTAGAGCCCTCCCTATATGGATGATTAGGGGCTATCCTCATTGACCTGCCTCAACGACACGGAGCACCCGCCCCGACAGGGGCGACCCCATACGGAACCTGTCCCTAAATGGGGCCTATTCCCTGTGATTTCCCTCACTGTATTGCCCTACACGCCATGTTTCGTTCCAATAACGATGAAACTCATCAGGGGCTTACTGAAGTCAGAGGGTTTTGCTTCAGCAGAGTTTCTTTCTTTGTAAATACAAAGCGGTGTGGACGGTCAGTGGTACACGCCCTCCGGGGTATAGGGAAGTGTCCCCAATGATACCCTCGCCTTGCCTCACTACAAGATGCCAGCACTATGAGATCACTACGAGATGCCAGCAGTTAAATATACTCAGTCCACATGTGGTAAATACATTAATTGGAGTTGTGACATATCTCTGCATAGATATACCTGGTGCATAGAGATACATTACTGTACATAAGTGAATCTTGTTCCTAACAGATTAATACGTTTAAATGACATTAAAGATAAATTACGATACATTTATATATTGCTGTTCTCTTTTGACACTGTCTGAAAATGTTATAATGAATATTATTTCACATATTTAATGCCCACTGCAAAGACCTTAACTGCCAAATGTGTCTGTTGATTTATAGATCAATAGGCTGCCTCCATATTGGTGTCCAGATCCAGATTGGGACTAAAAAGCAGCCCTAGCACATAAAATTCACCAGCCCATATAAAAAATCATGAGAATATAGTGATATGCAATGTTTTCTGCAGCAAAACTTGCTTTAATTGGCCACTTTCCACTCCCTTAAGGGAGTTGTTCATTCCAGGAGGCCTTTCAGGCAGACAGCCCAGGATTGCCCTAACCTGCTGACTCATACCCCCCATGCATCTCACGACCCAGTGACATAGTGTCACTGCTACGGCCACATGACCCATGATAAACTGGATGTTGATACAAGGAGACCCAAGATCTGCAGCGGTGAGGGAAGTGAAGCGAAGGAGCCGGAACCCAGCAGTGGGGATCAGATAAGTATGTTGAATGCTGAATATCACATGATTGCTGCAGGCCCAGATGTACAGTGTAGTAGCATAAATCTTTATAGGTGAGGCTGTTTTATTCCTTTTACACAGTCCTATACTCCTGGCCTAATAATAAAAATAAAAAAATCTTGGAGATGTTCGTTACAGCATGAGGTGACCACTAATAGTATATATTCACCCCACAAGCATTGACACTACATGATATAATGACACCCAGCCTTCCTGCATGACACATGTGACGAGGCATGAGAACAGTCTGGGAAAGCTCAGTGACACCCCTCCATTCCCATGTTCTCATGACTCTGCCCTCAACTCCTGATACCCTACATGCTAACTGTCCCATACATATTGGCAGGGGTGAGGCAAGCCAGGGGAAGTAGACCCGAAGAGCATGGAAGATAGGAGTCTGCTAAGGACACGTGATCAAAGGTCAGACCCAGCAGGTTTTCTGGTATGGAGCAGCTTGTGAAGTAAAGAAATGGAAGGTAGAGCTAACTAGTAAACAGACCAACAAGCGTCTGCAGCTCTAGGCCTATCCACGCAGTGCATCCTCTTCAAGAAGAAGAAGTACTCCAATGTACTTTAAAACAGCACAGCCCATCGGAAATCTGCCCAGAAGTCTTGTTAGTGCCTTTGTGACTTATTGAATTCTCCATAGGACCAGTAATGTTGCTGTAAATATGGTATAAGAAACCAAATGCACCAAACCATTCTATTTGTTATTTAAATCACAATCTATCTGGGTCTTAATTTTCCAAAGCTATTACACCATTGACCATATTTAAATCTAGCTGAAGGATGTTGGTTATTGATTGCGGCAAGCAGAGCAATGGCCTTACCGATTAATTATCTCCAAGATTCAATTTGATCAAGATGAAAATGGAAAAAGACTTGAGGTGCAATTTGGCCAGAAAATAAGAAACACAATTCATGATTATTGTATATACTGAGGTTTAAAATCACTGTCTTTTCAGTTCCCAAGGAATGGATTTTGGGGGACACACGTGTTCCAAGATTTATATGTCTGCTACAATTAAAGGGGTTGTCTTATCAGTTACTTATATAGTATTATACCACCTGGTGTTCAAAGTGTATAGCAATATACAGGTTCAGATAATGATTTGATGTTGTCTGTTCACTGCAGGGCAACTAATCAAAATAGATTTTTGTCCTGTTTATAAGAAAAGATTCAGAGCGTCTGCATTGGAATTACACTATATCTTAGAAGATTCCCTCTGCACGGATGTAAGAAGGGACTATATTGTCAGCTGCCAGAAGGGGAAGGAGACTGCTTCCGTCCAAATCTTTCCCCCAAAGGTACATATTAGCAGGAGCATCAATGGGACACGTGGAAGCAAAAACTAAGAAAAAGTTAATTGTTTACAATAGAAGCACTGTAAATTATTTGAACATAGCTAATAATAGCATTTCAGGTAATTCATAGTAGAAAATAAGAAAAAGGAGAAATTGCAAATTTAAAGCATTGGTCCTCTCAAAAAAAATTGGGGGTTGTATTTTTAATGGCGCAAGACAATTAAATGTTCTTATATAGTAAATTGGAAAAAAGGTGTTTTACATTTCTTTTATATTTTTTTTTTTTTTACAAATTTTTGAACCTTTATTAAAGTATACTAAGATGAGATGAATAATGGCCTTCACTAGGTCCCTAACTGGCATTAAAACTGCTTGGCACCTCATAACTGCATTGAATGGGGGTACGAGGGCAACATAGGTGGGTGCAAGTTGTATAACATAACCAGCACCTGCTGTGTATGGAATGTGTTCAGCTCTTGAGTCAACTCCATACGCACATTTCCAGCTTCCACCAAACAAGGATGGTGGATGAGAGGAAGGGGTTAAATACTATTTCCCTACTCTATTTACACAAATAAAATTGAAATGATTAGCTTCCACTGTCATCATAGAAAGGGATTCTTCGCTGATACTATGGAGTTCTTTTACAAGATGTAGTGATGGTTGATATATTGAAAATTTTCAAAGAGAATCAGGACGCCTCTTGTGATCAAGTAGGTCAGTTGATCTAGGAGTGTATTTGTAATTGATGTTGAGAATTATGTTTTCCTCTAATATGAGGTGAACTGCTGTGAATTACTTCAAAATTAATATTTTTACTTTTCTCTGGATCAATACTATGGTTTACTAGGTTAAATCTGATAGACTTAGGTGGCTTTTTTCAGTCTTACCATGTTACTATTACAAGGCTACATTCACAATTCTTTAGATCTTCAGAGCTTTTTTATTTTTGAGACTATTTCTTTGCAAAGTGTAGAAGGTAGAAGACTCTGCACTTGAATGTAATGTAAAAATGACTCAGCTACTCAGTTATAGCAGCTTATATAAATTGTTGTTGGATTCTTAATTAGCGAAACACTGTCATGTCTATGGCTATGGTCACTGTTCAATGCAGTTGTCTTAAAGGGATTGTCCAGTTTAGAAAAGCCATTTTCATGTGCCCTGTGAGAGAGTTTTTATTTAAGAGAGTGGGGTCTCTTGTTCAGTAGGCTTCTTATCTCTTGAACAGTAAATATATATTTGCAAAACAAGCTCTGGAGGATCTGCCCTGTATAATGCTCAAAAGTGTTGTCCCGCCATAAAACTGTATCAACTATTGGCGTGGCACTGATCATTGACCCAGTTATCATGAAAACATGGCACCAGAAACCCCTCAGTAAATCGAGAATATTTTTCTCCTGAAAACCCCTTTTAAAGAGATTGTCTCACAAAAAATAGTCTACAGTTTTCAAACCAGCGCCTGGATCTGAATATGTTTGTAATTGCATGTAATTAATACATTTGCATAGCCATTGAGTTATTCAATAAAATATATCTATATTCTACCACATGCTCCTTGTTCTTTTACTTATTTGCTTGTCTGGCTCACTGAGATGGCCACACATGCTGCTTCATCCTTCAACTGTTACCTGAGTTGTGATAGGGAGAGCATGGACACATCTCCTGAGCTCTGATAGGGAGAGAGCTCAGGCACAAAAGACACTTCCTAAGATGCAGCAGAAAAAACACTCCCCTTGAGCTGTTAGCTTGATATAAATTTAGCAAAGCAATGAATTGGGGAGATCTCTGGATCCATGTGAGGTACAGGACTGGTTCTAGCTTTGTTACAAAGAAAGAGATTGTCATTAGAGATGGCCTTTCGGTTCGCCCTGCGGTCGTTTTGCAGCTAACTAACGTTTTGCAGCGTTTTCACGATTCGCCTAACATGCGAACATATGGCAATATTCGCATCCGCCATATTCTTTTGCATTGCGCCAAACTTTGACCCATGACACATCCATCAGGTGGGACAGGACAGCAAATTGAGACTTTTTAGCACATGGACACACCCCCAACCCTATAACAGAACACGATCTGGCAGCCATTTTACATTATGTGTTTTGCCAGTATAGGGAGAGGTTGCATTTTGGAGCAGGGACAGGCTGTTAGGAACTTAGGGATCACCAAAAGCTAGCTAATAGGGCCACAAAAATCCTTTTAAGGACTGGTAAAGTTGTGCTATCGATAGGGGTGTGATATACTTTTAAAATAATTTCTAAAATAGAAAAATATTATAGTGCATTTGTATGCTTCCAGAAAATACTGATTGAGGGCTGCGATCTATCAGCTTTCACAAAATAGTGGTAGAGGTTTTCTATATTCCTACGTCCACAAAATTACTGCTTGAGGGTGATATACCAGCTTCAACTAACAACTTATTGAGGCCTTCCATATATCAGGTTCCACAAAATAGTGTTAGAGGTTTTCTATATACCTGCGTCCACAAAATTTCTGCTTGAGGGTGATATACCAGCTTCAACTAACAACTGATTGAGCCCTGCCATATAGCAGTTTCCACAAAATAGTGGTAGAGGTTTTCCATATACCTGCATCTGCAAAATACTCTGGGCGCCTACAGTTCCCGAGGTACTCCGGCCTGCTCTTTCCCGGTCCGAAAAGATCAGGGCCTTGAGGACTGCCTCATAGAACTGGAGGAATGTCCCTGTGCTGCCAGCGCTTCAGGGTAGTACAAAAGAGTCGCACATGGCAACCTGTACCAAATAGACCGCAACTTTTTTGTACCATGCCCGGGTTTTGCGCATGGCGTTATATGGCTTGAGGACTTGATCCGAGAGATCAACTCCTCCCATATACCAATTGTAGTCGACGATACAATCGGGCTTGAGGACCGTTGCCCCGATACCTCGCACAGGGACAGGGGTGATGCCGTTACCATGAATTGTGGACAGCATAAGGACATCCCTCTTGTCCTTATACCTGACCAGCAACAGGTTTCCAGTGGTAAGGGCACGGATCTCACCCCTGGGGATAGGTACCTGGAGGGGGTGGGCAGGGAGGCCGCATTGATTTTTCCGCACGGTCCCACAAGCGGATGTGGATCTGGCAGCAAGGGACTGGAACAAGAGGATACTGGCATAAAAGTTATCCACGTAAAGGTGGTAACCCTTATCCAGCAGTGGGTACATAAGGTCCCACACAAGTTTCCCGGTAACACCCAGAGTGGGGGGACATTCTGGGGGTTGAATCCAGGAATCTCGCCCCTCGTATACACAAAATTTGTAAGTGTACCCTGAGGTACTCTCACAAATTTTGTATAGCTTCACGCCATACCTCGCCCGCTTGGAGGGCACATACTGGCGGAAAATGAGTCTCCCCTTGAACGCAATGAGAGACTCATCAACCGCGACCTCCCTTCCAGGTACATAGGCCTCCATGAATTTGGCCCCAAAGTGATCGATGACCGGCCGTATCTTATACAGACGGTCATGGGCAGGATCACCTGAGGGAGGACATGCTGCATTATCGGAATAATGCAGACATTTCCGGATGGCCTCAAACCGGAAGCGTGTCATGGCCGTACAGTAAAGTGGGCTCTGGTATAGGACGCCCCCACTCCAGTACAGCCTGACACTGGGTTTCTTGACCAGGCAGCACGAGGCCCCAAAATGTCCTCATTTCGGCTGCACTGACCGGCGTCCAGCCACCGGGCCCGGCCAAAAAGGAGCCTGGGTGTTGAGCGACGAACTGTTGAGCGTACAGATTCGTCTGCTCCACCATCAGATTTACCAGTGGGTCACTGAAAAAATGACAAAAAAAAAAGTCATATTCAGTGTAGCCCACTGTGGAAATCTGGATTCCTGATTGGCCTACAAAATTTAGGAATCACGGGCTCGTATCGCTCTGGGCTACACCAGACAAGTTCACCGGCAGGGTGCTCCGGTGGATTTAACTGGTGGGTCGGGAAACCAGTACGAGCCCCAGAGCTGCTCGTACTAGTGTGGGCTACAGGGTCCCTAACATGGCGGTCCCCTTGCTCCGCCTGGCGGCCTCTCCGCCGCCTTGGGGGCTCATCATCATTGCTAGATGATGAGGACGCGGATGACAACAGGAATGTGGGGTCATCCTCGTCCTCACTGGGACTCTCGGAGTCGGAGGCAAGCTGGGCATATGCCTCCTCGGCCGAAAATGTCCAGCGGGCCATAGGAGAGTGTGTGTCTGCGTGCATATGTGCATGTGTGTAAATCTTTATTTGGTGTGCGTGTTTGTGGGGGCACGGGTAAAAAAAAAAAAAAGGGCAAAAAATTAGAAAAAAAATATTCTAAACTGCTGATCAACCGTCCGAAGTTGATCAGCGGTGGGGTGTGCGATGCGCTAACAGTGGCCGGACGCTAAGAGTGATGGCCACAGTCAGCGTACACAAAATAAATAAATAAATGCACCCCAAAAAGTGTGGGAGGGGGAGGGCAGGGGGAAGCAAGCGGCAGCACCCCTGGGGGTCTAGGGTCACACAGCTGTGCTGTGGACACCAGACACCCTAACTTAGGGTGATGCAATAAAACTTCACAAACTAACTTTCCCTTTTCTTTCCCTGCCTATCCCAAACTTTCCCTATGCTGTCCCTATGTACCTGATGGGGGGTGCAGGGGGCACAGATCGGGTCCTGGGGGCACAGATCAGGGAGTGCTCGCAGCGATGGCGGACATGTGCAGGCAGCTCCTCTCTCCTCCGGCTCCGGAACACAAAAGGAGGAGGAGAGGAGCGCCTGCCTCTTTTGAATCTGCCGCCGGACCGCCCATAGACCAATCAGAAGCGATCTGATTGGCCTGTGTCACCATCACCACTCAGGATTGCTGGATGGTGATTGGTGGGGTGAAATCACCCCACCATCACCATCCTGTTCCGGGTCTTCAGAGACCCGAATAACCTGGAATAGAATTGACCTGCGGTTTTCTGCGGCGCATTTGCCCCAAGTGCCTGCTCAATGATTTGAGCAGGCATGGGGTTCCGACCGCCGCGCGGCGGTGATCAAAAATACACAGGGCGCGCCCTGTGTCCTTAAGTACCAGGACATCAGGGCGTACCTGTATGCCCTATGTCCTTAAGAGGTTAAAGAATAATTTCAGAAATGTTATTTCTTGTCACCTATGCAGAGCAGGGGTTTCTATCCAGCAAAATTTGTAAAATGTCACCTGACAATGTAACAGATGATTTTTTTAAATTTATGTTCCTGTCACCTATGCAGAGGTGCCCCCGTGACATCCACCATCCATTTGGATATCTTCTGTATCAACTTTCGATGTTCTTTTCTGAGCCTACCATGTTGATCACGGTTATTGGCGAATCAGGGTTCCATGCCAGAGAGGGAGCGTGAGAAAGGGAGACCTCATCAAAGGGAAGTCAATGGCTGCAATGAGATGAAGCGGAAATGTGGGACAAATTATTAAAGCAGAAGGATTAAAGAAAAGGGCCAATTAGAGACAAATTTTTTAAATATAAGTCCCTGTCATCTATGCAGAGCAGGGGTTTCTATCGGGCAAAATTGGTAAAATGTCACCTGACAATGTAACAGACGATTTTTTTAAACTCGGCGGTCGTTGCGGAGACACTGCAGCATGTAATCGCTCATGTGTGCCAGGCTGCCCAGCGGCAACGAAAAGCTGTCCTCTGTGGGAGGTGTATCGTCTGTGTCCTCTGAATCCCCCTAGCCACGCACCAGTGATGGCCATGAACTGGTCTGGGTGCCACCCTGCTGTGAACAAGGTTCCGCCTCCTCCATCACCTCCTCCTCATCCTCCACCTCGTCATCCTCCAGAACTGTGACCTGGCTGGACAATTGTGTACCTGGCATTTGTGGGTGCAGAAAGCCACCCTCGGAGCCACTTGTGAATGACTGGCCAGAAACCCTACGAAAAAATCCCTCTTCCTCCTCCTCCTCCTGTGCCACATCCTCTTCCATCATCGCCAGCAGCGTTTTTTCAAGAAGGCATAGAAGCGGGATAGAAACGCTGAGAACTGCGTTATCGGCACTGGCCATATTGGTAGAGTACTCAAAACAGCACAACAAGGTCATTGGTGGTGAAGTGGTGCTGTTCCGCTGAGCGACTCACCAGTGCATGCTGCAGCTGAAACTCTGGCTAGCATGTGCAAGGTGGAGTTCCACCTTGTGGGCATGTCGCATATGAGGCGGTGAAGGGAAGGCTGTAGTTACGCTGCAGCACTGACAGGCGACCAGCAGCAGGGTGAGAACGCCGAAAGCACGCACAGACGGCCCTCACTTTATGCAGCAGCCCTGACATATTGGGGTAATTTTTACGGAATCTCTGCACCACCAAATTCAGCACATGCGCCAGGCCGGGTAGCCCAGAGCTGCTACTAGATTTCACCTATTATCGCACACCATGAGGCCGGGCTTGAGACTAACTGGCACCAACCACTCATCTGTCTGTTGTTCAAGGCCCGTCCACATTTCCTGCACGGTGTGGGGTTTGTCCTCAAACAGATACGTTTTAAAACTGCCTGCTGTCGTTTACCCCTGGCTGTACTGAAGTTGGAGGTGAAGGTGTTACGCTAACCGGATGAAGAGCCGGTAGAGGATGAGGAAGCGGAGAGGAAGCAACAGGAGGCAAACTGAAGAACCCTGCAATCCTCGGTGGTAGAAGGACATGCGCCAAACTGCTATCCGCCTCAGGCCCAGCCGCCACTACATTTATCCAGTGTGCTGTTATGGAGATATAACATCCCTGATGTAGTAAGGTGCACCTTGCCACAGATGGCGCTGCACAGTGCACACCTGATTTTGTCCTCCACTTGGTTGTGCAGGGAAGGGATGGCACGCCTGGAAAAGTAGTGGTGGCTGGGCACGATGTACTGTGGGACAGCCACCGCCATATGGCCTTTAAAACTATCTATCTCCACCAGACGGAATGACAGCATTTCAAAGGCCAGTAATTTTGAAATGCTGGTATTGAGGGCCAGGGATCGCGGGTGGGTAGGGGGGTACTTCCTCTTCCGCCCCAGTGTTTGGGAGATGGAGAGCTGAATGCTTCTGTAGGACATTCTGGAGATGCTTGGTGACCCAGATGGTGGTGTTGCTGGCAGATCCTCTGTTTGGCACTGTCACTCAAGAGGTGGATGAAGAGGCCTAGACTGCAGCAGAAGAGGAAGCAGGAGGAGCCAGAGACCTTTCTTGGTTTTGAGGTGTCTACTCCACTGCAGCTCGAGGTTTGCCCTTAGATGCCTGGTCATGCAGGTTGTGCTAAGGTTGAGAATTTTTATGCCTCGCTTCCGGCTCTGATTGCACAGCATGCAAACCACTCGTGTCTTGTCGTCAGCACATTGTCTGAAGAACTGCCATGCCAGGGAACTCCTTGGAGCTGGCTTTGGTGCGCTCGGTCCCTTGCTGCAGTGGGCAGTAGGAGGCATACTGTCTAGGGGACGGCTGCTCTGCTTTTTCACCCTGCTCCCTATTCTGCTGTGCTGGTGTCTCTGTGTGACCACCACCTCTTCCTGCGAACTACGTCACTCACACGACCTTGATTCCATGTGGGGTCGAGGACCTCATCGTCCTCCACATCATCTTCCACCCAGTTTTGACCACTGCCCTCCTTGTCAGTCTGCACACTTTCGAAAGCCCCAGCAGTTGGCACTTGTGTTTCGTTATCAACTGAGATGTGCTGCGATGGTCCTCCCATGTACTCATCTTAAAACATAAGTAGTTGGGCATCGGTGCACTCAATCTCTTCCACTTATGGGGCAGGGATAGGTGGGTGGCCCTGGGAAACCCTGCTAGCAGAGTAATTAAAAAGAAGAGACTGCTGCATGACTTGGGGCTCAGACTGCTTGGCTGATTTGCAAAGGGGTGGGGTAAAAGACTGATGGGCATGGATTGCAGGTACCAACTCTGATCTTTCAGCAGGAGACTGGGTGGGAGACAATGTGAAGAAACTGGAGGCACTGTCAGCTACCCAATCTACTATCGCCTGTACTTGTTCTGGCCTCACCATTCGTAGAGCCGCATTAGGCCCGACCAAATATCGCTGCAGGTTCTTTTGCCTACTGGCACCCGAGGAGGGGGTTTTACTTGTGCATGTAGCTGGCACAGATCGACCACGTCTTCTCCCTGCAACAGGAGCTCCACCAGCAGCACCACGACATTGGCCACGTCCCTTATTTGATGCTCTCCTCATATTTCTCAAATTTAGGATCTTGCCCTAAATGGTTTTATTAATTGCAGAATAGAACAACAGTATGCAAAGGGTATATCTCACATGTACAGATGCAGACTAGGCCGCAATTAAAGATTGTTGCCCAAAATGGGTGTTTTATTAATAGCAGAATAGAACCACAGTATGTAAAGGGTGTATCTCACACGTACTGACCCAGACTAGGCCGTAATTAAAGATTTTCGCACAAAATTCGCGTTTTTCTAATAGCAAAATAGAATGACAGTCTGTAAAGGGTGTATTTCACACGTACTGATCCAGACTAGGCAGCAATACAGATCCAGACTAGATCGTAATTAAAACATTTTGCACAAAATTTGTGTTTTTCTAATAGCAGAATGTAAACAGTATGTAAAGGGTGTATCTCACACGTACAGATACAGATTATTAGGCAAGTTGTATTTTTGAGGATTAATTTTATTATTGAACAACAACCATGTTCTCAATGAACCCCAAAAACTCATTAATATCAAAGCTGAATATTTTTGGAAGTAGTTTTTAGTTTTAGCTATTTTAGGGGGATATCTGTGTGTGCAGGTGACTATTACTGTGCATAATTATTATGCAACTTAACAAAAAACTAATATATACCCATTTCAATTATTTATTTTTACCAGTGAAACCAATATAACATCTCAACATTCACAAATATACATTTCTGACATTCAAAAACAAATCAGTGACCAATATAGCTAGCATCTTGGCAGCTGCACGCTTGACTTTTCTCAGTTCATGGGCAGTTATTTTGCGCCTTGGTTTTTCCACATGCTTCTTGCGACCCTGTTGACTATTTTGAATGAAACGCTTGATTGTTCGATGATCACGTTTCAGAAGCTTTGCAATTTTAAGAGTGCTGCATCCCTCTGCAAGATATCTCACTATTTTTGACTTTTCTGAGCCTGTCAAGTCCTTCTTTTGACCCATTTTGCCAAAGGAAAGGAAGTTGCCTAATAATTATGCACACCTGATATAGGGTGTTGATGTCATTAGACCACACCCCTTCTCATTACAGAGATGCACATCACCTAATATGCTTAATTGGTAGTAGGCTTTCGAGCCTATACAGCTTGGAGTAAGACAACATGCATAAAGAGGATGATGTGGTCAAAATACTCATTTGCCTTCTGCACTCCCTGTATAACAACACTATGTAAAGGGAGTATCTCACACGTACAGATCCAGAATAGGCAGCAATTTAAGTTTTTTGCCCAAAATGGCTGTTTTTCAAATAACATAATAGAACCATAGTATCTAAAGTGTGTATCTCACACGTACAGATGTAGACTAGGCCACAATTAAAGATTTTTGCCCAAAATTTGTGTTTTTGTAATAGCAGAATAGAACCACAGTTTCTAAAATGTGTATCTCACACGTACAGATCCAGACTCGCCCGTAATTAAAGATTTTTGCCCAAAATTAGTGTTTTTCTAATGGCAGAATAGAACCACAGTATCAAAAGTGTGTATTTCACACGTACAGATCCAGACTAGGCCGCAATTAAAGATTTTTGCCCAAAATTTGTGTTTTTATAATAGCAGAATAGAACCACAGTATCTAAAGTGTGTATCTCACATGTACAGATGCAGACTAGGCTGCAATTAAAGATTTTTTTCCCAAATTGGTTGTTTTATTAATAGCAGAATAGAACCACAGTATGTAAAGGGTGTAGCTCTCATATACAGATGCAAACCAGGCCGCAATTAAAGATTTTTCCCCAAAATGGGTGTTTTATTAATAGCAGAATAGAACCACAGTATGTAAAGGGTGTATCTCACACGTACAGATCCAGACTAGGCCGCAATTAAAGATTTTCGTCCAAAATGGGTGTTTTATTAATAGCACAGTTTCTAAAGTGTGTATCTCACAATAACATATGTAGCAAAGGTTGCAACATTTAGTTTTTTGTCCAAAATGGGTGCTTTTTTTTAATAACAGAATATGACAGCAGTATATAGCGCTTGAATTTCACACGTGCAGATGCAGCAAGGGCTGTAAAATTGTGTGTTTTGCCCAAAATGGTGTTTTTTAAAACCCAGAAAATTATAGGTGTATTTCTAGCTTAAATTGCACAATGACTAATGCGGCAGAGGCCAAAAATGAAGGTTATTGCCAAAAATGGGTGTTTTTTTCAAAGCCAGAAAATGATTGAAGTATTTCAAACTTGTTTTTAACAATCACAGATGCAGCAAGGGCTACAATATTAAGTATTTTGCCCAAAAAGGCAGTTTTTTTTACTAATAGAATGTGAAAGCTGTATATAATACTTGAATTTCACATGTGCAGATGCAGCAAGGGCTGTAAAATTGTGTATTTTGCCAAAAAAGGGTGTTTTCAAAAACCCAGCAAATTATAGCTGTATTTCTAGCTTAAATTGCACACTGACTAATCCTGCAAAGGCACCAGATGTAGGATATTGCCAAAAAAGGGTGTTTTTTTAAAACCAGATTATTATTGCAGTATTTCAAGCTTGGATTTGAATGTCACAAAAGCACATATGCAGTGCTGGTGCACTGAGTTTGCATAAAATGATGCTACCGCCCACTTAAGCAACAGATGGATAAAAGTTATTTTTCTCTGTCACTGGGCTCAGGGCAGGGTAAAAATATTGTGCACTGCACCCACACAACAAAACCTATGTAGATCGCTGAGTTCAATTGGAGTTCTGATAACAGATTCTATCCTATTCTCTCCCTCACAGCAGCAGCATCCTCTCCCTACACTGAGCACAGCAGAGTGACGTGCAGCGCTACGTGACTCCAGCTTATACAGAGGCTGGGTCACATGCTGCACTGGCCAATCACAGCCATGCCATTAGTAGGCATGGCTGTGATGGCTTCTAAGGTTACACAGTTAACCGCTTGTTGATTGGCTGCTCTGCAGCCTTTCAAAAAGCGCTATGGAATTGCCAAACCCAAACTTTTACTAAAATGTTCGGGTTCATGTCCAGTGTCCAAAAATCCTAAAGTTCGGTACGAACCCGAACTTTACAGTTCGGGTTTGCTCAACTCAAATCAGGAGGTTTAAATGGAGAAATCACAGGAGGAATGTATTTTTCTAGCAATCACTTATGGAAGACTTCATGTAGGAAGACATCATGTATCCTGAGCAAGGAAGGCCACTGAAGATGAAAATATGCCAGATTAATCACAGACATGATTCTATATGGTCCAATAAACTTAGGTGCAGGTTTACCAGATGTTACTCTGCAAATTTTTCGAAGAAAGCCAGGTGAGCTTACCCAACACAAGTTTTGAACCCAAAGACAATTTCCTATTCGCTTGTTTACATTGGATGCTTTGAGTTTTTTTCAAGTTCTTGCAAGCCTGAGCCCAAACTGTGTACACATCATCATCCACAGCAGGATTCACAGAGCTGGATCCAGAGATAGAAGAAAACCACGGCTTAAAGCCATAATTGCAAAAAGAGGTGAGATGTCACTAGAGGAGCTGATATGGTTGTTAATGGCAAACTCCACTAGGGGAAAAAAAAACTTTTCTACTCACACCTTAAAAACTGCTCCAAGACCTGGTTGACCTTTTCAGTTTGTACATTTGTCTCAGGATGGAATGTAGATGAGATAGAGAGTTTGATCCCCAGTTTGTTGATAAACTCTCTCCAGAATATCGAGACAAATTGGACACCTCTGTCTGAGATAATGGACTCAGGTACAGTATGTCATTCAATCTCAGGATGCTGTCCACAAGCAAAGCAGCCAATTATTTTGTGTTAGGAAGAATTGCATCAGATGACACATCTTAGAGAACCTATCTATGACCACCCAGTTGACTGACCTACCCCGGGAGGGCGGCTGAACCACCCAGAGATGTGATATGCTAATTTTTGCACTTCCCAGTGAAAGAGGCTATACTGTCCAGCTCCAGGAACTCCAATTCAGTGGACTGGGAGGGCAACTCCATCACTATCTTTCAGGATTTAGCCCAATCAACCCTCAAGAAAAGAAAAGCGATGAAGCCACTCACAGATTTTCTCCGTCAGCACAAGATTATATATCGATGGACATTCCCGTTTGGACTCTCCTTCCTTCATGATGGCCGACGTATCCATATTACCACTTTTAGTGACTTGGATAAAGCCTACGACATCCTCCAGATCCCGCCATTACCTATTGAAAACTGGGACGTGATACAGAACATGACCACCTTACCTGACCTGCCTCCAGTGATACCCTGGGAACCGCTTCATACCCCAAAACCCCAAAGGTCCAGAAGGGGGAACTTTTCAACTACCCCTAAGCGCTTATCCCTGGTGGATAAATAACCTGCTTCTAATATCTCCTCACGTGAAAGAGGACGCACAGGACTTACTCCACAGGTCTTTTGTATCACACTACTATGTTTAATTGGCCTATTCCATGAAAATCAGCTTTCTATACTGAGTAGTGAAAAAGATGCTTACGTCTCCACTACACTTTAATTTGCCCTTTTTTTTTCCACTCAGTATTGGAGGAAGAGACAGTAGGGATTTTCTTCCCATCTGTATGTAGGCTAAAATGGTCTTATAGATGAATAGTAGTATATGAGATACATCTGCTATTGCTTCTATCCTGTCCCCTCCCTCCCCACTCCGCCCCCCTCGCCTCCCCTCTCCCCCCCCCCCTCGCCTCCCCTCTCCCCCTCCATCTTATACTATTATAATCCTACTATTCACTCCTTAGAGGGAGTTGCTACTACTAGGTACTTTTACCTCCCCCCCCCCTCCTTATGCCACCTACTCAGGGTACTATATCTGTTAGGTTCCATCATACATTGCGATTAAGCAATCACACTTGGTTATTGTTACTTGTTAAGTTCTATGTATCTTACCTTTATTGTTTCAACAGGTACTCAAAAGCTTCATTGGTGATTTTCCCAGTAAGTGACTTGGGGCAGATGCAGAATGAGAAGAATTTCTGGAACGTTAGGGGGAAATGGGCATGGGAATACTCTCCTCGAGGTGGCACCCTCTTTTCCCTCTTCGTGCAGGCTAGTCAGCCCTTTTTTTAAATATTACCTAGAGATTATGACTCAACCTCCCACATGCCTAGCTATGGCTGACCTTAAATTGGTTTCCTATAATGTCAAGGGACTGAGATCCCCCTCTAAGAGATGTCAGATTTTTTTCTATGCTAAATAAGGAAAAATGCTCGGCGGTTTTCCTTCAAGAAACCCACTTCAAGCATGATAAATATCCTAACCTCACCCACTCTAAATTCTCTAGTTGGTACCACTGTGGGGCACAGAAATCTTCCCTTTCAATACAAATCCCACTTGCAGGATCCAGATGGTAGATATTTAATTCTCAAAGGACAGGTGGGACAATCCGTATTCACATTTGTGAACTTATATGCCCCCAACTTGGACCAGGTTAACTGGCTTATTAATATTCTTTCCTTGGTGGAGGTCCATAGGGAGGGATTTCTGATCATAGCTGGAGACTTTAACGTGGCTTTCAACCCCCTGGTGGATATATCATCAAGGAAATCTCCCATTTCAATGAGAACTCTCAAACTGTTTCACACTAAGCTATATAACCTGGGGATGGTGGACATATGGTGTTGCCTTAATCCTGAGACAATAGACTATTCCTTTTACTCCCCAGCTAACACCTCCTATAGCAGGATAGACTACATTCTTCTACCCAAAGAAAAGCTTCAATTCTGCTCTTCCTCCCTAATAGGCGACATAACCTTATCTGATCACTCCCCCATTTATTGCATCATACGCCCGGACCTCAAGTCCGATAGACACGTCAATTGGAGATTTAATGAATCTCTATTGGGCAATACCAAACATAAATCATAAATAGCTTCCTTCCTAGAGGAGTATTTTTTAATTAACAATACCCCTGAGATATCCCCCCAGACTCTCTGGGATGCCATAAACCATACATTAGAGGCAGACTGATTAGTCTTTGTTCCTTCCTGAAGAAAGAGTCGGAAAAAAAGCTCACTACATTACTAGCAAAAATACATGCGGCGGAAAAGGCCCATAAGCAATCCTTACTTGCTAGTCAATTATCGGAACTCTCCTCTCTCAGAACTCAACTAAAAAATGTATTGAATGAACGTTCAGCCAAGTTCTTTCTGTCCGCTCAACAAAAAACCTTCGCACATGGCAATAAGGCCTCGAAATACATGATGCGTAGAATAAAGCAGAGAAGAGATTCCCGATATGTACAATGCATCAAATCCACGCAGGGCACCCATCTGTTCAAAGCAGAGGAGATAGCCGAGCAATTTAGATTGTTCTATGAGTCCCTTTATAACCTTCCACCCTCTGATCTCCCAAACCCTTCCTTGGGAAGAGAGGCCAACATTATATCCTTCTTAGACACCCTTAACCTTCCGTTCCTAACGCCAGCACAACAGGAACTCTTGTCCAAACCATTCACTTCCTTAGAGCTGGTAACTGCCATCAAATCGACCCCTAAAGGGAAAAGCCCTGGCCCCGATGGCCTTCCCATATCTTATTATGCGGCCTTTGGGGACTTACTACTGCCATTCTTGCTCCCCATTTGTAACCGTGCACTAGCCGGTCACTCTCTCTCTGCTGATATGATGAACACCTCGATTGCAATTATACCTAAAGAGGGTAAAGACCCTGCTTCCTGCTCCAACAATCGGCCCATTTCCCTGCTCAATGTGGACCTCAAGCTTCTAGCAAAAATGCTGGCCACAAGATTGCAGAATCTACTCCCCGATTTGATCCACCCAGATCAGGTAGGCTTTGTAAGGGGACGTGAGGGGAAGGATAATACCACCAAGATATTAGATGCCCTATACTACGTTTCCTACAAAGCCACCCCTCTAGTCATGATTGGCACGGATGCTAAAAAAGCATTTGACAGGATAGACTGGACATATATTTGGCAGGTCCTCTCAAAATTCCAGCTACCTGAACAGTTCATTGATGCAATGTTCTCCATGTATACACACTCTTCAGCATCCGTGTCAATCAATGGCCTTATGTCCTCCCACTTTCAAATAAGAAATGGCACGAGGCAGGGTTGCCCACTGTCACCTCTCATATTTGTCCTAGTCATGGAGTCGCTGCTGAAATCTCTTAGACAAGATAGGGAGGTCAGGGGTTTGGTGGTGAGAGGTTATGAACTTAAGTTGGCTGCTTTCGCAGATGATCTTCTGATTCTGACCACCAACCCCCTCAAATCCATGCCCAAAATAGTCTCAAAGCTCAACCTATTCGGCTCTTTATCCAACTTTAAAGTTAATCCCTCGAAATCCCAAATCCTACATGTTGGTCTCTCTCCTACAAGTCTCTCATCCCTCCAGACGAGCTCCCCATTCAATTGGCAAACCCAACAACTAACATACCTAGGAGTAAAGATCTCCCCCCCATCTGTCAGATTTATTTCGATTAAACTATAAACCCCTCCTAGCATCCATTCAGACCCAATTGGATTCATTGGACTTCCCATACCTCTCTTGGTTTGGGAGAAAAAATATACTTACTGTATGTCTCTAATATTACCCAGACTCACTTACTTGATGCAGGTGCTCCCCATTGAAATACCTAAATCCTACTTCATATCCCTAAACTAATGCGCAAATTTATTTGGCAAGACAAACACCCTCGCATCTCTTTTAGCACCCTGACTAGACCTAAGGCTAAAGGGGGAATTGGGCTTCCCGACCCAGAGACATACCTGAAGGCCATACAACTCTCTAGAGTCGTAGACTGGATTAGAACCCCAACCCATAAATCCTGGTTTATAATGGAGAATGCCCTTTTACCCTCCCCCATCAGGGCCCTTCTGCTGGCTGACAGACCACCTCCTGCACTAAGCTCTATCCCCAATCCCCTCATTCGGAACACCTTAAAAGTCTGGAGGTATTTCTCGTCCTGCTCTGGGGCTCTAACCCTGCCTTCCCCAATGCTGCGGATAAAAGATGTTATTAACTTGGCCCCCAGGGATCTGAGGGATAGCTCCCCTCTTGCTCTGAGGTCCTTGGAGATCGCTATTACACAGATCCTAGGTCAGGACGGTTGTTTACTCCCTGACCCTGAACTCTTTAAAACACTAGACGTACAGACTCTCAATCCTATCCTTCTGCGTTTCCTTAAATCAGAATCCCTCCTGCTTGCAAAGAAAACTTCCCCTCCCAGTGTCGCTAGCTGGTTTGAAGAATTGGTTAGAAGCAAGAAATACCCACGCAAAACCGTTTCTACAATATACAAACACCTGATATCCCCTTCTGCAACACTCAAACCTGCTATAATTGGTCTGTGGGAAAAAGATCTTTAGAGAACCTTAACACCTCCAGAGATAACTAAAGCCCTGATCTCTCCACACAGAATATCTCGATGTGTGCGTATTCAGGAAAATAGTTACAAAATCCTTATGAGATGGTACAGGACTCCAGATAAGACGTGTCTCTATAATCCCAATGCCCTCGATACCTGCTGGAGATGTAACAAGGCCAAAGGATCTTTTTTCCACATCTGGTGGGCATGTGAGTTAATCAACCCGTGGTGGTGCAATATAATCTCCTTGTGCAATCAGATCTGTCAGACTTCTCTCCTCTGCACGCCGGATCTTATTTTTGTTATCACTGGATATAGATGGAGTGGGCCCATTCAAATCCTCACTCTTTTCTCTCTTAATAGCAGGTGCCAGACTACTTCTACCTACATACTGGTTATCTCCTGAGGTCCCTAGTACTGAGCACTGGATTAACAAAGTAGACCAGATTTACAGAATGGAGGAGATCTCGCATTGGGAGTCGCACTCTAGACCCATTTTCCTCCAGATCTGGTCCCCTTGGAAGTCCTATAGAAACTTCTCCTAATCCTCCACCCCACAATATCCGTTGTCCAGTGCCAAATCCCCGGACTTCCCTAAGCTAGTCACCCTTCACCTCATGTCATACCAATCTTGCCTCAATATACCTGTCACATTGTTACCTCATTTGAATGTTTTTGTTCACTGGTCCATGTTTTATGTGGTCTAGTGGACCTTATTTTTCACCTTTCAATGCTATTGAAAGACCATTTGTGCTTAAAGAGGACATTTCACTCGTATACAAACTAAAAACTAACTATACCTGTGGGCAGAGCGGCGCCCAGGGGTCCCCCTGCACTTACTAGTATGTCTGGGCGCCGCTCTGTTTGCAGGGGGACCCCTGGGCGCCGCTCTGCCCACAGGTATACTTAGTTTTTAGTTTGTATATGAGTAAAAGGTCCTCTTTAAGATTTCTTACTCCATGGGATTTACTCTGTATAAAACTTTTCATGTTATGTACTTGACAATGCTTATCCCATGAAAATGAAAAACAATAAAAATTGTCAATAAAAATAAAATAAAAAAGTAATATATATAATATACGGTTAGCAAACAGTGAATTACTGTAAATACTTACAGTTCTGAAGACTCCAGCAGGCTCAAGATCAGTGCTCTGGGCAGCTGGGCTCAGGGCTGGAAGTGGGCACAGCTCTGCAGTTCAGGAAGGAGACCGGGGCTCGGCTCACCCTAGCGTTGCTGTGCCTCCGCGTGACATTACGGCGCAGGGCGTACGCAAAGGGCAGGGGAGGTCGGGAGGAGGAGCGAGAAAGTAAGTCCTTCACTATGCGAGCCATGCAGAGCCGGCGGAGCGGAGGCAAGATATTTTACGACAATGTCATTGAATTTGTGGGCAGTGGCCAGCGGGACTCAAGAGGCAGCTGCCCCTTTTGCCCCACGTTAAAGACGGCCCTGATGGGGGATCTGTGGATGACACTGTTATGGGGGATCTGTGGATGACGTATTGTTATGGGAGATCTGTGGATGACACACTGTTATGGGGGCATCTGTGGATGACACTGTTATGGGCATCTGTGGATGACACTGTTATGGGGATCTGTGGATGACACTGTTATGGGGGCATCTGTGGATAACACATTGTTATGGGGGATCTGTGGATGATGCACTATTATGGGGCAACTGTGGATGACGCACTGTTATGGTGGCAACTGTGGATGATGCACTGTTATGGGGATCTGTGGATGACGCACTGTTATGGGGACATCTGTGGATGACACACTGTTATGGGACATCTGTGGGTGACACTGTTATAGGGGTATCTGTGGATGACACTGTTATGTAGGGGATCTGTGGATGACACATATTGTATATAGCATCTTATATTATCTGTCATCCACAGATCCCCCCATAACAGTGTCCTGCAGCCTCCTCTGACCTGTAAATTATTACAGTGCATACTGCAGCCCAACCCACCCCCCAGTCCTCTGTACATTGCTGCTCCCCCTCTGTATGACAGATTTGGGCTCTGTTCCCCTCGTCCACATTGGCTGACCTACCTGCCCCCTCCTTCTCCTCCTCCTCTGCCTGGGATGTCATATTTGGCGGGGCCTGTCTCTCCTTCTTCCCCAGCAGCCCCCCAGCATGTAGGCCCCTCTGCTGCTCCTCAGCCTGGGGCTGGTCCACTCCCTCACCCTACAGCCCCCGATGAGTTTCTCTGTGATGGGGGTCTCTCTCATTTTCCTGGAACAGTGGTCAAAGGTCCGGGATAAACTTTGGGGGGTGCTGTGGAGCCACCAGGAGGTGCGGGGAGTCCAGCTCAGATGCGGGGATCAATGTGGGCTCCAAGGGACCCAAATGGAGGAGGCCGTGATGGAAAGGGCCGAGTGTCTGCTGAGCTGCGAGCATCTGCAGATGGGGAAGCCCTCCCAGTACCTCCCAGTACTGACTCTGTACTCACTATCAAAGTTGTCGTAGCAGGCAGGCCAGCCGGACGGCAGTGTAACGTCACTCACTGCATCACGCGCCTGCTCCTCCCACTTTATTAATGAAGCAGGTCAAGCAGTCGCGTGACGAAGTGAGTGACGTTACGCTGCAGTCCGGCCGGCCTGCCTTCTGCGCTACTTTGATAGTGAGTAGTGTGCTAGTACAGTCATTGAATTTGTGGGCAGTGGCCAGCAGGGCTCAAGAGGCAGCTGCCTTGGGCCCCCCAGGAGCAACTGGGCCCGGGGCAGCTGCCCCTTTTGCCCCATGTTAAAGACGGCCCTGATAACATCCAGTTGCGTATTGCAGGGTGGTTACACCATCTCTCTTTAATGTAACAACAACACTTTGTAATTTAGCTGTTTAACTGGAATAAGTACCGGTAGATAGTTATATTTCATATCAGTAACACATGCACGTGCTGCGGCACACTGATGGAACACACGTCCCTGCGATATGTGCTGCTTATATATCAGCAGCTATATGCATTAGACTACATGTCCAGTTAACATTCTCTTATGTATTGTTTCCAGCATCCCATTGTATGCGCTGCGTATTGAGATATAGTCACACTTTCTCTCCTCAATATATTAACATGATTCAACTATTGCACCAAAGTAAGCACATGTTAACCACTAAAGAAGGAACAATCAAGTTCCGAAACGCGTTTGTCATACAGCAAGTGAATAAGGGATTTATCGCAACAAGGACTAAATTACAGTGTTGTTACATTAAAGAGAGACAGTGTAACCACCCTGTAATACGCAACTGAATGTGATCAATGTTACACAGGTTGATAATGGTTATAACTGGACATATGTTCTAATGAAATATAATCAGTGACTTATAATAATTTGTACATCGCACGGACGTGTGCGCCATAAATGTGGCATAGGTCGTGGAAGTTCATACGGCCTATCTTTGAATGTAGATGTGATCCAAAGAACGTCAATCATATTTTCGCATTGAAATACCGTATGATGTGGGTGTATTATTGAGCGGCGCTTACTGTTACCACATATGAGCAGTTCATCTTGTTGTTTTTATATTTTTATATATATTTTATAGTTTTATAGTGTGTATGTTGAATACATTTTTTTTTTATTATTATTTTTTTTGATATTTGTGTGCCCTCTAACAGATACGTTATTTAATAATTATAATTTTTTTGACGACTTGGGGTTAGTTGTGGAGTGAGCACCATATCCATACCTGCTCAACCGGTGGAGCCACTGTAACACTTACAATTATATAATTCACACCCTCTTAGCCGATCAACCTCATCAAGTCCATAGGCGGCCTGTTCGCCTTTAGAGGGGCCTGAGTCCTCCAGCCCAGCTCAAACCTCAAATCCCAGCACAGCCCTCAGTTCACAGCACACAGACTCCTGAGCTCCACTGTCAGAGGAAGGTAAATCCACACACCTGTCAGTGCTGGCTTGTTTTTGTGCCTGGCCTGTGCCTGGCCTGTAAAAACCCGGCCTGTAACATGGAGAGTAGTCACCCACCCAGCACTTTAACTACTTCCAGTAAGAGCCGTCCCACAACAGCTATAACAGCCATGCTAAATCTTTAGGTTCTGCTTCTGACACTTAAATTACCGGCTCTTACTTCACCGAGGCCAGGTACCTTGGTGACACATACCTTCCATCTACAATGATTCCAGGTACCTTCTTATATAACCCCTCCTTTGCTCAACCCTGAGGGGGTGAACACCTGCCATACAGTATACCCGGGACAGGGTATCCACGTTTTCTTGCAACCGGCCTGCCCTGTAAGGACAGGAACCACCTGGTGACTCAGGCATTTCTCTCTTGTGCCTGGCTCATCCACTTGAGAGTGGAGTGGTCAGTCACCAGGCGGAACTTTCTCCCCAACAAATAGAAGCAGAGAGACTCGAGTGTCCACTTGATAGTCAAGCACTCTCTCTCCACTAGTCAATCACTCTCTCTCCACTATTCTATGCCTGGTTTTGGCTGGGGTGAGCTTGCGGCTTAAAAAGACAATGGAATGCTCCTCCCCATTGACTTCCTGAGAGAGTACAGCACCGAGGCCTACTTCAGAGGCATCTGTCTGTACCACAAACTCCCTATTGAACTCGAGTGTCACCAAAACCGGTGACCAGCACAGGGCCGACTTCAAAGTGGAAAAAGCCTCTTCCGCTCGCTCACCCCAGTGAACCATCACTGATTTTCATCACTTCAAGAGCTTTGTCAAGGGCGCGGCTATAGTGGCAAAGTGGGGAACAAATCTATGTAATAGCCTATCATTCCTAGGAATGACTTAACTTTTTTAGTGGTGACCAATTTCTTATTGCCTCTATTTTGTTTACTTGGGGTTTGATCACTCAGCGCCCAATAACATACCCCATTTTTGGGGGTTAGCGGTTAGTCCAGCTTTTCGAAGGGAGTCTACTACATCCTGCACTTTGGGCAGGTGACTTTCACAGTCAGTACTGTGAATGACAATATCGTCCAGGTAAGCCGAAGTGTACCGATGATGTGGTAGCAGCACAATGTCCATTAGCCTTTGGAAAGTGGCGTGGGTGCCATGCAGCTCAAAGGGTAACAACTTATACTGGTACAGCCCCTCCGGTGTGATGAAGGCCGTTTTCTCTTTAACAGCCTCCGTTAAGGGTACCTGCCAGTACCCTTTGGTGAGGTCCAAAACAGAAAAATACTGTGGTCGCCTTAACCTCACAATCAGCTCATCTACCCGGGGCATAGGATACGCGTCAAACTTAGATACTTTGTTTAACTTTTGAAAATCGTTACAAAACAACCAACGTCCCATCCTGTTTGGGTATTAGTACTATAGGGTGGGCCCACTCACTTCTAGACTCCTCAATGACGTCTAGTTTCAGCATTAGTTGTACTTCCTCAGAGATGGCATGTCGCCAAGCCTCGGGTACCCGGTATTGTTTAAACCCTATTTTGGCTTGAGGCTCAGTGACAATGTCATACTGGATTATGGAAGTGCGTACAGGGAGGTCTGAGGACACATATGTGTTCCTGCTGATGAACTCCCTGGCCTCCTGAGTCTGTTTAGAGGAGAGGCTGTCAGCAATCTTCACTGTGGCAACCGCTTCCCTTACATCAGACTTAGGGGCCGGAACCTCTCCCCCTAGAAAACTCGGCAGCGGGCTATTGTCTGTACTGGTCTCCCTATCCTTCCATGGTTTGAGTAAATTCCCATGGTACACCTGCTCTGGTACCTTGTGGTTTACTTCTCCAACCTTCTCGAGTACCTCGTAGGGTCCCTGCCACCTAGCCAGTAACATACTGTCCATTGTCAGTACCGGAACCAAAACCCGATCTCCTGGGTTAAAGATCCAGACCTGAGCCTACCGATTATACACCTGACTTTGAGCTCGCTGAGCTGCCTCCATATGTTCCTTTACCAGCGGGAACACTGTTTCCATACGTTCCTGCCTCTGGGTGATGTATTCAACAACACTTTTATATGGTGTAGGTTGTTGCTCCCACGACTCTTTGGCTATATCCAACAGACCACGTGGATGTCTGCCATATAGCAGTTTCGAAGGGCAAGAACCCAGTAGAGGCCTGGGGCACTTCTCGCACTGCAAACATAAGATAGGGAAGAAGGAGGTCCCAGTTCTTTCCATCCTTAGCTACTACTCATTTTAACATTTTGATTAAACCTTTCTACTAGGCCGTCAGTTTGCGGGTGATAGACAGATGTCCGTATTTGTTTGATATTCAGCAACTTACAGAGCTGCCGCATGACCTTGGACATAAAAGGAGTCCCCTGGTCAGTCAGAACCTCTTTAGGTATCCCCACTTGGGGGAAAATCTCCATTAACTCTTTTCTAACCGATGTCGCAGTGGCACCGCCTCCGGGGACCGAGTGGCGTAGTCCAGAACCACCAAGATGTGTTGGTGCCACCTAGCAGACTTCAGTGCTGGGCCTACGAGATCCACAGCAATCTCAAATGGTACCTGAATATCGGGAGGGGCACTAAGGGACTGCAGAACAGCTGCTGGGGGCTGGTGGTTTGGCAGGTCGAGCAAGACTTACAAAAGTAATCCATCTTTCTAAAGACACTGGGCCAGTAAAAGCGTTGCAGTATCCGGTCCTGTCGTCTGCAGTCCCAGATGACCCCGAGAACATGTTGGTGGGCTAACTCTAACATGAGTTTTCGATAGGCCCCGGGCACAACCAACTGTTCAAAAGGTTCACCCCGCATCTGGTTTACCCAATACAGCCTATTCTGGTGGACTGCAAAACGGGGAAACATCGACTTGGCCCCAGGTTTTTGGCGTACACCATCAAGTATTACCACATTCTCCCAGGCCCAGGATAGGGTTGGGTGGGTGACTACTCTCCTCTACGAGGATTCAAGGTACCTTCTTACATAACCCCTCCTTTATTCAACCCTAAAGGGGGTAAACACCTGCCATACAGTATACTGGGGAAACCAGATGTTTGGTGCCTGCAATACCCGGATGACAAGCCAGTACAGAGTAATGAGATTCCTTTAAGACTTTAAGACAAAGGTTTGGAGGAGCAAACAATTCACTGACAAAGTATTGTATGTCAGCTACAAGATCAGGACCAATGGTGGCAACAACAACACCAGGAGACGGAATGTTACCAGGTTCAGTATCAACTGACTCCTCAGTACCAAAACTATGTGAAAAGGCACCCGCCTTTACATTACCAGACCCAGGAGGATAAGTGATTAAACTTATTAAAATAGAAGGCCCATCATGCTTGCCGGGTATTTAAACGTTTAGCAGTATCAAAATAAATCAGGTTTTTGTGATCGTTAAGTACTGCAATCTGGTGTTGAGCCCCTCTCTAAGAAGTGGCGCCACTCAAAGGCCCACTTGATGGCCACTAGTTCACTGTTGCTGATGTCATAATTCCTCTCAGAGGAGAAATTTCTGGAAAACAATTTGCATGGTTTTAAATTAGTTAAGGAAGATCACTTCTGACATAATACAGGCCCTACTTCTACCTCAGAGGCCTCCACTAAAACTACAAAAGGTTTGGTTACATTTGGCTGAATGAGAGCAGGTGTCTGAATGAAACTTCCTTTCAGAGTATTAAATGAGGACAAGGACTCAGGAGACCAATGGAAAAGATCCACCCCCTTCCTAGTCTATCAGGTTTGGCAATGACAGAATTTTTTTTTAATGAATTTCCTATAATCATTTGCAAAGACAAGAAACTGTTGAAGAGCCTTGAGAGAGGTAGGCCAGGCCCAATCGACAACTGCTCGCACCTTAGCGCAATCCATACAAAAGTTTTGGGGTGGCAGGATGTAACTCAGGAAAGAGACCTCTCTCTCACTTTTGATTAATTTTGCAAACAAATGATGGTCCTTCAGTTCTTGAAGGACTTTCTTCACATGAAAAACATGAGGCAACCAATCCGGGGAAAAAAACAAAATTTACCACTAGGAAATGACCCAGGAACTCTCTACTTTTTACCTATATAGTGCAGGAAAGGCCATTATTAAATAAGATTTGACTTGTCATTTGTGGTTGTCTACCATCTTTATTCTTTCTCCCTTTCAGATATGGTTTTCCTAATGAATCCTACATTTCCCATCATGCCTGGCTTTGCAGAGACAGAGGGAGCGTAGTCTCACCACATTGCACTGCTCTGAGTTCTGTGTAAGGACATCTATTACAGATCAGTGACACAGAATTGCTGTCCCCTCACACTGCAGATTCTCAATGTTTTCCTGTGTGTGGATCGGAATGCACTTGTAGATAGGAAGTGACACGGACAGTGAGTCCTGACCTGGAACCCAGCCCACTTTCCCTACCTACTTGGAGTACAAGCCCTAGGTAGCAAGACCAAAACTGTTCAACAGTCCCTATGCTACTAAGGTGCAGAGACAGATAAATACCAAGAGACAAAAACAACACAAAGGTATAGTCATACAAAAATGGGTCAGAACAGGAAGGCAACACAGTGCAAAAATAAGAGACAGAGAGTAATCAAAAGACAAGCCGAGATCAAATACCAGACAGGATGCACAATAGAAATTAAATGAGACAGAGAGGGGTCAAAAGACAAGCCAAGGTCAAAAGAACAAACAAATCCAAATGAACCCAAGAACCAGGAACCTAGATAGTGAGCCAAAACAAGACTATCAATGGCACTGATATATGAACAGGAGGGGGTTTAAGTAGAGTACTGAGTCGCAGGATCAGAACCTGATAAGTCATGACTTGGCACTCTATTAGTCAGAACACTAGCACACAGGAATAGAGCATCTGAGGAATCAACCCACTTCTAATCTCCTCCAGCACACACCCTGTAGGGAGAAAGAGCATTGCATCCTGTTGCTAAGGATGTTGTCTCATCACCAGGGGGTGTGGCTTAACTGTGTGTCTCTCCTGGCTGGAGATCGCAACGCTGGAGCCTGGAGAGTTACGTTTGGGGAAATGTGATTCAGCTTGAGCATGTCTGCCGGCTTGATCCTGTTATCTCTTTCTCCCCTGTCAACTCCCACATGTAGGAGGCATGAAGACTAGTGATGGACAAACATCGTCCGGGACGGTTCACGAACGCATGTTCGCGATCAAATGTTCCTCTAGCCAGCCTGGAGATATGGATCGTTTCAACAAAAAAGCGACGGCAGTCGCAATGAGCAAGGAACCTAAGATGGCACCCGGCACTCCACGATACGGTACCACTAGGCAACCAAGGAAGACAGCCAACACAGAAGGGGTAAGAGATGAGTCCCCTGACTCTGACAGACTCCCTATCTCCCAATCTTACCTCAAGGAGGCATTGGCAGATGCTCTGGGTCCCCTCAGCCTAGATCTCTCCTCTATTAAAGAGGACATTCGCCACATAGGCAGACGAGTGGAGACTCTAGAAGAGAACCAAGCGACCATTATATCTCACCAGTCAGAGGCAGCTAACAGCCTGTCTGAGTGTCAGAGACACCTCAACTCCTTATATACTGCAATTGAGGAACAAGAAAATAGGAACAGAAGAAATAATTTGCGTTTTAGAGGGATACCTGAAGCTGTCTCCGCAATAGACGTTCCACAGGCAGTAATCCAGATATGCCTCCAAATCTTAGGGCCTGATTACACCCATGAAGTGATAATAGAGAGGGCGCACAGAGCCCTTCACCTTAAACCACAGCCTTCAGAACCCCCTCGTGATGTTATATGCAAATTCCTGCATTTTTCGGTCAAAGAGGCCATAATGTCTGGGGCTAGACAAGCGGACCCAGTGAAATGGGAAAAAAATACCATCTCCGTCTTCCAAGACCGGTCCCAATCAACTTTGAAGAAGCGTAGATCCCTGAAACCCCTGACGGAATGACCCGACAGCATAACATCGCTTACTGCTGGTCCTTCCCGTTCGGTCTGTCGTTCCCCATGAAGGACGTTGCATCACCATCTCCTCCTACGCCGACCTGGAAAAAGTATATGCCCAGTTAAAAATCTCCCCCTTGGACATAGACAACTGGGAGACAGTCCAGAGTCTATCATCCCTGACGCCTCTACCTGCAATATTCCGCTGGGAAACTTTGCGCGCTCCAAAATCGCAAAAGAACAAAAGAGGGTACCGGGCGACAACTCCTAAGAGGCTATCACTGCCAGATAAGTGAGAGCAATTGGTATCCCAGGTCCCTGACCTTCACATGCCAGTAGCTCTAGCTCTTGAGAGTTTTTTCTACCTACCTTTATGGCATTTTGTCTGTACCCCCCTTCACTTTTGCTGTTATTAGAGAAAATTTGCTCAATCATTATTGCTTTATTTGAGTTTACATATAAGTTCTTATTATGTTTTCTGTTATGTGTTTTCAATTTTCTCTATTGTGACAGGTATAACACTCTAAAACCTAAAGTGGCCTACTCCTATATTTTTAATACCAGATGTAAGGATTCTGTTGTGCAGCTTTACTCACTTCTACTTGTTAATCAGATTCCTCAAGCAGCAGTTATTTACACCCTAACTCTCATCCTGATAGTCAGCTTCATCTCAGGGAAAATCAGTTTAGCTATTTTCCATCCCCCTCCCCCTATACCTTACATAGGACGATGGCAGATATTCACCTAGTTTCCTACATTGTCAATGGGTTAAGATCGCCCTCCAAAAGATGTAGAATTTTTTCTTCACTTAAGAAAGAGAATAGTAATTTTGGTAATTAATCCCATGAGAAAAAAGCACGGAACCTGAGGATATAAAGCGCTTCAAGAAAGGGATCGGTGATTTTTCGCTTTGTTATAAAGAAAAGCTGGATACCTGCTGTTTTATGTTGAGATCACTTTCCCTGGTGTAAACTAATCTTGCGGACTTGAACTAAACTGCACTGAAGATATAGGTTACCAGGCGATCTCCAGAACAGCACAGCGACATACGACCACCGAGGATCCCGAAAGTTTGCTCATCATTACCGCAACAAGTCAAATCGCATCGCACCGCAGCCTACAAAATCTTCACTATACGTGGGACGCCACGAGTGAGAAAACAAAACCGGTATCACCTGAAACAGTGAGTAAAATCATTCCGGTTCATGTCTGCAAGTAGGCAGTGAAACTATAGCAGCACTGTTGCGATTTTGGCAAGTGGTAATTAAAACTACACATGACTCAAGTGACTATCCTCTCAACAATCTCACTTGATTAATTTCTTTACCCCTGCCAGAGACATTGTCTGAGTCCATCAACCCTTAAGAGAGACTGTTTGTTATAATATTTCATTTAACCCACTATTGGATGACATATATTTTAAGGATGTTATATGTTTTAAGGATTTTTTAGTAATAATTTTAGTGTGTTTAATAATATTATATGTTATAACGATCAGGAATAAACATTTTATATACCAATTCTCTGTGTGGTATCAAGTGGTGGTGTGGCCTACTACTTTATCTCCTTTTTTCAATTGTTTTAGAGGATTGGGTGAATCCTCTTGCAGGAGCACTCATACCACTCTTGAGCAGCTGGTGAGCCCTCTCTAATATTTGAATTTTAAGAAAGAGAATAGCTCTGTGATTTTCCTGCAGGAAAATCATTTTAAGCATGATCATTACCCCAATCTCTCATACGCCAAATTCCCTAGATCGTACCACTGCGGCACTGGGGGAGCTGCTTCAATGGGAGTGAGAATAAGGTTCCATAAAGATTTCCCTTTTACCTACCTTTCACAGGTTCTAGATCCGGAGGGCAGATATCTCATCCTCAAGGGAAAAATAGGCCAACAGGCTTTCACTTTGGTAAACGGATATGCCCCCAACTCGGGCCAGATTGACTGGTTCCTTTATCTCCTAAACCTTGTAGAGGCGCATAAGGAGGGCTCTCTAAGCTTACCGGGAGATTTTAATCTAACCCTCAATCCATTTTTAGACTCTTCCTCTATTTCTACCAAAGGTCTTAAATCCCTCCAGACTAAACTATTTAATTTGGGAATTGTAGACGTTTGGAGATGTTTACACCCGAACGAGATAGATTTTTCTTACTACTCCTCAGCCAACAACACTTGAATTGACTCTGTATTTATCCCTAAGGAGCAATTACAACTATGTAAATCGGCTAAGATCGGAAACATTACTTTATCCGACCACGCCCCGATAACATGTGAACTACACTCACTAGCGGGCCCTCCCAGATCCCCTAATTGGCGCCTCAATGAGTCCCTATTAGGTAACACTGCACACAAGGCCCAGATTGCCTCCTATCTGGAGAAATACTTCTCTTTTAATAAATCCCCAGAAATATCCCCTCAAACGTTATGGGATGCCCATAAACCTTATATCAGGGGTGAACTCATCAGCCTTTGCTCTTTCCTTAAGAGAGAAATCTGAGAAGAAACTAAACCACCTTCTTTTGCAGATCCACTCTCTTGAAAAAGCACACAAACAATCTCACCTTGCTCTGCACCTGTCGGAACTCCTGTCCTTTAGATCAGAACTCAAAAACCTCTTGAACGAACGTTCAGCTAAGTTCGTCCTAGCATCCCAACAGAAGTTTTACGCTCATGGCAATAAATCTTCCAAATATATGACTCAAAGGATAAAGCAAAGGAGGGAGTCCCAGTATGTCCAGAGCATTAAATCTCCCCAAGGTACCCCTTTGTTTAAATCAGAAGAGATTGCTGAGCAATTTAAACTCTTTTACAAATCACTATATAACCTTCCCTCTCATGAGCTAACATATTCTGCCGAGGAAAAAATACCTCACATTAAACGTTTTCTAGATTCTCTTACCCTTCCAGTCCTATCACCTACCCAAAAAGACCTCCTTTCCAGACCATTTTCGGTCCCGAAACTCGATGCGGCTATAAAATCAACTCCCAAGGGGAAATGTCCTGGCCCTGATGGCCTCCCAATATCTTACTACTCCTCTTTTAAAGATATCCTTACCCCCTACCTACTCCCAATATATAACTCATCCCTATGTGGATTCCCAATTACTACTGACATGACTAGGGCAACCATCACCATCATATCCAAAGTAGGAAAGGACCCTACCTCATGCTCAAACTACCGCCCCATTTCCCTATTCAATGTAGACCTAAAGCTTTTAGCCAAAATGCTCGCCCTCTGCCTGAATAACCTTCTTCGCACTTTAATCCACCCAGACCAAGTGGGCTTTGTTAAGGGGAGAGAGGGCAAAGACAACACTACCAAAGTACTGAACGCCGTTTATTATGCATCCCACAAAGTTACCCCTTCGATCCTGATTGGCACGGACGCTGAGAAAGCTTTTGACAGGGTTGACTGGTCTTACATTCGATTTACTTTGCAAAAATTCTAAATCCCGGAATCTTTCATTAACTCGGTTTTTTTCAATGTATACCCACTCCTCAGCATCCGTGTTGGTTAATGGGATCCTCTACTCTAGCTTCCCAATCAGAAACGGGACCAGACAGGGATGCCCTCCCCTCTCCTCTTTGTCCTCGCAATGGAAACCCTTTTACAGGTCCTGAGACAGGAGGAAGATATAAGAGGCCTGCGAGTTGGAGGAATAGAATTCAAATTAGCTGCCTTTGCAGACGACCTCTTAATAATTGCAACTAACCCTTCCAAATCTATGCCTATTATACTCTCATTACTGAGCCATTTTGGATCTTTATCCAATTTTAAAGTCGATCCCGCCAAATCCCAAGTCCTACACATAGCCCCCCCCCCCCCCCAACCCTCAAGGCTACCTCCCCATTTAACTGGGACACCCAACAATTGACATACTTGGGAGTGAAGCTTACCCCACACTTATCAGATCTTTATGCACTGAACTACAAACCACTAATGACGTCCATTATTGCCCAACTAGACTCGTTAAAGCGAACCTTTCACCTGCATTTCACTTAATAAACTATCAAAATTACCTTATAGATCATCCTCATTGTGTTATCATACAGTCTTGTCCCGCTTTTCTGCCATGTATATGCATGAAAAAATCGCCTTATAAAGTACTCTTCTCCAGCTCCACAAGTCACGATAGAAGTCAAGGAGGTAGCCCTTCCCTCACTCCAGGCTGTAACTCCCCTGCCCTAACCCCGCCTCTATGCAGTCTAATTGACACCCGGCTCAGTCGCCAGGACCGCGCTTGTACAGGCGGCGCATGCGCCGTCGGCCTCAGTAGCAGCGCGATCCCGTCTATCGCGCGGACTCAAGCGCAATCCTGTAATTCAGTTATAGGATCGCGCTTGAGTCCACATGATAGACGGGATCGCGCTGCTACTGAGGCCGACGGCGCATGCGCCACCTGTACAAGCGCAGTCCCGGCGACCGAGCTGGGTGTCAATTAGACTGCATAGAGGCGGGGTTAGGGCAGGGGAGTTACAGCCTGGAGTGAGAGAAGGGCTACCCTCTTGACTTCTATCGTGACTTGTGGATCTGGAGAAGAGTACTTTATAAGGCGATTTTTTCATGCATATCCATGGCAGAAAAGCGGGACAAGACTGTATGATAACACAATGAGGATGATCCATAAGGTACTTTTGATAGTTTATTAAGTGAAATGCAGGTGAAAGGTTCGCTTTAAACTTCCCATTTTTGTCTTGGTTTGGGAGAAAAAACCTTCTTATATCCCTGGTAATGCCAAGACTTACATACCTAATGCAAACACTCCCAATAGAAATACCCAACACATTTTTTACCCTCTTGAATAAATACATTCAAAAGTTTATTTGGCAGGGGAAGACCCCTCGTATCTCTTTCCTCACGCTTTCTAAGCCCAAAAGAGCTGGAGGAATAGGGTTGCCAGACCCGGAAGTATACATGAAAGCCATTCTTCTATCCAGGATAATTGACTGGATTAGATCTCCCCCTACCAAAACCAGGCTCACACTAGAAAATTATTTTTTAAACTCAGGGCTCTCCTGTTGACTGGTAAATCCCCCCGAGAGTAGGCTCTATTCCCAACTCTATGATAAGAAATACCTTGAAAAAATTTGAAAAAAAAAAGTGGTTCTCAACCAAAGAGGGCAAGAGAGACTTATTAAAGATATAGTCTCTCTTGCCCCTAAAGAGCTCAGAGAATGCTTTCCCCTCTCCTTATGGCTTTCTGAAACCCCTATAAGAGAACAGTTAGACCCAGATGGAACCCTACCACCTGATCAGAAAAAATGCAAGTTACCTAAAGTGAAAGCTTGTAACCCCATTCCACTGAGATTCCTTTAGAACGGATATTCATTCCTCCCTTAAAAACACTCCACCCCAAGGAGAACTTTCCTGGTTCGAAAAACTATTAAGTAATTTCCTTTATCCCCCTAAACTTATCTCCACAACATATAAGAACCTAAAATCCCCAACTTCTGATCCCAAACCAGCTATAGTGGGATTATGGGAGAGAGATCTACAATGCACTCTGTCGAGTACAGAAGTTTCCAGCATGCTGATCACTCCGCACAAGATCTCCAGATGTGCTCGAACCCAAGAGAATAGTTATAAAATCCTCTTTCGGTGGTATAAAACCCTGGATAAAACATGCCTTTATAAAAAAGACTCATCTGACCTTTGTTGGAGATGTAAAAAAGAAAAAAGGTCCTATTTTCATACCTGGTGGTCTTGCAAAGTGATCAAACCATGCTGGGAAGAAATAGTTAAAATTACCAATAAAATTTGCCAAACCACCATTGCCTGTTCTCCAGAACTAGTTCTGCTCACTTTAGGGATCCAAAAAGTCACCAAACATCAAGCGTCTCTTTTCTCTCTTATGTTGGGAGCCGCTAGATTATTGCTCCCATAGTTTTGGCTTACTCCAGATATCCCCAGTTTTGAGAGTTGGCTCGCTAAAATTGACCAAATATACAGGCTTGAAGAAATCTCACACTGGGAGCTAAGAACTAGATCCATTTTCCTTAATATCTGGAATCCCTGGAAAAAATTCAGGCATTTCTCTTAGAATTCACAAGCACAGTATCCTACACTCCTACAAATCACTGAACTTGTCTTCCGACGAGAAGACCCGCCCCCTTTTTCTCCCCTTGACTACTCCTATGTACCCCCACCTTATCTCATGCTGATTTGTTGTTACATCTCATGCCTGCATACCTTGCAACCTGTATTGATGGCAACTGCTACACCCTGCCATGAATTTGATTATGTAATGCATGTCATATGTATACCTGTAATGTTGACAGTTTTTAATATGTTCTCAAAACCAAAAATAAATATAAAATATCAATATAAAAAAAAAAAAAAAGGAAACTCTCAAAAATGTACCCTGCTGGAGCCTAGGAAAATGTTATTTTAGGCCACAGGAGTGGTGATGAGCGGCATGGGCTATATTCGAATTCACAATATTTCAAGAATATTTAGTAGTATATTCGTCATATATTCCCAAATTATTTTATTGAATGCGATAAATCGGCAATGTAAAAATTGTGTAATGCGAATTTGTAACACGAAATACAGGTGTGGGTCATTTTGGCTACATTTTTCAAGCTGGTATAAGTTTCCTGAGACTGGAGAAAATGGTTGGCATGGCAGAACATTAGAATAGATTTATATGCAGATAGTCATGTGCTCCAATATATTTGCGATTACGCTAATCGAAAGTGATTTGAATTTTTTTTTTCGCAACTTCACATTTTAGCAGGTCTGACTACAGATTACTGACTGGTACACTAAGTATTGTTGTGAACTTGACATTGCTTCCTTCTCATTGGCCCACAAGCAAGAAGCAGAGAGGAATCATGTGTTCAGATGGAAAAAAATGTTGAATATTCAATGTAACGAATATATAGCACTATATTCTAAATATTTGCGAACTCTCGAAGTGGCGATATTCGCGATAAAAATTTGCTATTCAAATATTTGTGCATAACACTACACGGGAGTACAGGCCCCTAAAATTAGGCATTCACCTGACAAAAAAGAACTTGTGATGATGTGGCTGGAGATACATAAGGCGGCTACTGGATCCAAATTTTACTGTAGGCCACTGCAGTATAGGCCCCAAAAATTAGGCATTCACCTGACAGAAAAGAAATTGTGATTATGTGGCTGGAGGTACATTAGGCGGTCACTGGATACAAATTTTACTGTAGGCCAGCATAGGCCCCAAAAATTAGGCATTCACCTGACAGAAAAGGCCTTTTATGCCGCTGTATATACATAAGACAAGGACCATTATTAGTTCTGTGTGGTGGTGTCATGGTCTTACCTTCTTGCTGTTCTCCTTCGTTTGACATGTGCTGGCGGCCATCTTGGTTTCTGGGTTTCTTGTAGCCTCCCACCCTGCGGCTTCTCCTTCCCACTGGGAGGAGCTGGATGCCTAGCTCATATATATAGGAGGTCTGTGGCTTCAGTTCCTTGCTTGGTCCTCCTGTGTTCACATGCTTCTAAGACTGCTGCTGCTTCTGTTTCCTGATCCTGGCTTCGTCTGACTACCCTGCTGGTTCCTGATCCAGGCTTCGTCTGACTACCCTGCTGGTTCCTGATCCTGGCTTCGTCTGACTACCCTTCTGGTTCCTGACCTCTGGCTTCGCAAGACCCTGCTTCGGTTTAGCCATCCGTTTGGACTTTTGCCTTACAGCTTGATTTTCAATAAAGCCTTCTTATTTCCACTTATCTCTTGTTGTACGTCTGGTTCATGGTTCCATGACATTAGGACCAAGCCATGAATTCTGACGGTACAGGGCCATCCTCGCTACCTACGCTGGTTGCCAGACTTGATCAGCAGGATCACCTGTTGGGTCGGTTCGCTGTGGCGTTGCAAACCCTGCTTGAACGCACGGCTCATTTAGCTTCCGTTGCCGATGGGTCGGTTGTCGCTCCTGGGCCCGCTCCTACTGCCGCTCCGGTTGTTGCGCCAGAGTCTACCCCGACACCTGTTGCTGCACCTGCGGTGTTTCGGGGTATGACCGGTTCTGCCCCCCTTCCACAGCGCTTTGGGGGAGAGCCAACTCAGTGCCGAGGTTTCCTTAACCAAGTGGGCATTTATTTCGAGTTGCTGCCACATGCCTTTCCTACTGAGAGATCAAAGGTGGGCTTCTTGATCTCGCTGCTCTCGGACAAGGCCTTGGCCTGGGCCAGCCCTTTATGGGAGAACAACAATCCGGTGGTTGCCGAGTTTTCCGGTTTTGTTGCTTCTCTTCGGAAGGTATTCGATGTGCCGGCTCGTGCTGCCTCTGCTGCGAAGCTCCTTACGTCCATCAGACAGGGTTCACGATCCGTAGCTGAATACGCCATTGAGTTTCGTACCCTGGCAGCAGAGGTGGGCTGGAATAATGAGGCTCTGGTCGCTGCTTTCTCTCATGGTCTCTCGGATGCCTTGAAGGATGAGGTTGCAGCTAAGGACCTACCAGTGGAGCTCGAGTCTCTTATTTCTTTCCTGATTTTGATTGACACCAGACTCAGGGAGAGACCTTCCTTTAAGGAGAGCCTGCGGAGGTCTTCTAACAGATTGGCGCCTACGTTTGCTGTCCCACCCGTGCCTCCCTCTCCTCCCACGCGTCATGGGGATGACTTGTCTGGGGGTGAACCCATGCAGCTGGGGTTTGCTCGCCTGTCCGAGGGGGAGAGGGTACTCCGGAGACGCGAGGGCCGATGCATGTACTGTGGTCTCGGTGGGCATTTTCGGTTGGCATGCCCGAACCGTCCGGGAAACGCTCGCACCTGAGATCCTGTCGGGGGCAGATCTTGGGTGGAGTCTCCTCGTCCCCGGTTTCCCGTGTTGACAAACCACTGATTAGTGTTGTCCTCTCCTGGGTCGGGGGCTCGGTGACGACCCAGGCGTTGGTGGACTCTGGTGCTGGTGGTTTGTTCATTGATAGTGTGTTCGCTGCCGCCAATTCCATTCCTCTGCAGCCTCGAGGTTCCCCACTGGCTCTTGAGGCGATAGACGGCAGACCCCTTCTGCCGCCACACGTGACTCAGGAGACCCTTCCAGTGGGGATGGCCATTGGTGCCGTTCACAGAGAGTCGGTCTGTCTCCAGGTTATTTCGTCTCCACACTACTCGGTGGTCTTGGGGTACCCCTGGCTCCAGAAGCATAATCCGACTTTCGATTGGAGATCGGCCGAGATCCTCTCGTGGTCACCGCAGTGTGGGGCTAGTTGCATCCATGGGCCTGTCAAGTTGCTGTGTACTTCCTCGGACTCTCTGTTGCCTCCTGAATACGAGGAGTACCGGGATGTATTCGATAAGGTGCGTGCGGTTGCCCTACCTCCGCACCGCCCATACGATTGTGCCATAGAGTTACAATCTGGTGCCGTTCCTCCTCGTGGCAAAGTCTATCCACTGTCGGTAGCGGAGAATGAGGCCATGGAGGAGTACGTGAGGGAGGCGCTTTCACGCGGACACATTCGCAAATCCTCGTCCCCGGCAGGGGCTGGATTCTTCTTTGTGAAAAAGAAGGGCGGTGAGTTGAGGCCTTGCATCGATTACAGGGGTCTCAATCGCATCACGATCAAGAACGCTTACCCGATACCCTTGATTTCCGAGCTGTTCGATCGCCTCAAAGGGGCCACGGTCTTTACCAAACTCGACCTGAGGGCGGCATATAACCTGGTAAGGATCAAGGCGGGCGATGAGTGGAAGACCGTGTTTAACACCAGGACCGGTCATTATGAATCCTTGGTTATGCCCTTTGGGTTGTGCAATGCGCCCGCAGTCTTCCAGGAATTCATCAACGATGTTTTCCGTGACCTGTTGCAGCAGTGTGTGGTGGTCTATTTGGATGACATCTTGGTATATTCTGAATCCATGGAGGCCCACATTCTGGATGTCAGACGAGTGTTGCAACGGTTACGAGAGAACAAGCTGTTCGGTAAGCTTGAGAAATGCGAATTTCACCGATCCCAGGTAACCTTCTTAGGTTACATCATTTCCGCTGAGGGGTTCTCCATGGATCCTGAGAAGGTTTCGGCTGTCTTACAGTGGCCCCAGCCCAGTGGTCTTCGTGCCCTGCAGCGCTTTTTGGGCTTCGCCAATTATTATCGGAAGTTCATCAGGGACTTTTCCATGCTAGCCAAGCCGCTCACGGATCTGACCAGGAAGGGCAGTAATCCCCAGGTCTGGCCGCTCGAGGCCATCCGAGCTTTTGAGGCTCTAAAGTCCGCCTTTGTGTCGGCTCCGATTCTGTCGCATCCCAACCCTGGGTTGCCTTTTGTCCTCGAGGTGGACGCGTCTGAGACGGGAGTAGGCGCCCTTCTGTCTCAGCGTAGAACACCAGAGGGCCCTCTGCTTCCTTGTGGGTTTTACTCCCGGAAACTGTCTTCCGCGGAGTGCAACTATCAGATTGGTGACAGGGAGTTATTGGCCATCGTGCAGGCCCTTAAAGAATGGAGGCACTTGCTCGAGGGCTCGGTGGTTCCGGTTCTCATCCTGACGGACCACAAGAATCTGACCTACCTCTCTGAGGCCAAGAGATTGACACCACGTCAGGCCAGATGGGCTCTGTTCTTGTCACGTTTTAATTACGTGGTCTCCTACCTACCCGGTTCCAAGAACATCAGAGCGGATGCCTTATCACGGCAGTACTCCGAGCTGTCCGGGGAGGAGTCGATTCCGACTTCGGTCATACCTCCGAATCAGATCCTGGCCGCCATTCGCACCAGCCTGACCTCTCCCCTGGGTGAGCAGATTTTGGCGGCTCAATCTGGTGCTCCCTCTGGGAGACCCAACGGCAGATGTTTTGTGCCTGAGGAGTTGCGCACTCGGTTGTTGCGAACCTACCATAACTCCAAGGCCGCGGGGCATACTGGAAAGAATCAGCTGTCCTGGGCTGTTTCACGTCTGTTCTGGTGGCCTTCTCTACGTTCCGACATCGCCGCATATGTAGCGGCATGCTCCATTTGTGCCCAGAGTAAGTCCCCTCGGCACCTTCCGTTGGGCCTTTTGCAACCCTTAGCCACCGGGGAGCGTCCATGGTCACACCTAGGGATGGATTTCATTGTGGACCTCCCTGCATCCCGAGGCCATACGGTCATTCTCATGATTGTGGATCGGTTTTCCAAAATGTGCCACTGTGTTCCTCTCAAGAAGTTACCCTCTGCACAAGAGTTGGCCTCGATTTTTGCCAGGGAGGTCTTCCGGTTGCACGGTTTGCCCAAGGAGATTGTGTCGGATCGGGGGAGTCAGTTTGTGTCCAGGTTCTGGCGCGCCTTTTGCTCCCAGTTGGGGATTCATCTCTCTTTCTCCTCGGCCTACCACCCTCAGTCCAATGGGGCCGCAGAACGATCCAATCAGGCCTTGGAGCAATTCCTTCGTTGCTATGTCTCCGATCACCAAGACAATTGGGTTGACCTCCTGCCTTGGGCTGAGTTTGCCAGGAACACGGCGGTGAACTCTTCCTCTGGGATGTCTCCCTTCATGGCTAATTATGGGTTCCAACCTGCCGTGTTACCGGAGGTATTCTCTCCCCAGGATATTCCGGCTGTGGAGGATCACCTTTCCGTCCTACGTGCTTCTTGGGTACAGATCCAGAGGTCCCTTGAGGTCTCTGCGCAGCGCCAGAGACTCCAGGCTGATCGCAGACGAGCGCCCGCTCCTTCCTACCAGGTCGGAGACCGCGTATGGTTGTCCACCCGCAACCTCAACCTTCGAGTGCCCACTCCCAAGCTGGCGCCTCGCTTTGTTGGTCCCTTCCGAGTGCTTCGCAGGGTAAACCCGGTAGCCTATGCCCTTGCGCTTCCTCCTGGCATGCGGATCTCCAACGTGTTTCATGTCTCCCTGTTGAAGCCACTGGTGTGTAATCGTTTCACTTCCTCGGTTCCTCGGCCTCGTCCGGTCCAAGTGGGCAATCGTGAGGAGTATGAGGTGAGCAATATCCTGGACTCACGCCTGGTCCGCGGTCGGGTGCAGTTTTTGGTCCATTGGCGTGGTTATGGTCCAGAGGAGCGTTCCTGGGTTCCCTCCGCAGATGTCCATGCTCCTGCCTTGCTCCGAGCCTTCCACGCACGCTTCCCTCAGAAACCGTTCTTTACTCCGCGGAGGAGGGGCCCTTGAGGGGGAGGTACTGTCATGGTCTTACCTTCTTGCTGTTCTCCTTCGTTTGACATGTGCTGGCGGCCATCTTGGTTTCTGGGTTTCTTGTAGCCTCCCACCCTGCGGCTTCTCCTTCCCACTGGGAGGAGCTGGATGCCTAGCTCATATATATAGGAGGTCTGTGGCTTCAGTTCCTTGCTTGGTCCTCCTGTGTTCACATGCTTCTAAGACTGCTGCTGCTTCTGGTTCCTGATCCTGGCTTCGTCTGACTACCCTGCTGGTTCCTGATCCAGGCTTCGTCTGACTACCCTGCTGGTTCCTGATCCTGGCTTCGTCTGACTACCCTTCTGGTTCCTGACCTCTGGCTTCGCAAGACCCTGCTTTGGTTTAGCCATCCGTTTGGACTTTTGCCTTACAGCTTGATTTTCAATAAAGCCTTCTTATTTCCACTTATCTCTTGTTGTACGTCTGGTTCATGGTTCCATGACAGGTGGCGAATATGTGTGGGCTGGCATAAGGAAATTCGAATATATAGCACTATATTCAAAATATTCGCGAACTCTCAAAGTGGCGATATTCGCGATAAAAATTTGCTATTCAAATATTTGTGCATAACACCACACGGGAGTACAGGCCCCTAAAATTAGGCATTCACCTGACAAAAAAGAACTTGTGATGATGTGGCTGGAGATACATTAGGCGGCCACTGGATCCAAATTTTACTGTAGGCCACTGGAGTATAGGCCCCAAAAATTAGGCAGTCACCTGACAGAAAAGAAATTGTGATGATGTGGCTGGAGGTACGTTTGGCGGTCACTGGATAGAAATTTTACTGTAGGCCAGCACAGGCCCTAAAAATTAGGCATTTACCTGACAGAAAAGGCCTTTTATGCCGCTGTATATACATAAGACAAGGACCATTATTAGTTCTGTGTGGTGGCGAATATGTGTGGGCTGGCATAAGGAAATTCAATTACATGTGGTCGTCACAGGTGTTGAATTCCTACGAGATCCAGGCCTCATTCATTTTTAGAAATGTAAGGTAATCCACACTGCCGTTAGCTAGGCGAGTGAACTTATCGGTCACAATCCCCCCTGCTGCGCTGAAAGTTCCATGGAAAATTGTCCTAGCTCTGGCCACAGGTCAAGCCTAAAATTCCAGTAGTCCAGGGGTTCCTAGCTTCTCAGATCATCCACATTGGCCTTTAACCCGATGTAGATGGACAACTCTCGGTCTAGGTGTTCACTGAGGCTGAATCTGGAGGGCAGCTTTCGATGGGTTGGCTGCACGGTAGGATTGGTACCAGCACCTGTATCGCTCTAGGTGGAAATTCCTCTGCCAGCCCCCGCAACAGCAGAATGCAGCATCTCTCCCGCAGCAAGGCCTGGAAATGCTACATTCTGACATCCCTCTGTGAAGCTGGTAACCTGCCCTCCTTTTTGTGTTTGTACCGGGGGTCTAAGTACATTGACAATCAGTACTAGTCCTTGCCCTTTATGTTTTTTATATGGGGGTTTGTCTTCAAACTGGAGCATGAATGCCCCCATTTGCCCTAAATTAGAAGCGGTGGAGCGCCCTGGCTCCTGCTGATCGCCCAGTAGAATGTCATCCTCTGTCTCCTCCCTCCAGCCATGGACAACACCAGGGTTCCCTGAAAAGTTTAAAGTCCCCTCAAAGCCTGCTCTTCTTGCTCCTCCCCCCAGCCACCATCCTCCTCTGACTCCTCTTCAGACTCCTGCTTACTTGTCTCAGGATAAGAAGCCCCCATGGGAATTAATTCAGCAATGCGACTTCCTCATCTTCCTGCACCTGCTCCTCGATGGCTTGATCAATGACACAATGCAATGCACGCTCCAGAATGAAGGTGTAAGGTAAGATGTCATTGATGGCACCCTGGCTGCGACTGACCAGTTTGGTGATCTCATCAAATGGCCGCAGAAGTCTGCATGCGTCGCGCATGAGCAGCCACTGGTGCGGTGAAAAGAATACAAGCTCCCCAGAACCTGTCCTGCTACAGAGTTAGTTTAGGTAGTCGTTAACGGCACGTTGCTGCTGAAGCAGCCTATCAAGCATATGCAAGGTGGAGTTCCAGCGCATCTGGCTGACACAAACCAGACGTCTGACAGGCAAGTGGTGTCAACAAGGCGAGCCATGGCCGCGTAAGATCTTCTAAAATGGGCAGAGATTTTCCTGGCCTGCCGAGAGACGTCCTGGACCCCGGGGTATTTGTAAATTAATCGCTGCACGACTAAGTTCAGGATGTGTGCCATGCACGGCACATGTGTCATTTTGCCCTGTTTCAGCGCGCTAAGCAGATTGGCACCGTTGTCGCACACCACTTTACCAACTGTCAAATTGAGCGGGGTTAGCCACTGATCGGCCTATGACCGGAAAGTGGAAAGCAGTGCAGGACCGGTGTGGCTCTTGGCTTGCAGGCACAACAGCCCCAGCACAGCATGGCAACGTCTCACCTGGCATGTCAAATAGATTCTGAAGAGATTGGGGGACGCAGCGGAAGAGGCGGTAGCAGTGGAAAAGGAGGAGTCAGCCGAGAAGGAGATGGAGGATGGAGTAGGAGAAGAAGAAGAAGAGGCAGGCCTGCATGCAACCCTTGGTGGTAATACCAAATCCTAATGGGAGCCACGGGTTACATGATTGAACACCGTCAGAAGGTTCACCCAGTGTGCAGTAAAAGTTATGTACTTTCCCTGCTCGTGTTTACTAGACCACGTGTCTGTGGTCAGATGTATCTTGGCACAGACACTGTGTGCCAGAGATATATTAACTTGCCGCTGATTTTCTAAAGGCCTGCGAGTCCACCAGTTTATATGGCAGTAGTTGGTGGGCTAGCAGTTCCGACAAGCCAGCGGTCAGCCGTTGGGCAAGAGGATTATCCGGCGTCATGAACTTTTTACGCTCGAACATTTGGGCCACAGAAGTCTGCCTTCTGCCAGATGAACGTGATGATGGCACGGTGGAAGGTGGAGTGGAGGACAAATGGGAGGAGAGAGAAGAAGGAGAAGGAGAAAAGGCAGGACATGGAGCTTCAGGAGTGTGGCTTTGTGAGTTCTGATGGTATTGCTCCCACCGGGCTCGGTGATGGGAGGACAGGTGCCTTCTTAAGGAGGTCGTCCCTAGGTGAGTGTTGGGCTTACCGCCACTTATGCGTTGACAGCACAGGCTGCAGAAGGCAACACTATTGTCAGCAGCTGACACGTTAAATAAGCCCACACTGCGGAGCCATGTGCCGGTGTCTTGGGAGCACCAGAAGTGACCATGCATAGTCGATGGTACGCTCCAGATACATTTGCAGTCTGCTTTTTGCCTCCTGTGCCCTGCGAGCTCTGCCTGCTTCTCCTCCTTCTCCTCTTTATCTGCTGCTCCATCTCTACCTCTGAACTCCCCTCCTCTTTCTCTCTTGTGGGCACCCACTTGAAGTCCATGGAAACATCATCATTGTCACCTTCACTACCACTGACTTTTTAGATCTCGGATTATGCAGCAACAGCGGGGACCTCCCTTCTTGGACTAATCTGTCTACTGTCATCAGACCGCTGGGTGGTGGCCGTTGTTACCTCCTCTTTCTCATTTGATGCCAAGAATGGCTGCGCATCGGTAAGATCTGGATATGGAGGGGCTATGCTGGTGGTGGTGCTGAATTTGGGGGTACACACAGCAGAGAGTGAGGAGGGTGCAGATATTGAGGATGAGGAGGGTGCAGAAGCGGAAGGGTGAGTGAGCCACTCAACCAACTCTGGTGCGCCCTTTGAAGTAATCGCACGCACCTTTTCCAACTTCCCACTTAGGCTCCGGCCTGGTGCACCTGCCTGACCCCTACCACCCCTGCGAAACGGCCTGCCTCTTCCTCCTTTCATTTTCAAAATTACCCTGTGCCTAAGTCCCTAGAGAAGAGCAGTATTTGTGGAAGCAGGTATATCGCAGGCCTCAATCAATATTTAGTGGAAAGAGGTATGTCGAACCCCTTAATCGGTATTTTGTGGAAGCAGGTATATCGCAGACCTCAATCAATATTTGGTCGAAACAGATATATCAAACCCCTTAATCAGTATTTTTTGGAAGCAGGTATTTCATAGCCCTCAATCAGTATTTTGTGGAAGCGGGTATATCAAAGCCCTTAATCAGTATTTTGTGGAAGCAGGTATATCAAACCCCTTAATCAGTATTTTGTGGAAGCAGGTATATCAAACCCCTTAATCAGTATTTTGTGGAAGCAGGTATATCGCAGCCCTCAATCAATATTTTGTGGAAGCAGGTATATCGCAGGCCTCAATCAATATTTGGTGGAAACAGGTATATCAAAACCCTTAATCAGTATTTTGTGGAAGCAGGTATATCACATCCAATCAATCAATTCTTAGTAAAAGCAGGTATATCGAACCCCTTAATCAGTATTTTGTGGAAACAGGTATTACACCCCTCAATAAAAAAAAAGGTCACAACAGTTATATCACACCACCCTGTTTATTTGGGGCAACAGGTATATCGCAGCCCTCAATCAGTATTTTGTGGAAAAAGGTATATCACACCCCTCAGTCAGTTTTCTTTATGGGCAACAGGTATATCACACCCATTGCAATTAGTTATTCCAATAGCGTTTGTCCCTCTATATAGCTGCAGTATCGCAGCAGAACCGCACACAACTGCTGCACAATACAAATGCACTATAATATACTTTCTATGTTAGAAAGTATATTATAAGTTTATCACACCCTTCAGCATATCACACCTATCGATAACACACCTATACCAGTCCTTAAAAGGATTTTTGTGGCCCTATTAGCTAGCGCTTGGTTCCATAACAGCCTGTCCCTGCTCCACCTACACTGGCAAAACACAGAATGTAAAATGGCTGCCAGATCGGGTTCTGTTATAGGGTGGGGGTGTGTACATGTGCTGAAATGTCTCAATTAGCTGTCCTGTCCCACCTGATGGATTTGTCATGGGTCAAAGTTTGGCACAATGCAAAAGAATATGGCATCGGTGGACATATGTTCGCATGTTCGGCGAATAGCGAACGCGCAAAGTTTCCCACAAAATAACCACCAGGCGAACCGCAAGGCATATTTCTAATGAAGACCATTAAGAAGCCACATTTCATAGAACTACACTGGAGGTCAGTACACACAGATAGCATAGACAGGCAGTGTGAGTCAGGAGGTTTATATAACTGTAGCTAGTCAAGCTAGTTACTGTATTATCAATAGTGATAATCTGCCAGTGTAAGGGTGCTGCCGATTACCCAATGAACGAGTGAAGCGCCCATTCATCTGGTAATAGATACAAGTAGGCAATTGTTGGGAAGGAACGTTCAATTAAGCAGTGCAAAGGGACCTTAATGAAGCACAGAATTGACAAAGAAGGGTCAATTACCTACTATATATTTGCATTCCTGGTCTTTTAGGGAAGATATCTTCAACACAATACAAGGATATAAATGAGGGATCTGTTTGGTGATTATGTCATCCTGTAGTTCAAATACAGAGACAGTTGGGAGACTGACCACTGCTGTATACACATTAGAACAAGCTCTGGGCCAGTGGTCAGACTTGAGCACCCATGACCAGGTTCTCATAATGTACAGGTTCAAAATGTATGGATGCAACTGAGTTAGGGTATAACAAATTACACTGCGGGAATACTGGTGGTGAGTTATTCATATTTGTAAAATATATATATTTTTTTAAAGCTGCAGTGTTTCTTTAAGCATAACAAACTTACTTTGTATGATGGTTGTACTGTTGGACTAAAGACATGTGAAATTTGCACATTTTGTCATCTTAACTGATTTATATGTGATAATATTATTTGATGTGGGAGCTCATTACTGTGGCATTTTAAGTTGTGACATTAATCTTTTTGAAAAGTATAACTATTGTAATCTAATCTTGGTTACATAAAGCCCTTTATTTGGCGTTCATGTCCCTGAAGAAGTCAAAGTTCTAAGAGCCATGATTTTATGGCACACACATGCACACACCCGATGCCAGGACCATCCTTGTGTGCATATGTAAGTGTGGGCTGCCAGCACTGTCTGAATGATACGCATAGCGTGCTGCCAGCTCGTATTGTTCCCTCGGCCTGCAGCGCTTAATGCTGAGTAGACTGTATGTGGGTGGAAAGTTGGACACAGGCTCGGACTGGCCCACAGGGGTACAGGGGAATCCCCCGGTGGGCCCCTGACAAGGTGGGCCCCTAGTCTCCCACGCCCTGCACAAGTGGCACATAACTTACTGCACTACATACATATATTCAATGTATAGCACCTCAACCAACCTATGTTTATATATGAACATTAAAGATTAATAAAGAAATTACCCACTTTATTATTATAGACAGGGTCAGATAGCTGAGATGACTTCTAGCTATAGAGGAAAGCTGCCAGTGTCCTCCTTTCCCTAGGATCTACCTTCCCAAAGTTGCTGCAGGTACCCCCATATAAAATTATCTGGTATTAGGTGCCTCCCCCCAGCTATGTGAGCAGGTAATATTTGTATGTATTCGTACGGTGGGCCCCCAAAATACATTTTACTGGTGGGCCCTAGGAAACCCAGTCCGACACTGGTTGGACAGGTAGGTGATTGGCCCTCTTTTAATGAATTTATCAGACAGACTGGGTGGGCCGCTTCCCCGGTAGTTAAGCTACTGTACAGAATCAATCCTGATGTTATACGTGAAGGAATACCAACAAAGCACAATGAGATTCTGTTATACTGCGTTTTAGCAGAACTTCGACTCTTCTTAGTACTTTTGTTTTGAAAACTGGCAAGAAAAGTGGTCGTTGTTTTCTGGAAATGAGCTCCACCTTTTTGACAGATTTATTTATAGTAAAAGCTATTGATTACATTTAATATTTTCAGGACATTCCAAAATATATAATCAAATTTAATAAAGCAAGTACATTAACTTTTGCTTTAAAGTTTCTGACCATGTGTGATAGTATTGAAACCTACTTTACCTTTTCTTATAAAATCCTGTAGCTGTGGTCACTCCACCTAATTTGAACTGCTGAGCTGATGTAGGACTGAATCCTGCATGATTTTGTTTGATTCACTATGTGTGCCATGTACTTGCATAAATGTATGAAACACCTTGTGGATATACTGTAAATATACTGAACTATTGATATGGAAAATATAATTGACGTGTGTGTTGTAAAAAAAAAAAGAAGAGATTATGCTGCCATCTATTGAGCAATTGGATTATTGCTGGTGGATAATATATGGGGATGCAAAAGGACAATCCTAAACATGTGACTTGATTTCAATAAGGTTCCTAAAGAGGTATTCTGGTTATATTAAAGGGGGTTTCCAGCCATTGATGACTGCTGATCAGCTTTTTGAAGAGGAGGCGGCACTTCATGTCAGTGCCACTTCCTGTTGATTGCACTGCACTTTCTCTCGGAAGTGCAGTGGGTGACAAGTACATGCTCCATTCAAGTGAATGGAGCGAGTACTTGTCATTACACTACACCACTGCTCGACAGAAGATGATGTATAGTTTAATGAGCAGGAAGCGGTGTTCACATGGAGCTGATTGGTGGGGATGCTGGGTGTAAGACCCCCGCTGATCATATATTGATGACATATTCTTAGGGAAGATTGTCAATATAAATAGCAGGACATTTCTGTTAAATGATATTAGCTTAGATTAAATTGTGAGCTGGGAAGCTGATAATGGAAACATAGCTAGCATTAATCCTGATGTAGCTAGCTAACAGTGGAGGTTATTGGTGCCAGTCATAAAAATGCAACACCTCAGTGCACAGATAGTGCCACAGAGAAGCTGAGCCTTGAAGAGTGGAGCCTGCAGATGAGGGGTAGAAAGAAGCTACCTAGTTCTTGCATTCTTAAAGCTTTTATAAGAGACAGGCTTATAACCAAAACCAGCCAGACTGCTGCCTGCAATCAACCCTGTGTGGGAGTATATCTTAAGGATGGGCATGCCATGACTGAGAAGACTGTGTCTGATGGCTGTGATGACTGAAATGCTGCAACCTGAAAGTGCATGTTAGACACTGTGCGGATTGGGGATCTATATTGATATGTGCAAATACAGCCACAGTTATTGCTGCCACTCTAAAGAGAGTTTCAACACCCAGGGAGCTGGGTACAAAGCAATACAGAGGAAGAGTTATTGCTTCTTAAAGGGACTCTGTTATACACTGTCATGGCATGTCTGGCACACAGTGTTGGGTCAAGGGTCCATCTGACCACTGATACCTAGTCTGCAAAGCACTGTCAGGGCAGGAATATCACCTACACTGCGCATCGGGTAAACCTGCTCACGGCGGCCAAGGATGGAATGCGTGGCTCTGCAGAGGAGTTGGTGACACCGCCACGACTTGCAGGCAGGTCTGCTGCCACCTCCTCTACTCCTCCTACTCCATCCTCTTCCATAACCTCCTCGGCTGAGTCCTCTTCTGCTGCTGCGTCTTGTTCCACATCAACGGCACCCCCCCAGCTCCCAGGGGCTATTCCACATCCCGGATACGACAGTGTCATGCCATCTTGGGGTTGACTTGCCTGAAAGCAGAGAGTCACACCGGAACAGCACTCCTCTCCGCCCTGAATGCACAGGTGGATCAGTGGCTGACTCCGCACCCACTGGAGATCGGCAAAGTGGTGTGTGACAATGGAAGCAATTTGTTGGCGGCATTGAATTTGGGCAAGTTGACACATGTGCTGTGCATGGCACATGTGTGTAATCTGATCGTACAACGCTTTGTGCATAAGTACCCAGGCTTACAGGACGTCCTCAAGCAGGCCAGGAAGGTGTGTGGCCATTTCAGGCGTTCCTAAACGGCCATGGCGCACTTATCAGACATTCAGCGCCGAAACAACATGCCAGTGAGGCGCTTGATTTGCGACAGCCCGACACGTTGGAATTCAACACTCCTAATGTTCGACCGCCTGCTCCAACAAGAAAAAGCCGCCAACGAGTATTTGTATGACCGGGGTGCTAGGAAAGCCTCTGCGGAGCTGGAATTTTTTTTGCCACGTTACTGGATGCTCATGCGCAATGCCTGTAGGCTCATGCCTCCTTTTGAGGAGGTGAAAAACCTAGTTAGTCGCACCGAAGGCACCATCAGTGACATAATCCCATTTGTTTTCTTCCTGGAGCGTGCCCTGTGAAGAGTGCTGGATCAGGCCATAGATGAGCGTGAAGAGGAACAGTTGTGTTCACCATCATCACCACCAGAAACAGCCTTATCAGCATCGCTTGCTGGACCTGCAGCAACGCTGAAAGAGGAGTCTGAGAAAGAGGAGTCAGAGGAGGAATGTGGCTTTGAGGAGGAGGAAGACCAACCACAGCAGGCATCCCAGGGTGCTCGTTGTCACCTATCTGGTACCCATGGTGTTGTACGTGGCTGGGAGGAAGAACAGACCTTCAGTGAGATCAGTGAGGATGAGGAACGGGACATGAGTAGCTCGGTATCCAACCATGTGCAAATGGGGTCTTTCATGCTGTCGTGCCTGTTGAGGGACCCTCGTATAAAAAGGCTGAAGGAGAACGACCTGTACTGGGTGGACACGCTACTAGACCCCCGGTATAAGCAGAAAGTGCCTGAAATGTTACCAAATTACCGGAAGTCGGAAAGGATGCAGCAGTTCCAAAATAAATTAAAAGTATGCTTTACACAGCGTATAAGGGTGATGTCACAGCACAACGGGAATCTAACAGGGGAAGAGGTGAAAGTAATCCTCCTCCTACCACGACCACGCCGGCAAGGACAGGACGCTTTACAGACGTGTTGTTGATGGAGGAAATGCAGAGCTTTTTAAGTCCTACCCATCGCCACAGCCCTTTGGGGTCCACCCACAGAGAATGACTTGACCGTCAGGTAGCAGACTACCTCACCTTAACTGCAGATATTGACACTCTGAGGAGCGATGAACCCCTTGACTGCTGGGTGTGCAGGCTTGACCTGTGGCCTGAGCTATCCCAATTTGCGATAGAACTTCTGGCCTGCACCGCTTCAAGTGTCCTGTCAGAAAGGACCTTCAGTGCAGCAGGAGGTATTGTCACTGAGAAGAGAAGTCGCCTAGGTCAAAAAAGTCTAGATTACCTCACCTTTATTAAGATGAATGAGGGATGGATCCCGAAGGGACTGACAGTGGGCGATACATTCAACTAAAAAAGGCCTGATGACTGAGATAAGCTACCTTGGACTAAAAATGGTCCACACCCTGCTGTATTTTATCTCTGAATGCCGGATGCAACAATACCTAGTTTTTCAGGCATGTGCACATGCCTCATTTTTCTGGCCTCTGGTGCTGCACTGTGGCTTCAAACCCCCCCCCCCCCAAAAAAAAAGGCACATACATGTGTCAATTCCCCTTCGTGATCGTTACGTTGTTGTGGTGAAGGGGCTTGCGTATCACAATGAAGCAACCACCTCTACGAGCGTGTTGGCAATGGCAATGTTGGCACACCCCAGATGATAAGGTCGTTGCTTCATTGTGAACATACCAAAAGCGATCGGCTGGATAATTTTGCATAGAAAAAAACAATTTTCTTTGTGATCATCTAAGGTGATCATTAAAGCCAACTAGGCCAACAATGGGCCCACACTGCAGAATCATTGTTTTCTGGGTCACTTAACTGTCACTGAACTACCTCAGCATGACCATAGGCTTTGAAAACCCCCATCGCCTGCAATCAAACCCCAGACCAGACCATAAAATATATTCAAATGCCAGACCAGAACCCAAAATAGATTCAAACCCCAGGTCAGAACTCAAAATTAACAGGGTTGTTCAGCCATGTAGTTTTTATTTTAACTGCTTAGAAAGTCTTAAATAATAAAAGCAGATCTCTGCTGCTCGCTTCCCAATCACTGACCGCAGTGGTCACATGTCTAGGTGGAGAGAGACCTGAAATTACAGAGACCAGCAAGAACACAGGAAGCAGTAGAGGGAGTGCAGGGGGGATTATAAAGTTATCAATACTTTTATTATTTTATGGTGCTCTAATCAGTTTTCAAAAATACAGTATACATAGCTGGACTACCTCAAATAAGATCCTAAAATTAAGACTCCTGGAAAGGACCCCAAAATTAATATAGACCTTCATGCAAAACCCAGAATTAATACAGCCCTCCAGAAGACCTAAAAATTAATACAGACTCCCAAACTAGACCACACAATTAATACAGAGTCCCTAGGCCCTAACATGAATACAGACCTCCAAACAGACCCCAAAATGAATACAAACCTCCACATCAGACCCAAAAAAGAATATAGACCCCTGATCATCCCACAAGTTCATACAGACCTCAGATAAGACAACACATCAGCCCCCAAAATAAGACCCCAGATCTGACCCCAAGTTTATACAGACCGCAGATCAGCACCCAGCTTCACATACAGATGCCAAATTTGCTTTGAAATTCATTCAGACCCTAGATCAGTCCCCAATTCTGTACAGATGCCAAATTCATTAACACCTTAAATTAACCCCCAAGTTTATACCTCATAACAATCCCAAATTTTAAGAGAGCCCAGATCAGAACCCACATTTCAAATTTACTCAGAGCCCTGTCACCACCTATACTACCTCTGTATATCGAGAGAAAGGGGGATAGTACTAAAAAGCTTCACGGAGACCATTTTGTATGGTCAAGCTTTGCAGTAAAGATGAAATAAGGCTAACATAAACAGACTTTAGACTAGCCAAAATGTGAAAAAATACTCACCTTGTGCTGTGGGTGCTGCCAGTACTATGCTCTTGCTGCTTCCTGCTATCTTAGCACCCGCGTTGTGCTAGGACCTGATTATGCAGAGTGTCAGGTCATAGTGCACTCTTGCGCATGCTATAAACTGTACACTCTGCTGCAAGGCCACAGTGCAGCCCTCGCCAGTAGAGGACCAGGTATGGGTGAGTAATACGAGCTCTAGCAGGGCTATATTTACCCCTCCCTTGTCCTCTATTACTAATGAGTTCTTCCACAGTGGAAGTGCTCACAAGTAGAGTTGAGCGAACACCTGGATGTTCGGGTTCGAGAAGTTCGGCCGAACATCCCGGAAATGTTCGGGTTCGGGATCCGAACCCGATCCGAACTTCGTCCCGAACCCGAACCCCATTGAAGTCAATGGGGACCCGAACTTTTCGGCACTAAAAAGGCTGTAAAACAGCCCAGGAAAGAGCTAGAGGGCTGCAAAAGGCAGCAACATGTAGGTAAATCCCCTGCAAACAAATGTGGATAGGGAAATGAATTAAAATAAAAATTAAATAAATAAAAATTAACCAAAATCAATTGGAGAGAGGTTCCATAGCAGAGAATCTGGCTTCCCGTCACCCACCACTGGAACAGTCCATTCTCAGATATTTAGGCCCCGGCACCCAGGCAGAGGAGAGAGGTCCCGTAACAGAGAATCTGTCTTCATGTCAGCAGAGAATTAGTCTGCATGTCATAGCAGAGAATGAGGCTTCACGTCAGCCACCACTGCAACAGTCCATTGGCATATATTTAGGCCCAGCACCCAGGCAGAGGAGGGAGGTCCCGTAACAGAGAATCTGTCTTCATGTCAGCAGAGAATTAGTCTGCATGTCATAGCAGAGAATGAGGCTTCACGTCAGCCACCACTGCAACAGTCCATTGGCATATATTTAGGCCCAGCACACACACAGGCAGAGGAGAGAGGTCCCGTAACAGAGAATCTGTCTTCATGTCAGCAGAGAATTAGTCTGCATGTCATAGCAGAGAATGAGGCTTCACGTCAGCCACCACTGCAACAGTCCATTGGCATATATTTAGGCCCAGCACACACACAGGCAGAGGAGAGAGGTCCCGTAACAGAGAATCTGGCTTCATGTCAGCAGAGAATCAGTCTGCATGTCATAGCAGAGAATGAGGCTTCACGTCAGCCACCACTGCAACAGTCCATTGGCATATATTTAGGCCCAGCACACACACAGGCAGAGGAGAGAGGTCCCGTAACAGAGGATCTGGCTTCATGTCAGCAGAGAATCAGTCTGCATGTCATAGCAGAGAATCAGGCTTCACGTCAGCCACCACTGCAACAGTCCATTGTCATAAATTTAGGCCCAGCACCCAGGCAGAGGAGAGAGGTCCCGTAACAGACAATCTGGCTTCATGTCAGCAGAGAATTAGTCTGCATGTCATAGCAGAGAATCAGGCTTCACGTCAGCCACCACTGCAACAGTCCATTGGCATATATTTAGGCCTAGCACACAGGCAGAGGAGAGAGGTCCCGTAACAGACAATCTGGCTTCATGTCAGCAGAGAATCAGTCTGCATGTCATAGCAGAGAATGAGGCTTCACGTCACCCACCACTGCAACAGTCCATTGGCATATATTTAGGCCTAGCACACAGGCAGAGCAGAGAGGTCCCGTAACAGACAATCTGGCTTCATGACAGCAGAGAATCAGTCTGCATGTCATAGCAGAGAATGAGGCTTCACGTCACCCACCACTGCAACAGTCCATTGGCATATATTTAGGCCTAGCACACAGGCAGAGCAGAGAGGTCCCGTAACAGACGATCTGGCTTCATGTCAGCAGAGAATCAGTCTGCATGTCATAGCAGAGAATGAGGCTTCACGTCAGCCACCACTGCAACAGTCCATTGGCATATATTTAGGCCCAGCACCCAGGCAGAGGAGGGAGGTCCCGTAACAGAGAATCTGTCTTCATGTCAGCAGAGAATTAGTCTGCATGTCATAGCAGAGAATGAGGCTTCACGTCAGCCACCACTGCAACAGTCCATTGGCATATATTTAGGCCCAGCACACACACAGGCAGAGGAGAGAGGTCCCGTAACAGAGAATCTGTCTTCATGTCAGCAGAGAATTAGTCTGCATGTCATAGCAGAGAATGAGGCTTCACGTCAGCCACCACTGCAACAGTCCATTGGCATATATTTAGGCCCAGCACACACACAGGCAGAGGAGAGAGGTCCCGTAACAGACAATCTGGCTTCATGTCAGCAGAGAATTAGTCTGCATGTCATAGCAGAGAATGAGGCTTCACGTCAGCCACCACTGCAACAGTCCATTGGCATATATTTAGGCCCAGCACACACACAGGCAGAGGAGAGAGGTCCCGTAACAGAGGATCTGGCTTCATGTCAGCAGAGAATCAGTCTGCATGTCATAGCAGAGAATCAGGCTTCACGTCAGCCACCACTGCAACAGTCCATTGTCATAAATTTAGGCCCAGCACCCAGGCAGAGGAGAGAGGTCCCGTAACAGACAATCTGGCTTCATGTCAGCAGAGAATCAGTCTTCATATCATAGCAGAGAATCAGGCTTCACGTCACCCACCACTGTAAGAGTCAATTTTCATAAATTTAGGCCCAGAACCCAGGCAGAGGAGAAAGGTCCCGTAACAGACAATCTGGCTTCATGTCAGCAGAGAATCAGTCTTCATATCATAGCAGAGAATCAGGCTTCACGTCACCCACCACTGTAAGAGTCAATTTTCATAAATTTAGGCCCAGAACCCAGGCAGAGGAGAAAGGTCCCGTAACAGACAATCTGGCTTCATGTCAGCAGAGAATCAGTCTTCATATCATAGCAGAGAATCAGGCTTCACGTCACCCACCACTGCAACAGTCCATTGGCATATATTTAGGCCTAGCACACAGGCAGAGCAGAGAGGTCCCGTAACAGACAATCTGGCTTCATGTCAGCAGAGAATCAGTCTGCATGTCATAGCAGAGAATGAGGCTTCACGTCACCCACCACTGCAACAGTCCATTGGCATATATTTAGGCCCAGAACCCAGGCAGAGGAGAAAGGTCCCGTAACAGACAATCTGGCTTCATGTCAGCAGAGAATCAGTCTTCATATCATAGCAGAGAATCAGGCTTCACGTCACCCACCACTGTAAGAGTCAATTTTCATAAATTTAGGCCCAGAACCCAGGCAGAGGAGAAAGGTCCCGTAACAGACAATCTGGCTTCATGTCAGCAGAGAATCAGTCTTCATATCATAGCAGAGAATCAGGCTTCACGTCACCCACCACTGCAACAGTCCATTGGCATATATTTAGGCCTAGCACACAGGCAGAGCAGAGAGGTCCCGTAACAGACAATCTGGCTTCATGTCAGCAGAGAATCAGTCTGCATGTCATAGCAGAGAATGAGGCTTCACGTCACCCACCACTGCAACAGTCCATTGGCATATATTTAGGCCCAGAACCCAGGCAGAGGAGAAAGGTCCCGTAACAGACAATCTGGCTTCATGTCAGCAGAGAATCAGTCTTCATATCATAGCAGAGAATCAGGCTTCACGTCACCCACCACTGTAAGAGTAAATTTTCATAAATTTAGGCCCAGAACCCAGGCAGAGGAGAAAGGTCCCGTAACAGACAATCTGGCTTCATGTCAGCAGAGAATCAGTCTTCATATCATAGCAGAGAATCAGGCTTCACGTCACCCACCACTGTAAGAGTCAATTTTCATAAATTTAGGCCCAGAACCCAGGCAGAGGAGAAAGGTCCCGTAACAGACAATCTGGCTTCATGTCAGCAGAGAATCAGTCTTCATATCATAGCAGAGAATCAGGCTTCACGTCACCCACCACTGCAACAGTCCATTGGCATATATTTAGGCCTAGCACACAGGCAGAGCAGAGAGGTCCCGTAACAGACAATCTGGCTTCATGTCAGCAGAGAATCAGTCTGCATGTCATAGCAGAGAATGAGGCTTCACGTCACCCACCACTGCAACAGTCCATTGGCATATATTTAGGCCCAGAACCCAGGCAGAGGAGAAAGGTCCCGTAACAGACAATCTGGCTTCATGTCAGCAGAGAATCAGTCTTCATATCATAGCAGAGAATCAGGCTTCACGTCACCCACCACTGTAAGAGTCAATTTTCATAAATTTAGGCCCAGAACCCAGGCAGAGGAGAAAGGTCCCGTAACAGACAATCTGGCTTCATGTCAGCAGAGAATCAGTCTTCATATCATAGCAGAGAATCAGGCTTCACGTCACCCACCACTGCAACAGTCCATTGGCATATATTTAGGCCTAGCACACAGGCAGAGCAGAGAGGTCCCGTAACAGACAATCTGGCTTCATGTCAGCAGAGAATCAGTCTGCATGTCATAGCAGAGAATGAGGCTTCACGTCACCCACCACTGCAACAGTCCATTGGCATATATTTAGGCCCAGAACCCAGGCAGAGGAGAAAGGTCCCGTAACAGACAATCTGGCTTCATGTCAGCAGAGAATCAGTCTTCATATCATAGCAGAGAATCAGGCTTCACGTCACCCACCACTGTAAGAGTCAATTTTCATAAATTTAGGCCCAGAACCCAGGCAGAGGAGAAAGGTCCCGTAACAGACAATCTGGCTTCATGTCAGCAGAGAATCAGTCTTCATATCATAGCAGAGAATCAGGCTTCACGTCACCCACCACTGCAACAGTCCATTGGCATATATTTAGGCCTAGCACACAGGCAGAGCAGAGAGGTCCCGTAACAGACAATCTGGCTTCATGTCAGCAGAGAATCAGTCTGCATGTCATAGCAGAGAATGAGGCTTCACGTCACCCACCACTGCAACAGTCCATTGGCATATATTTAGGCCCAGAACCCAGGCAGAGGAGAAAGGTCCCGTAACAGACAATCTGGCTTCATGTCAGCAGAGAATCAGTCTTCATATCATAGCAGAGAATCAGGCTTCACGTCACCCACCACTGTAAGAGTCAATTTTCATAAATTTAGGCCCAGAACCCAGGCAGAGGAGAAAGGTCCCGTAACAGACAATCTGGCTTCATGTCAGCAGAGAATCAGTCTTCATATCATAGCAGAGAATCAGGCTTCACGTCACCCACCACTGTAAGAGTCAATTTTCATAAATTTAGGCCCAGAACCCAGGCAGAGGAGAAAGGTCCCGTAACAGACAATCTGGCTTCATGTCAGCAGAGAATCAGTCTTCATATCATAGCAGACAATCAGGCTTCACGTCACCCACCACTGCAACAGTCCATTGGCATATATTTAGGCCTAGCACACAGGCAGAGCAGAGAGGTCCCGTAACAGACAATCTGGCTTCATGTCAGCAGAGAATCAGTCTGCATGTCATAGCAGAGAATGAGGCTTCACGTCACCCACCACTGCAACAGTCCATTGGCATATATTTAGGCCCAGAACCCAGGCAGAGGAGAAAGGTCCCGTAACAGACAATCTGGCTTCATGTCAGCAGAGAATCAGTCTTCATATCATAGCAGAGAATCAGGCTTCACGTCACCCACCACTGCAACAGTCCATTGGCATATATTTAGGCCTAGCACACAGGCAGAGCAGAGAGGTCCCGTAACAGACAATCTGGCTTCATGACAGCAGAGAATCAGTCTGCATGTCATAGCAGAGAATCAGGCTTCACGTCAGCCACCACTGCAACAGTCCATTGTCATAAATTTAGGCCCAGCACCCAGGCAGAGGAGAGAGGTCCCGTAACAGACAATCTGGCTTCATGTCAGCAGAGAATTAGTCTGCATGTCATAGCAGAGAATCAGGCTTCATGTCAGCCACCACTGCAACAGTCCATTGGCATATATTTAGGCCTAGCACACAGGCAGAGGAGAGGTTCATTCAACTTTGGGTAGCATCGCAATATAATGGTAAAATGAAAATAAAAATAGGATTGAATGAGGAAGTGCCCTGGAGTCCAATAATATATGGTTATGGGGAGGTAGTTAATGTCTAATCTGGACAAGGGACGGACAGGTCCTGTGGGATCCATGCCTGGTTCATTTTTATGAACGTCAGCTTGTCCACATTGGCTGTAGACAGGCGGCTGCGTTTGTCTGTAATGACGCCCCCTGCCGTGCTGAATACACGTTCAGACAAAACGCTGGCTGCCGGGCAGGCCAGCACCTCCAAGGCATAAAAGGCTAGCTCTGGCCACGTGGACAATTTAGAGACCCAGAAGTTGAATGGGGCCGAACCATCAGTCAGTACGTGGAGGGGTGTGCACACGTACTGTTCCACCATGTTAGTGAAATGTTGCCTCCTGCTAACACGTTGCGTATCAGGTGGTGGTGCAGTTAGCTGTGGCGTGTTGACAAAAGTTTTCCACATCTCTGCCATGCTAACCCTGCCCTCAGAGGAGCTGGCCGTGACACAGCTGCCTTGGCGACCTCTTGCTCCTCCTCTGCCTTGGCCTTGGGCTTCCACTTGTTCCCCTGTGACATTTGGGAATGCTCTCAGTAGCGCGTCTACCAACGTGCGCTTGTACTCGCGCATCTTCCTATCACGCTCCAGTGCAGGAAGTAAGGTGGGCACATTGTCTTTGTAGCGTGGATCCAGCAGGGTGGCAACCCAGTAGTCCGCACAGGTTAAAATGTGGGCAACTCTGCTGTCGTTGCGCAGGCACTGCAGCATGTAGTCGCTCATGTGTGCCAGGCTGCCCAGGGATAAGGACAAGCTGTCCTCTGTGGGAGGCGTATCGTCATCGTCCTGCCTTTCCCCCCAGCCACGCACCAGTGATGGACCCGAGCTGCGTTGGGTGCCACCCCGCTGTGACCATGCTTCATCCTCATCCTCCTCCACCTCCTCCTCATCCTCGTCCTCCTCGTCCTCCAGTAGTGGGCCCTGGCTGGCCACATTTGTACCTGGCCTCTGCTGTTGCCAAAAACCTCCCTCTGAGTCACTTCGAAGAGACTGGCCTGAAAGTGCTAAAAATGACCCCTCTTCCTCCTCCTCCTCCTCCTCCTCCTGGGCCACCTCCTCTTCCATCATCGCCCTAAGTGTTTTCTCAAGGAGACATAGAAGTGGTATTGTAACGCTGATAACGGTGTCATCGCCACTGGCCATGTTGGTGGAGTACTCGAAACAGCGCAACAGGGCACACAGGTCTCGCATGGAGGCCCAGTCATTGGTGGTGAAGTGGTGCTGTTCTGTAGTGCGACTGACCCGTGCGTGCTGCAGCTGAAACTCCACTATGGCCTGCTGCTGCTCGCACAGTCTGTCCAGCATGTGCAAGGTGGAGTTCCACCTGGTGGGCACGTCGCATATGAGGCGGTGAGCGGGAAGGCCGAAGTTACGCTGTAGCGCAGACAGGCGAGCAGCAGCAGGATGTGAACGCCGGAAGCGCGAACAGACGGCCCGCACTTTATGCAGCAGCTCTGACATGTCGGGGTAGTTGTGAATGAACTTCTGCACCACCAAATTCAGCACATGCGCCAAGCAAGGGATGTGCGTCAAATTGGCTAGTCCCAGAGCTGCAACGAGATTTCGCCCATTATCACACACCACCAGGCCGGGCTTGAGGCTCACCGGCAGCAACCACTCGTCGGTCTGTTGTTCTATACCCCGCCACAACTCCTGTGCGGTGTGGGGCCTGTCCCCCAAACATATGAGTTTCAGAATGGCCTGCTGACGTTTACCCCGGGCTGTGCTGAAGTTGGTGGTGAAGGTGTGTGGCTGACTGGATGAGCAGGTGGAAGAAGAGGAGGAGGAAGCCGAGAAGGAGGAGGTGGCAACAGGAGGCAAAGAATGTTGCCCTGCGATCCTTGGCGGCGGAAGGACGTGCGCCAAACAGCTCTCCGCCTGGGGCCCAGCTGCCACTACATTTACCCAGTGTGCAGTTAGGGAGATATAGCGTCCCTGGCCGTGCTTACTGGTCCACGTATCTGTGGTTAGGTGGACCTTGCCACAGATGGCGTTGCGCAGTGCACACTTGATTTTATCGGATACTTGGTTGTGCAGGGAAGGCACGGCTCTCTTGGAGAAGTAGTGCCGGCTGGGAACAACATACTGTGGGACAGCAAGCGACATGAGCTGTTTGAAGCTGTCTGTGTCCACCAGCCTAAATGACAGCATTTCATAGGCCAGTAGTTTAGAAATGCTGGCATTCAGGGCCAGGGATCGAGGGTGGCTAGGTGGGAATTTACGCTTTCTATCAAATGTTTGTGAGATGGAGAGCTGAACGCTGGCGTGTGACATGGTTGAGACGCTTGGTGACGGAGGTGGTGGTGGTGGTGTTGGTGGTACATCCCCTGTTTGCTGGGCGGCAGGTGCCAACGTTCCTCCAGAGGCGGAGGAAGAGGCCGAGGCGGCAGCAGCAGAATAGGCCGAGGCGGCAGCAGCAGAAGAGGTAGCAGGGGGAGCCTGAGTGACTTCCTTGGTTTTAAGGTGTTTACTCCACTGCAGTTCATGCTTTGCATGCAGGTGCCTGGTCATGCAGGTTGTGCTCAGGTTCAGAACGTTAATGCCTCGCTTCAGGCTCTGATGGCACAGCGTGCAAACCACTCGGGTCTTGTCATCAGCACATTGTTTGAAGAAGTGCCATGCCAGGGAACTCCTTGAAGCTGCCTTTGGGGTGCTCGGTCCCAGATGGCGGCGGTCAGTAGCAGGCGGAGTCTCTTGGCGGCGGGTGTTCTGCTTTTGCCCACTGCTCCCTCTTTTGCTACGCTGTTGGCTCGGTCTCACCACTGCCTCTTCCTCCGAACTGTGAAAGTCAGTGGCACGACCTTCATTCCATGTGGGGTCTAGGACCTCATCGTCCCCTGCATCGTCTTCCACCCAGTCTTGATCCCTGACCTCCTGTTCAGTCTGCACACTGCAGAAAGACGCAGCAGTTGGCACCTGTGTTTCGTCATCATCAGAGACATGCTGAGGTGGTATTCCCATGTCCTCATCATCAGGAAACATAAGTGGTTGTGCGTCAGTGCATTCTATGTCTTTCACCGCTGGGGAAGGGCTAGGTGGATGCCCTTGGGAAACCCTGCCAGCGGAGTCTTCAAACAGCATAAGAGACTGCTGCATAACTTGAGGCTGAGACAGTTTCCCTGGTATGCATGGGGGTGATGTGACAGACTGATGGGGTTGGTTTTCAGGCGCCATCTGTGCGCTTTCTGCAGAAGACTGGGTGGGAGATAATGTGAACGTGCTGGATCCACTGTCGGCCACCCAATTGACTAATGCCTGTACCTGCTCAGGCCTTACCATCCTTAGAACGGCATTGGGCCCCACCATATATCGCTGTAAATTCTGGCGGCTACTGGGACCTGAGGTAGTTGGTACACTAGGACGTGTGGATGTGGCAGAACGGCCACGTCCTCTCCCAGCACCAGAGGGTCCACTAACACCACCACGACCATGTCCACGTCCGCGTCCCTTACTAGATGTTTTTCTCATTGTTATGGTTCACCACAACAACAAATATATTATTTGGCCCAATGTATTGTATTCAAATTCAGCGGGATATAAATTTGAGGCCTAGTATTTAGGCGCTGGGTGACCGGTATGGATTTAGTGACAGAATTAGACTTGGAAATGCACAGAAGCGTGTGTGTGAAGTTATTCTGAATGACCCTATGTGCACCTTCAATATGATCTACCCTTTTAGGGATAGATTTCAAATAGCTCTGATATAGCAGAAACGACTAAATTATGAAATTGCTAAATTGGGAATTGTATTTCAACCCAGAACAAAAAATGTGCTTTGACGGACACTAAATAACTTTCCCAGCCACAACAGGACAGCGGTAACGAGAGATTTAGCGGGATATAAATTTGAGGCCTAGTATTTAGGCGCTGGGTGACAGGTATGGGTTTAGTGACAGAATTAGATTTGGAAATGCACAGTAGCGGGTGTGTGAAGTTATTCTGAATGACCCTATGTGCACCTTGAATATTATATACCCTTTTAGGGATAGATTTCAAATAGCTCTGATATAGCAGAAACCACTAAATTATGAAATTGCTAAATTGGGAATTGTATTTCAACCCAGAACAAGAAATGTGCTTGAACGGACACTAAATAACTCGCCCAGCTACAGCACTAGGGACAGATTTAGCGGGATATAAATTTGAGGCCTAGTATTTAGGCGCTGGGTGACAGGTATGGGTTTAGTGCCAGAATTAGACTTGGAAATACACAGTAGCGGGTGTGTGTGAAGTTATTCTGAATGACCCAATGTGCACCTTGAATATTATATACCCTTTTAGGGATAGATTTCAAATAGCTCTGATATAGCAGAAACCACTAAATTATGAAATTGCTAAATTGGGAATTGTATTTCAACCCAGAACAAGAAATGTGCTTGAACGGACACTAAATAACTCGCCCAGCTACAGCACTAGGGACAGATTTAGCGGGATATAAATTTGAGGCCTAGTATTTAGGCGCTGGGTGACAGGTATGGGTTTAGTGCTAGAATTAGACTTGGAAATACACAGTAGCGGGTGTGTGTGAAGTTATTCTGAATGACCCAATGTGCACCTTGAATATTATATACCCTTTTAGGGATAGATTTCAAATAGCTCTGATATAGCAGAAACCACTAAATTATGAAATTGCTAAATTGGGAATTGTATTTCAACCCAGAACAAGAAATGTGCTTGAACGGACACTAAATAACTCGCCCAGCTACAGCACTAGGGACAGATTTAGCGGGATATAAATTTGAGGCCTAGTATTTAGGCGCTGGGTGACAGGTATGGGTTTAGTGCCAGAATTAGACTTGGAAATACACAGTAGCGGGTGTGTGTGAAGTTATTCTGAATGACCCAATGTGCACCTTGAATATTATATACCCTTTTAGGGATAGATTTCAAATAGCTCTGATATAGCAGAAACCACTAAATTATGAAATTGCTAAATTGGGAATTGTATTTCAACCCAGAACAAGAAATGTGCTTGAACGGACACTAAATAACTCGCCCAGCTACAGCACTAGGGACAGATTTAGCGGGATATAAATTTGAGGCCTAGTATTTAGGCGCTGGGTGACAGGTATGGGTTTAGTGCCAGAATTAGACTTGGAAATACACAGTAGCGGGTGTGTGTGAAGTTATTCTGAATGACCCAATGTGCACCTTGAATATTATATACCCTTTTAGGGATAGATTTCAAATAGCTCTGATATAGCAGAAACCACTAAATTATGAAATTGCTAAATTGGGAATTGTATTTCAACCCAGAACAAGAAATGTGCTTGAACGGACACTAAATAACTCGCCCAGCTACAGCACTAGGGACAGATTTAGCTGGATATAAATTTGAGGCCTAGTATTTAGGCGCTGGGTGACAGGTATGGGTTTAGTGCCAGAATTAGACTTGGAAATACACAGTAGCGGGTGTGTGTGAAGTTATTCTGAATGACCCAATGTGCACCTTGAATATTATATACCCTTTTAGGGATAGATTTCAAATAGCTCTGATATAGCAGAAACCACTAAATTATGAAATTGCTAAATTGGGAATTGTATTTCAACCCAGAACAAGAAATGTGCTTGAACGGACACTAAATAACTCGCCCAGCTACAGCACTAGGGACAGATTTAGCGGGATATAAATTTGAGGCCTAGTATTTAGGCGCTGGGTGACCGGTATGGATTTAGTGACAGAATTAGACTGGGATATGGCCAAAAAATAAACAGACTATTGCTGGTTAAATGCACTTGGTGTGACAGCTTCACCCTGATGTAGGCTTTAGCCAAAAAACAACCACACCATTGAGGGTTAAATGCACTTGGTGACAGGCGCAGCTTGCCCCTGATTTAGTATATGGCCAAAAAATGAACAGACTATTGCTGGTTAAATGCACTTGGTGTGACAGCTTCACCCTGATGTAGGCTTTAGCCAAAAAACAACCACACCATTGAGGGTTAAATGCACTTGGTGACAGGCGCAGCTTGCCCCTGATTTTGTATATGGCCAAAAAATGAACAGACTATTGCTGGTTAAATGCACTTGGTGTGACAGCTTCACCCTGATGTAGGCTTTAGCCAAAAAACAACCACACCATTGAGGGTTAAATGCACTTGGTCGCAGCTTGTGCTGGCGCACCACAAGACACAAAATGGCCGCCGATCACCCCAGAAAAATGTGACTGACAAACGGTCTGTGCAGCCTAAAAACAGTGAGCAATTGAGGATCAGCAGCTCAATGATCCACAGCTGCAGATCGATCAGTTAATCAAGTCCTTTGGAGGAGTTAATCTGCCTAATCTCGCCCTACTGTCGCAGCCGCAACCTCTCCCTACGCTAATCAGAGCAGAGTGACGGGCGGCGCTATGTGACTCCAGCTTAAATAGAGGCTGGGTCACATGGTGCTCTGGCCAATCACAGCCATGCCAATAGTAGGCATGGCTGTGATGGCCTCTTGGGGCAAGTAGTATGACGCTTGTTGATTGGCTGCTTTGCAGCCTTTCAAAAAGCGCCAAGAAAGCGTCACAAAAGCGCGAAGAAAGCGACGAACACCGAACCCGAACCCGGACTTTTACGAAAATGTCCGGGTTCGGGTCCGTGTCACGGACACCCCAAAATTCGGTACGAACCCGAACTATACAGTTCGAGTTCGCTCATCCCTACTCACAAGTTACAATTATAATTTTTTTTAAACCAAAATTTGCTCCCCCCTTTATAGGTAGCAAGGTTGTGCCCTAGGTGGGTGGCTACCTTCACCTACCCATCGTCTCTGCGCTGGTACCAAATTAATCTGTTGTCTCTAACTATGCCTGTGCCATCATTGCGAGACATTGACCAATACTCTTATGTATTTGGTTCTGATGAAGTGCAGAAAGTACAGGAGGGAAGTGGCCTAAACTTGTCCATGAATTTACCAATTTGCTCAAAATTTTTGTTATATAGGCAGTCAATGTCCCTGCATTTCCATATGATTTTCCACTTTATTCTACATTTATTTGAGTTTGCTGGCATCCGTTTCATTTTACTATCGCCTTCTGGTAGACTTGTTCAGTAGATGTGTGAATCAGACCCCATATGTTTGGGATGACTGGCTGGTGTTTGGCTGCTCCTACAGACAAACAAATAAAACTCAGCTCACAGCAGATGGACACATACCCATATGGATGGAAAAGGCAGGCTTTTTTTGTTTTAACTTGCCAATATTGGGCATCTTACTGCATTGCTAACTAACAGCCTAATTTAAAATTGTTCATTTGAAATGTAGGTATCCAGCTTACAATTTGATAAAATAATCAGGGAAAGTGGTAGCGTTATTTATCTCATATAGATCACACATTGCTTGCTAAATGTAGTAGAACACATCAGACCACAGTTACACAGATTGGATATATATGTAATAATGGGGAAATTTGTTTATAACAGCTCAAGCACATAAGCAAACACAGACTTTGGAAAATGTCCACTTTTAGTGTTTAGATTCATGTTGGCTGCTCTGGCTCATGCAATCAAAACTTTTTTCCCTAGTGGTATGTTCACACAAAGCAGAAAGGCTGAAGATTTTCCACCTGCAATCCAGTATCAGCAAATGGATGAGATTTTAGCAATTATCGTCCGCATGAAAAAATTCTGTGTGGACTTTGATAGGTGGTGCAGATTTTAAGTTCAAAATATGTCAATACTTTCTTCAGATCTTCACTGCAGGTATAAGGGTAAGGCTGAGTTCACACGAGCGTGACAGATTAGGTCCGGATGCGTTTAGGCTGAGTTCACACGGGCGAGATTTCCGCGCGGGTGCAATGCGGTAGGTGAACGTATTGCACCCGCACTGAATCCGGCACCATTCATTTCTATGGGGCTGTGCACAAGAGCGATTTTTTTCACGCATCACTTCTGCAATGCTTTAAAATCGCAGCATGCTCTATATTCTGCGTTTGTAACGCAGGACAGGCCCCATAGAAATGAATGGGGCTGAGTGAAAATCGCAAGCATCCGCAAGCAAGTGCGGATGCGGTGCGATTTTCACTCATGGTTGCTAGGTGACAGTCTATTCACTGTATTATTTTCTCTTATAACATGGTTATAAGGGAAAATAATAGCATTCTGAATACAGAATGCTTAGTACAAGGGCAATTGAGGGTTAAAAAAATAAAAAATAAATTAACTCACCTTGTCCTCTTCATCGCGCAGTTCCCGGTCTCTTCTGATGAGCTGTCGGCTAAAGGACCTTTGGTGACGTCAGATCACATGCTCCAATCACATGGTACATCACCACGGTGATGTACCATGTGATTGGAGCATGTGATCTGACGTCACCAAAGGTCCTTTAGCCGACAGCTCATCTACCAGACCGGGAACTGCGCGATGAAGAGGACAAGGTGAGTTAATTTATTTTTTATTTTTTTAACCCTCAATTGCCCTTGTACTAAGCATTCTGTATTCAGAATGCTATTATTTTCCCTTATAACCATGTTATAAGGGAAAATAATACAATCTACACTACAACTAACCCAAACCTGAACTTCTGTGAAGAAGTTCGGGTCTGGGTACCACAGTCGGTTTTTTATCACGCGAGTGCAAAACACATTGCACCCGCGTGATAAACACTGAACATTGGAACGCAATCGCAGTCAAAACTGACTGCAATTGCGTACCCAATCGCGCGGGTTTGCCGCAATACACCGGGACGCATCCGGACCTAATCCGGACACGCCCGTGTGAACTCAGCCTAAGGGTGCGTTCAGTTAAACTCGCACCATTTTGCAAGAAAATTCAGTCAGTTTTGTCTGCGATTGCGTTTTAGTTGTTCAGTTTTTTCCGCGCGGGTGCAGTGTGTTTTGATGCGTTTTTCACGCGCGTGATAAAAAACTGAAGGTTTACAAACAACATCTCTTAGCAACCATCAGTGAAAAAACGCATCGCACCCGCACTTGCTTGCGGATGCAATGCGTTATTCACGCAGCCCCATTCACTTCTATGGGGCCAGGGTTGCGTGAAAAACGCAGAATATAGAACATGCTGCGATTTTAAGGCTGCGTTCACACGGGCGAGATTTCCGCGCGGGTGCAATGCAGTAGGTGAACGCATTGCACCTGCACTGAATCCTGACCCATTCATTTCAATGGAGCTGTGCACATGAGCGTTTTTTTTCACGCATCACTTCTGCAATGCTTTAGGCCCCTTTCACACGGGCGAGATTTCCGTGCGGGTGCGATGCGTGAGTTGAACGCATTGCACCCGCACTGAATCCTGACCCATTCATTTCTATGGGGCTGTTCACATGAGCGGTGATTTTCACGCAACACTTATGCGTTGCGTGAAAATCGCAGCATGTTCTATATTCTGCGTTTTTCACGTAACGCAGGTCCCATAGAAATGAATGGGGTTGCGTGAAAATCGCAAGCATCCGCAAGCAAGTGCGGATGCGGTGCGATTTTCACGCATGGGTTCTAGGTGACAGTCTATTCACTGTATTATTTTCCCTTATAACATGGTTATAAGGGAAAATAATAGCATTCTGACTACAGAATGCTTAGTATAATAGTGCTGGGAGGGTTAAAAAAAATAAAAAAGTTAACTCACCTTATCCCCATGATCGCCTAGTTCCCGGTCGGTCTCTTCTTTAGCTGTGACTAAAGGACCTGTGGTGATGTCAGATCACATGCTCCATCACCATGGTGATGGACCATGTGATTGGAGCATGTGATCTGACATCACCAAAGGTCATTCAGCCCAAGCCCACAGCTAAAGAAGAGACCGACCGGGAACTACAAGATCATGGGGATAAGGTGAGTTAACGTTTTTATTTTTTTTACCCCTTCCAGCACTATTATACTAAGCATTCTGTATTCAGAATGCTATTATTTTCCCTTATAACCATGTTATAAGGGAAAATAATAGAATCTTCAGAACATCAATCCCAAGCCCGAACTTCTGTGAAGAAGTTCGGGTTTGGGTACCAAACATGCGCGATTTTTCTCACGCGAGTGCAAAACGCATTACAATGTTTTGCACTCGCGCGGAAAAATCGCGGGTGTTTCCGCAACGCACCCGCACATTTTTCCGCAACGCCCGTGTGAAACCAGCCTTAGGCTGAGTTCACACGAGCGTGACAGATTTGGTCCGGATGCGTTCAGGGTGCGTTCAGTTAAACTCGCACCATTTTGCAAGCAAGTTCAGTCAGTTTTGGCTGCGATTGCGTTTAGTTGTTCAGTTTTTTCCGCGCGGGTGCAATGCGTTTTGATGCTTTTTTCACGCGCGTGATAAAAAACTGAAGGTTTACAAACAACATCTCCTAGCAACCATCAGTGAAAAACGCATTGCATCCGCACTTGCTTGCAGATGCAATGCGTTATTAACGCAGCCCCATTCACTTCTATGGAGCCAGGGCTGCGTGAAAAACGCAGAATATAGAACATGCTGCGATTTTAAAGCATTGCAGAAGTGATGCGTGAAAAAAAATGCTCATGTGCACAGCCCCATTGAAATGAATGGGTCAGGATTCAGTGCAGGTGCAATGCGTTCACCTACTGCATTGCACCCGCGCGGAAATCACGCTCGTGTGAACTCAGCCTTAAAATCGCAGCATGTTCTATATTCTGCGGATGCAATGCGTTTTTCACTGATGGTTGCTAGGAGATGTTGTTTGTAAACCTTCAGTTTTTTATCACGCGCGTGAAAAACACATCAAAACGCATTGCACCCGCGCGGAAAAAACTGAACAACTAAACGCAATTGCAGCCAAAACTGACTGAACTTGCTTGCAAAATGGTGCGAGTTTAACTGAACGCACCCTGAACGCATCCGGACCTAATCTGTCACGCTCGTGTGAACTCAGCCTAAAGCATTGCAGAAGTGATGCGTGAAAAAAAACGCTCATGTACACAGCCCCATTGAAATGAATGGGTCAGGATTCTGTGCGGGTGCTATGCGTTCACCTACTGCATTGCACCCGCGCGGAAATCTCGCCCGTGTGAACGCAGCCTTAGGCCTCTTTCACACGGGCGTCATGTTTTTTAGCCAGATGCGTTCAGGGTGCGTTCAGTTAAAAGCTTGCGATTTTTCAGGCGAGTGCTGTCAGTTCATTAGGCTGCGTTCACACGGGCGAGATTTCCGCGCGGGTGCAATGCAGTAGGTGAACGTATTGCACCTGCACTGAATCCTGACCCATTCATTTCAATGGGGCTGTGCACATGAGCGTTTTTTTTTTTCACACATCACTTCTGCAATGCTTTAAAATCGCAGCATGTTCTATATTCTGCGTTTTTCACGCAGCCCTGGCTCCATAGAAGTGAATGGGGCTGCGTGAATAACGCATTGCATCTGCAAGCAAGTGCGGATGCAATGCGTTTTTCACTGATGGTTGCTAGGAGATGTTGTTTGTAAACCTTCAGTTTTTTATCACGCGCGTGAAAAACGCATCAAAACGCATTGCACCCGCGCGGAAAAAACTGAACAACTAAACGCAATTGCAGACAAAACTGACTGAACTTGCTTGCAAAATGGTGCGAGTTTCACTGAACGCACCCTGAACGCATCCGGACCTAATCTGTCACGCTCGTGTGAACTCAGCCTTAGGCCCCTTTCACACGGGCGAGTTTTCCGTGCGGGTGCGATGCGTGCGGTGAACGCATTGCACCCGCACTGAATCCTGACTCATTCATTTCTATGGGACTGTGCACACGAGCGGTGATTTTCACGCATCACTTGTGCGTTGCGTGAAAATCGCAGCATGCTCCTCTTTGTGCGTTTTTCACGTAACGCAGGCCCTATAGAAATGAATGGGGTTGCGTGAAAATCGCATGCATCCGCAAGCAAGTGCGCATGCGGTGCGATTTTCACGCATGGGTTCTAGGTGACAGTCTATTCACTGTATTATTTTCCCTTATAACATGGTTATAAGGGAAAATAATAGCATTCTGACTACTATAGTATAATAGTGCTGGAAGGGTTAAAAATAATAAAAAAGTTAACTCACCTTCTCCTCTTGTTCGCGTAGAGGCCGGTCTGTTCTTTAGCTGTGGGCTGAAGGACCTGTGGTGATGTCAGATCACATGCTCCATCACCACGGTGATGGACCATGTGATTGGAGCATGTGATCTGACATCACCTCAGATCATTCAGTCCACAGCTAAAGAACAGACCAGGAACGAACTACGCGAACAAGAGGAGAAGGTGAGTTAACTTTTTTATTATTTTTAACCCCTCCAGCACTATTATACTAAGCATTCTGTATTCAGAATGCTATTATTTTCCCTTATAACCATGTTATAAGGGAAAATAATACAATCTTCAGAACATCAATCCCAAGCCCGAACTTCTGTGAAGAAGTTCGGGTCTGGGTACCAAACATGCGCGATTTTTCTCACGCGAGTGCAAAACGCATGACAATGTTTTGCACTTGCGCGGAAAAATCTCGCATTTTCCCGCAACGCACCCGCCTCTTATCCGGGCAAAAAACATGACGCCCGTGTGAAAGAGGCCTTATACGTTTGGCTCGCGTTCCGACGTTTTTCCCGTGCGTGTGACATCCGGATGGCATGCGTTTTTTTCCACGCGCGTTCAAAAAAACGGATCAATCCACTACATTCACCTGTAACTGCACACACCATATAAATACCCCCATCATGCATTGTTTTGTTGGACAGCTCCATTTTTTGGTGGAGTGGTTTGTGTGTTGATTGGTGTGTGTGTTTGTTACTGGATTATCCTTTGCAGGATGTCCACTTTCACCCTGTCATCCACTGACCATGTGTTTTTGCACTGGCTGGTCTCCCGCTGTTTTGGCGAACAGCCAGAAATGCTTGAGGAGGAGCCGCGGAGGAAGCGCATGTGGGTGCATCCAATACTTTCGCAGCGTGCCAGCAAAGGTATCTTTGTTGGCTTGTACGCTGAGCTCCGTGCGCACCCTCCAAAGTTCTTCAATTATTGCCGCATGTCGGTGTCTACGTTTGATCGTCTGTTGGAGGAGTTGAGGCCTTCCTTAACTTTTCAGGACACCAATATGCGGCGGAGTGTGTCACCTGAAGAACGGCTTATTATTACTTTAAGGTAAGACTATATATATTTTCAGACTAAATACTTATTAAATGCCACCCTGTTTTCCAATACATAGTTGTTAGGTCAATGGCCTATGCATTATATGCGTAAATGAAGTAGACCTGTATTTAAACTCCCTGATTTGTAGTGAGAAACTGTGTGTGGTTAGATGAGTCACAACAGAATCCAGTTCCGCAGGGGTTAATTATTCAAATGCAGCCTGTAATGATGAGGACACTTCACCTGTGTGTATATGTTAATTGTCTTGAACTTTATCAAGGTTTAAATGCTATTCCTTATTTACTTTGATATCAGAATATAAATTATTTGTTAAATAAATATACCACTATGTGCTTGTTTCATATATTTACCAGCTACTTTTCCATTAAATAATGTCAAGTAATGTGCTAGATTGACCAACATATGCTATGAAAGTATCTAATTCCAATTTTTTTTATTCTTTTCAGATATCTGGCGACTGGTAATTCTTTTTCGTGTTTGCATTTTGTGTTTCGAATGGGCACTTCCACAATTGATGGCGTGGTACGGGCTACATGTGCCGCCATTTGGTTGACACTGAAGGATTCAGTGCTGCCACAACCAACCAGACAGCAGTGGCTTGATATAGCCCTTGGCTTCCAGGAAAGGGCTCAATTTCCGAATTGTATTGGTTCCCTTGACGGGAAGCACATACGGGTGAAGAAGCCACCGAACTCAGGGTCCCAATACTATAATTATAAGCAGTTTTTCTCTGTAGTTTTGTTGGCCTTGGCTGACACAAACTACAGGTTTATCATTGTAGATATTGGGTCCTATGGAAGTTCTGCAGATGCTCGCATCTTCAGGGCTTCCAGAATGGGTCGCTGGCTTCAGTCCAACCAACTGGACGTACCACAGCCAGCAAACCTTCCTGGCTCTACTGGGCCACCTGCGCCTTATGTGGTCGTAGGGGACGAGGGATTTGCCCTTTCTAGCCACCTGATGCGTCCTTATCCTCGACGCGGTTTGGATGCCAAGAAGCGCAATTTTAATTATCGGTTAAGTAGAGCCAGAAGGTTTGTGGAGTGCACATTCGGCATTTTTTCGAATAAATGGCGTGTTTTCCAGTCGTCAATACAGCTGGCACCACAAAATGTCAATCAGGTCATCAAGGCATGTGTAGTGCTGCATAACTACATACGCACCTATGAGGCCACACCAGAAGAAGACGCCCAAGTGTACAGTACACCATCATCAAGAGACACTTTACTACTTGGACGATCTGTATCTGCTGGACTCAGAGTGCGTGAATTTTTTTCAGATTATTTTATGTCCCCTATCGGTTCTTTTCCATTTCAACAGTAGTCGTCAATTCATGGACTTTTGTGTTTGGCAGTCTATTTTCATAACCAGGATGGTTTGAGTTTAGTTCAGTTTTGATTTTTGGAAGTTAGGGACTCGCAAGATAATGAGGACCCTTGACGTGGGTTGTGAGCTTACATATTTTGCCAAAAAAGAGTCTAATCTACCTGGTATGTGAAATATGTACTAATACCTCATTTCTCTATTACCTACAAAATGTGGCAAAATTACTCAAATTTGTCAAAATGGTTTTCGGTATAATACAGAGTTAAACAAATGTGTTAATATTGATTATATGGTGTTGGAGGAGTATAGATTTTTTGGTCTAACATGTTTTGTATGTATGTATAATAAAACAAACTCATTTAAATTTATTATGACCAACATTTTGATGTAAGAAGCCCTAAAAATAAAAACTATTGAACGTCAGTGTTTGTGTGCAAAATTAACTTTTCATATGTGTCCTATGTGGTTACTAATGTCTAGTACAAATGTACTATCTATATATTGTGGTATGTGTATGCACAATAAAATAAAATCAGACACATTAGAAGCTTGAAAACAAAAATGTGTTTTATTGCACACAATATTAAAATAAAATCTGTGGTATATAAAAATAAATAAATTTATCAGCCAAAATTCCTACAAATTAACATATTGCCTTGATGGCGAAGAAGATCCCTGATAAGGAGGGGCAGAATATTGTGAGGGTCCAGCCTGATTTTGACCTTGTCCCTCATAAGGAGCCCTGGAATATTGGCCCTGTGAAGGGGGGCCAGAATATTGGCCCTGTGAAGGGGGGCCGGAATATTGGCCCTGGGATGGGGGACCTGAATATTGGGCCTAGGAAGGAGCCCTTGAATATTGGGCCTGGGAAGGGGGGCCAAGGCATTGTGGTGGGCCAGCTCGACTGGGCGAGGGTCCCGGAGGACCATAGCTGGGTTCACCCTGAATCTGGGGAACATATGGCGCCATTGGTGGCCCATAATGATCCCTTGGGGGGGCATTTGTGGTTGGTCGGGTAATGGCTGGGAAACAGTGGGGTGTTTGGGGACAATTAGTTGCCCATAGCGGCGCAAATTTTCTAGGGCGTCATGCATGATCGAGGGATCAGGAAGGGAATTCGCTAGCTCCAGAACGATTTCTACGGAAGTTCTTGTCCGTAAAAATCGTTCTGGAGGGAGCTGCCGCATGTGATGGACCAGACTACGGGCAAACATATCGTGATGATCCTCCTGCCGAGCCCGAGATAAATAATCCAAAACTTGGACATTGACGTTGGACTCGGCAGGAGGATTTGCCCGTCGTCTGGACCTGATGGGTAGAGCCAGAGGGAGGGGGGGGAATCAGCTCCTGATGCTGCAGGAGGCTCGGAAGGTGCTGGTGTTGGTCCCAGAAGAGTCTCCTGCTGCCCAGCTGTCGTCTCCTCCTCACAGGCACTTGACAATTGTGGAGCTGATTCTTCTTCTTCCTCCTCTAGGTTGTCCTCTGTTCTACAAAAGGATGAAAATATATAAACATGACGATTCGCAAAAAAACGATTAACATATTCCTGTCATGAGCTACACCATCTACATTTGTCACATAGTACTAACAGGCCCAACAAACCGAGGTTTCATTTTGGCAAACCATTCGGGGCTTGTGCCCCATATGTTTGGTCCAGTGCCCTGAATGTTATGCTGGATTGCTGATAGAATGTTAAGGAAATATTCAAGTGAATTTTTCCATTGATTGGAACTGGCCAACCCCCTGATCACCCCCCTTGTACTAGTTCCGCTACTTATCTGCTGCGATTGAGCACCGATGGCACAGAAGTGACGGAACTCATGCCAACGCAGCAGATAAGTAGCAGAACTAGTACAAGGGGGGATGGGGGTTGATCTGGGGGTTGCCCAGATGGCTAGTCTCTTCGCAGTAGTTATTAAACCACTTTCAGCACTCCCCCATTCGATGAAGGGGGGACTGCTGAAAGGGGTTAATAACTAGTGTGATGCCCCCCTCCCCCCCCCGGGGATAGCGACATAGCTTCATGGGTGGAACTTTGATTCACGGGGGCGTTGGACAGTGGCCTTGTGCCCCAGATGTTTTCACACACTAGCAACTCCCCTGCCAACCTAAAATAGACATATGTGGTAATTGTGGTAGTATAGATGTAGCAGGGATAACCCACACACTCAGAAATATAAGGTCTATACTCATGTATACTATCGTGTTAACTTTAGCCAAAACGAGGAAACGAAAATTTTAAAACACATTTAGTAGACATCTTATGTCCCATAGAGCATGTGGGTTCATCCTGCTACATTATTTACGTACCATCAATCTTTACTCAACTTATCATTTTAATCTCCTACTTTTGGATAAGAAAGGAGCAATGCGAATGTTTGCTATTGATAAATATGACATTTCACATTGATCCATTCAAAACATTCACAGTATGTAAAAATTTGACAAACAGTGCGTATAGCTTATTGTGTAGAATGGACTTACGGACGCAGATCCATGACAGCACGAAGGAACATTAGCTGCTCCCGGAAGAGGTAGGGTCTTTTCTTGTGGAGACCAGCCCCGCTCCGCCCCTGCTTTCTCATTTCCTTGCGGAATTGGTCTCGGCAGCTCCGCCAACGATTCTTGACCTCTTCAACTGGTAATAGAAAGGCAATAAAGGAACATGGATCAATTTCTAAAGTGATAGGTAAACTAAGGTATAACAAGGCCTATATACTAGGGAGGACAACATAGATCAAACATGTATACATTGTTAACTTACTTAAATTCCTGCGACTTTGGCCTTTGGTCGTTTGCCATATGGCTGCAAACAGATCCTGGGTAACCTCCTCCCAGGCAGCGCCCTTTTTATATTGGTCCTGGTATTCAGAACAACGGAGATCCCAGAGGCAGGGCCTATCCTGCACCAGGACAATCAGCTTCTCCACATCCATGGCACAAACGCCTACTTCCTGTATTATATAGCCCAGGAGTGTTGCTAAGTGACTTCCGTCCAAAAAAACTGAACGCAACGCATGGATATCCGGATGCCATCCGATTTTCACGCACCCCATTCACTTCTATGGGGCCTGCGTCACGTCAAAACCGGACAATATAGAGCATGCTGCGATTTCCACTGAACGCACAAGTGATGCATTAAAAACAACGCTCATGTGCACAGCCCAATAGAAATGAATGGGTCAGGATTTAGTGCGGGTGCCATACGTTCGCCGCACGGATCGCACCCGCACGGAAAACTCGCCCGTGTGAAAGGGGCCTAAGGGTTCCCACAGAGAAGATATGATGCAGAAATTTCTCCAACTGAAAAATCTGATCTATACTAACTGAATGCGATTGCTTCTAGAACATGTGCATGAAGTTCTGCAAGCCGAATTCGTATGAATGGAACATAGTAGAAATGTCTGTAACAAACCTGCCACATGTTAACATACCATTTGAGAGAAAACCATAATATCTGTTGGATATTTTCCCCTTAGTTTTTAACCACTAAGTCACCATGCAGCCCGATGTTACCTCCAGATTCCAGCACATGGGTATATATACAGTACTGATTTGCCCTGAATGGAAGTTTCTTTTTCACAATTGGCAATGCACCATCCTGCTCTTGGCAATTGTGTTATATTGTCTAATATGAAAAAGAGAGGTGCTTTAGAGCCTGGAATCTTTGCTGGGTGAGTAATAGGAAAATGAACTTGGTAGTTATACTTAGAGATGAGCAAAGTTTTGGAGAATTCAGTTCAACTGTTTTGACGAATTTTACAAAGAAATTTGCTTAGTGATGAATTTCTTCATCATGAAGCGTATTTCTTTGTATTTAGCAAGTGCAATGACAGGTAACGTCAATCGCACCGTCCCCCATCATTGAACCCCTCAGATGCCGCATTCATGGCTGATCGTGACATCTGAGCCTAGTATTTTGGCTTTTCAGGGGTTAATCAGGGGGAAAAATAAAAATAAATGCCTCATACATTTGATCACGTAGGGGCCTTTACAGCCATTTTGATTGAAGATTGTGCGGTGATGTTATGGCATCATCAGGCGGGCGTGGTGACATCATACGTCACCTCACATGAGATTTAAAGATGGCCACGACAGCCTCGTTATGCTGAAATGGATGAGGTGAGTATTTATTTTTTTACCGCCATTTCAGGGAAAATTGATTCGTTAACATAAAGCGTGAGAAAATTTGGCTTTGCGGTGAGTTGAATTGTTCCTGAAATTTGTATCGAAGTCAATTTGTTTGACTTCAATTCGCTCAACACTAGAGTTGAGCGAACACCTGGATGTTCGTGTTTGAGAAGTTCGGCCGAACTTCCCGGAAATGTTCGGGTTCGGGATCCGAACCCGATCCGAACTTCGTCCCGAACCCGAACACTATTGAAGTCAATGGGGACCCGAACTTTTCGGCACTAAAAAGGCTGTAAAACAGCCCAGGAAAGGGCTAGAGGGCTGCAAAAGGCAGCAACATGTAGGTAAATCCCTTGCAAACAAATGTGGATAGGGAAATGAATTAAAATAAAAATAAAATAAATAAAAATTAACCAATATCAATTGGAGAGAGGTCCCATAGCAGAGAATCTGGCTTCACGTCACCCACCACTGGAACAGTCCATTCTCAGATATTTAGGCCCCGGCACCCAGGCAGAGGAGAGAGGTCCCGTAACAGAGAATCTGTATTCATGTCAGCAGAGAATCAGCCTGCATGTCATAGCAGAGAATCAGGCTTCACGTCAGCCACCACTGCAACAGTCCATTGTCATATATTTAGGCCCAGCACCCAGGCAGAGGAAAGAGGTCCCGTAACAGAGAATCTGGCTTCATGTCAGCAGAGAATCAGTCTGCATGTCATAGCAGAGAATCAGGCTTCACGTCACCCAACATTGGAAATGTCCATTGGCATATATTTAGGCCCAGGCACCCAGGCAGAGAAGAGAGGTCCCGTAACAGAGAATCTGTCTTCACGTCAGCAGAGAATCAGTCTGCATGTCATAGCAGAGAATCAGGCCTCAAGTCAGCCACCAGTGCAACAGTCCATTGTCATATATTTAGGCCCAGCACCCAGGCAGAGGAGAGAGGTCCCGTAACAGAGAATCTGTCTTCATGTCAGCAGAGAATCAGTCTGCATGTCATAGCAGAGAATCAGGCTTCACGTCAGCCACCACTGCAACAGTACATTGTCATATATTTAGGCCCAGCACCCAGGCAGAGGAGAGAGGTCCCGTAACAGAGAATCTGGCTTCATGTCAGCAAAGAATCAGTCTGCATGTCATAGCAGAGAATCAGGCTTCACGTCATCCACCACTGCAACAGTCCATTGGCATATATTTAGGCCCCGGCACCCAGACAGAGGAGATGTTCATTCAACTTTGGGTTGCCCCGCAATATAATGGTAAAATGAAAATAAAAAGAGGATTGAATGAGGAAGTGCCCTGGAGTACAATAAGATATGGTTAAGGGGAGGTAGTTAATGTCTAATCTGCACAAGTGATGGGCAGGTCCTGTGGGATCCATGCCTGGTTCATTTTTATGAACGTCAGCTTGTCCACATTGGCTGTAGACAGGCGGCTGCGTTTGTCTGTAATGACGCCTCCTGCCGTGCTAAATACACGTTCAGACAAAACGCTGGCCGCCGGGCAGGCCAACACCTCCAAGGCATAAAAGGCTAGCTCTGGCCACGTGGACAATTTAGAGACCCAGAAGTTGAATGGGGCTGAACCATCAGTCAGTACGTGGAGGGGTGTGCACACGTACTGTTCCACCATGTTAGTGAAATGTTGCCTCCTGCTAACACGTTGCGTATCAGGTGGTGGTGCAGTTAGCTGTGGCGTGTTGACAAAACTTTTCCACATCTCTGCCATGCTAACCCTGCCCTCAGAGGAGCTGACCGTGACACAGCTGCCTTGGCGACCTCTTGCTCCTCCTCTGCCTTGCCCTTGGGCTTCCACTTGTTCCCCTGTGACATTTGGGAATGCTCTCAGTAGTGCGTCTACCATCGTGCGCTTGTCTTCGCGCATCTTCCTATCACGCTACAGTGAAGGAAGTAAGGTGGGCACATTGTCTTTGTAGCGAGGATACAGCAGGGAGGCAACCCAGGAGTCCGCACACGTTAAAATGTGGGCAACTCTGCTGTCATTGCGCAGGCACTGCAGCATGTAGTCGCTCATGTGTGCCAGGCTGTCCTCTGTGGGAGGCGTATCGTCATCGTCCTGCCTTTCCCCCCAGCCACGCACCAGTGATGGGCCCGAGCTGCGTTGGGTGCCACTCCGCTGTGACCATGCTTCATCTTCATCCTCCTCCACCTCCTCCTCATCCTCGTCCTCCAGTAGTGGGCCCTGGCTGGCCACATTTGTACCTGGCCTCTGCTGTTGCAAAAAACCTCCCTTCGAAGAGACTGGCCTGAAAGTGCTAAAAATGACCCCTCTTCCTCCTCCTCCTGGGCCACCTCATCTTCCATCATCGCCCTAAGTGTTTTCTCAAGGAGACATAGAAGTGGTATTGTAACGCTGATAACGGCGTCATCGCCACTGGCTATGTTGGTGGAGTACTCGAAACAGCGCAACAGGGCACACAGGTCTCACATGGAGGCCCAGTCATTGGTGGTGAAGTGGTGCTGTTCCGTAGTGCGACTGACCCGTGCGTGCTGCAGCTGAAACTCCACTATGGCCTGCTGCTGCTCGCACAGTCTGTCCAGCATGTGCAAGGTAAAGTTCCACCTGGTGGGCACGTCGCATATGAGGCGGTGAGCGGGAAGGCCGAAGTTACGCTGTAGAGCAGACAGGCGAGCAGCGGCAGGATGTGAACGCCGGAAGCGCGAACAGACGGCCCGCACTTTATGCAGCAGCTCTGACATGTCGGGGTAGTTGTGAATGAACTTCTGCACCACCAAATTCAGCACATGCGCCAAGCAAGGGATGTGCGTCAAACCGGCTAGTCCCAGAGCTGCAACGAGATTTCGCCCATTATCACACACCACCAGGCCGGGCTTGAGGCTCACCGGCAGCAACCACTCGTCGGTCTGTTGTTCTATACCCCTCCACAACTCCTGTGCTGTGTGGGGCCTGTCCCCCAAACATATGAGTTTCAGAATGGCCTGCTGACGTTTACCCCGGGCTGTGCTGAAGTTGGTGGTTAAGGTGTGTGGCTGACTGGATGAGCAGGTGGAAGAAGAGGAGGAGGAAGCCGAGTAGGAGGAGGTGGCAACAGGAGGCAAAGAATGTTGCCCTGCGATCCTTGGCGGCGGAAGGACGTGCGCCAAACAGCTCTCCGCCTGTGGCCCAGCTGCCACTACATTTACCCAGTGTGCAGTTAGGGAGATATAGCGTCCCTGGCTGTGCTTACTGGTCCACGTATCTGTGGTTAGGTGGACCTTGCCACAGATGGCGTTGCGCAGTGCACACTTGATTTTATCGGATACTTGGTTGTGCAGGGAAGGCACGGCTCTCTTGGAGAAGTAGTGCCGGCTAGGAACAACATACTGTGGGACAGCAAGCGACATGAGCTGTTTGAAGCTGTCTGTGTCCACCAGCCTAAATGACAGCATTTCATAGGCCAGTAGTTTAGAAATGCTGGCATTCAGGGCCAGGGATCGAGGGTGGCTAGGTGGGAATTTACGCTTTCTCTCAAATGTTTGTGAGATGGAGAGCTGAACGCTGCCGTGTGACATGGTTGAGATGCTTGGTGACGGAGGTGGTGGTGTTGGTGGTACATCCCCTGTTTGCTGGGCGGCAGGTGCCAACGTTCCTCCAGAGGCGGAGGAAGAGGCCGAGGCGGCAGCAGCAGAAGAGGCCAAGGCGGCAGCAGCAGAAGAGGTAGCAGGGGGAGCCTGAGTGACTTCCTTGTTTTTAAGGTGTTTACTCCACTGCAGTTCATGCTTTGCATGCAGGTGCCTGGTCATGCAGGTTGTGCTAAGGTTCAGAACGTTAATGCCTTGCTTCAGGCTCTGATGGCACAGCGTGCAAACCACTCGGGTCTTGTCGTCAGCACATTGTTTGAAGAAGTGCCATGCCAGGGAAAACCTTGAAGCTGCCTTTGAGGTGCTCGGTCCCAGATGGCGGCGGTCAGTAGCAGGCGGAGTCTCTTGGCGGCGGGTGTTCTGCTTTTGCCCACTGCTCCCTCTTTTGCTACGCTGTTGGCTCGGTCTCACCACTGCCTCTTCCTCCGAACTGTTAAAGTCAGTGGCACGACCTTTATTCCATGTGGGGTCTAGGACCTCATCGTCCCCTGCATCGTCTTCCACCCAGTCTTGATCCCTGACCTCCTGTTCAGTCTGCACACTGCAGAAAGACGCAGCAGTTGGCGCCTGTGTTTCGTCATCATCAGAGACATGCTGAGGTGGTATTCCCATGTCCTCATCATCAGGAAACATAAGTGGTTGTGCGTCAGTGCATTCTATGTCTTCCACCGCTGGGGAAGGGCTGGGTGGATGCCCTTGGGAAACCCTGCCAGCGGAGTCTTCAAACAGCATAAGAGACTGCTGCATAACTTGAGGCTGAGACAGTTTCCCTGGTATGCATGGGGGTGATGTGACAGACTGATGGGGTTGGTTTTCAGGCGCCATCTGTGCGCTTTCTGCAGAAGACTGGGTGGGAGATAATGTGAACGTGCTGGATCCACTGTCGGCCACTCAATTGACTAATGCCTGTACCTGCTCAGGCCTTACCATCCTTAGAACGGCATTGTGCCCCACCAAATATCGCTGTAAATTATGGCGGCTACTGGGACCTGAGGTAGTTGGTACACTAGGACGTGTGGCTGTGGCAGAACGGCCATGTCCTCTCCCAGCACCAGAGGGTCCACTAACACCACCACGACCATGTCCGCGTCCGCGTCCTTTACTAGATGTTTTCCTCATTGTTATCGTTCACCACAACAACAATATCTTTGCTATCTATTTAGGTACCGTATTACACTAATACAGTCACAGCAGTAACCACAGATTTAGCTGACTATAAATTTGAGGCCTATTATTTAGGCGCTGGGTGACAGGTATAGGTTTACTGACAGAATTAGACTTGGAAATGCACAGTAGCGTGTGTGTGAAGTTATTCAGAATGACCCTATGTGCACCTTGAATCAGATATACCCTTTTAGGGATAGATTTCAAATAGCTCTGATACAGCAGAAACCACTAAATTAGGAAATTGCTAAATTGGGAATAGTATTTCAACCTAGAACAAAAACTGTGCTTTGACGGACACTAAATAACTTGACCAGCAACAAAAGTACAGCAGTAACGACAGATTTAGCTGGATATAAATTTGAGGCCTAGTATTTAGGCGCTGAGTGACAGGTATAGGTTTACTGACAGAATTAGACTTGGAAATGCACAGTAGCGTGTGTGTGAAGTTATTCAGAATGACCCTATGTGCACCTTGAATCTGATATACCCTTTTAGGGATAGATTTAAAATAGCTCTGATACAACAGAAACCACTAAATTAAGAAATTGCTAAATTGGGAATTGTATTTCAACCCAGAACAAAAAATGTGCTTTGACGGACACTAAATAACTTGACCAGCCACAGCAGTAACGACAGATTTAGCTGGATATAAATTTGAGGCCTAGTATTTAGGCGCTGGGTGACAGGTATAGGTTTACTGACAGAATTAGACTGGGATATGCACAGTAGCGTGTGTGTGAAGGTATTCAGAATGACCCTATCTGCACCTTGAATCTAATATACCCTTTTAGGGATAAATTTAAAGTAGGCCTGAAACAGCAGAAACCACTAAATTATGAAATTGCTAAATTGGGAATTGTATTTCAACCCAGAACAAAAACTGTGCTTTGACGGACACTAAATAACTTGACCAGCCACAGCAGTAACGACAGATTTAGCTGGATATAAAGTTGAGGCCTAGTATTTAGGCGCTGGGTGACAGGTATAGGTTTACTGACAGAATTAGACTTGGAAATGCACAGTAGCGTGTGTGTAAAGTTATTCAGAATGACCCTATGTGTACCTTGAATCTGATATACCCTTTTAGAGATAGATTTAAAATAGCTCTGATACAGCAGAAACCACTAAATTAGGAAATTGCTAAATTGGGAATTGTATTTCAACCCAGAACAAAAAATGTGCTTTGACGGACACTAAATAACTTGACCAGCCACAGCAGTAACGACAGATTTAGCTGGATATAAATTTGAGGCCTATTATTTAGGCGCTGGGTGACAGCTATACGTTTACTGACAGAATTAGACTGGGATATGGCCAAAAAATAACCACACTATTGATGGTTAAATGCACTTGGTGTGACAGCTTGACCAACCACACTATTGAGGGTTAAATGCACTTGGTGACAGGCTCAGCTTGCCCCTGATGTAGTATATGGCCAAAAAATAACCAGACTATTGATGGTTAAATGCACTTGGTGTGACAGCTTGACCCTGATGTAGGATTTAGCCAAAAAACAACCACACCATTGAGGGTTAAATGCACTTGGTGACAGGCTCAGCTTGCCCCAGATGTATTATATGGCCAAAAAATAACCAGACTATTGATGGTTAAATGTACTTGGTGTGACAGCTTGACCCTGATGTAGGATTTAACCAAAAAACAACCACACCATTGAGGGTTAAATGCACTTGGTGACAGCTTGCCCCTGATGTAGGATATGGCCAAAAAATAACCAGACTATTGATGGTTAAATGCACTTGGTGGCAGCTTGTGCTGGCGCACCACAAGACACAAAATGGCCGCCGATCACCCCAGAAAAAAGTGACTGAAAAACGCTCTGGGCACCCTAAAAACAGTGAGCAATTCAATAGCAGCAGTTCAATCATCCACAGCTGCAGATCGATCTCTGAATGAAGTCTTTTGGAGGAGTTAATCACTGCCTAATCTCTCCCTAACGTCGCGGCTGCAACCTCTCCCTATGCTGATCAGAGCAGAGTGACATGCGGCGCTACGTGACTCCAGCTTAAATAGAGGCTGGGTCACATGGTGCTCTGGCCAATCACAGCCATGCCAATAGTAGGCATGGCTGTGACGGCCTCTTGGGGCAAGTAGTATGACGCTTGTTGATTGGCTGCTTTGCAGCCTTTCAAAAAGCGCCAAGAAAGCGACTTACACCGAACCCGAATCCGGACTTTTACGAAAATGACCGGGTTCGGGTCCGTGTCACGGACACCCCAAAATTCGGTACGAACCCGAACTATACAGTTCGGGTTCGCTCATCCCTGTTTAAAACCCCTGACAGATTGGCTCAGGAACCTCAAAATTCTGTACAGATGGAACTTTCCGTTCGGATTATCTTTTTCGATCAACGGCAGAAGAATCAACATCAGAGCCCACTCTGACTTGGACCCAATCTACGATATATTGGACATTCCTCCCTTAAATATAGAAGACTGGGATCTTGTTCGGGATCTATCGATACTGCCAGAGACACCCAAATATGCCTCCTTCGAGACTAAAGATACCCCGAAGTCACGCCGACAAAAGAGAAGGAATCAATCTCTTACCCCAAGGCGCATCCCCTCAGAAGATCGCTGAACCTCTTTCTAGTCCATACGATTATTCCCACCTACTGTTTCCTGCAGAAGATCCTGTTACCACTTAAAATACCTACAAACTGGTCTGTATTTCTGATACAAGGCTTTCTTCAATTAAGAGACGGTCGCACCTCCATCTTCAGGACTGTCCAGCAGGGGGGCTCCATATCCTACTTACACTGAATGTCCTTGCAGGTCACAGAGGTTTCCCTTTCTCCTTTAATGCGAGATTAGGGTATACACATCAACTTGCCTGATGTGAATCCTCTCCTTTGCCCCTAATTAAGATTTCCCTAAAAGGGAAAAGATCCATAGCCCTTTATCTTCTCCATTGTGTTTTAAACATCACTTTTTCCTAACCCCTATGAGTCCCCCCCCTTCCCTCTCAATCCCCCCCCCCATTTTCCTCCATGTCTCCGTACGTTCTTCCTCCTTTCCATCTCTCTTCTAATTGTCCCATTTTTTACGTCCATGGCCCTTATTTAAATAACTTTTGCGTGCTACTTGTTGATTTAGGCCTAATTTTTTTTTCCCAATGTAAAGTGGCTGTCATTTACTGGTGTCAAACCATTTTCCCCCTCCAACCCTCTATTGGCATCAATATGCCGCCTTCTCATCCCTGTTCTCAAGTTTCCCCTGTCAATTATGTTTTTCTTATGTTTTATTTTTCTTGGTCCTTCAACAGAACTTCCAATAATCATCTGAGGCGGCAGCTCTCCTCCAAGTTCCGGCGATCTGCAAGAGATAAGTACCATTCTCAAATCTCCTTACACGTCTTTGATGATAATGGTGTTGATTCAGCTTTTCAGGACCACTATATACCCTTACGATGGCCATTAAATTAGCCTCATTCAATGTAAAGGGATGTAACTCTCCCTCAAAGAGGAGCCACATTTTTGGGATCCTGAAAAGGAATAAAGCATAAATATTGTCTTTCTCCAGGAGACACATTTTAAATGTAATCACCTTCCCAATCTCTCCTTCTCTGCATTCCCCAACGGTGTTAGTATTGGGTTCCACAAAAAAGTCCCCTTTCTCCTAGCAGACCAAATTTGTGATCCGGAAGGTAGATTTATCATGGTTAAAGGCACAATAGGTCAAAATCTGTTCACTTTTATGAATATATACGCTCCTAATACCAATCAAATCCATTGGCTGATTGATGTCTTGGAGAGACTAGAATCATTCAGGGAAGGAGTCACTTTCCTTGGAGGAGACTTCAACTTAATCTTCAACCCATTCTTGGACTCTTCCTCACAAAAGTCAGCACAATCCCAAAAAGCCCTTAGATCTATTATAAAAATTTTAGCCAGGATACATCTAGTGGACGTTTGGCGTACCCTTCACCCGGATGTAAGGGACTATACCTTTTTTTCTCAGGTGCACGGTTCATATCAGCGCCTAGATCATGTGTTTGTGTCTAAAGAGCATCTCCAGTACTGTTCCGGGGCAGATATTGGGTCTATCACGAATTCTGATCACAATCCAATATTCTTAACCTTTGAAATCCTACCTAATAGACGCACCATTAAAAACTGGCGCCTTAACGAAACACTCTTGGGCCTCACTGACATCAAAGCTCGCTTGAAAACCCTCCTGGAAAACTATTTTGACACAAATTGCACCGCTGACGTTACATCTCATACAATTTGGGACGCCCATAAGGCTTTCATCCGAGGCCATTGCATTAGTATGGGAACCCATATAAAAAAAGTGAGGATGAAAAAGATAGAAGACTTGCATGAGAAAATAAGATCTCTAGAAAGCACCCATAAGAAATCCCTATTGCAATCACATTTATCAGAGCTCTATGCTTGTCGGGCCTCACTTAAAAACCTCCTGAATGAATCATCCACGAGATATTTCTTACACTCACAACAATTTTTTTTCGCTCTTGGTAACAAGGCCTCTAGGTTCATGATGCAAAGACTTAAACGTAGGAAATTCAACAACTATGTTCATAAAATGAAAACCTCAGAAGGCTCCCTGACCTTTGACTCAGATCAAATAGCCTCCCTCTTTAGAGACTTCTATGAATCCCTCTATAATTTACACCCCTCGAACCAGCCCAAGAAGGTCATAGAGACTGACCCTGTACATTTGGCCTTCATAAAAGACTTAGATCTTCCGCAGTTAACGGAACTAGATAGACCAGCTCTCTGCTCCTTTTACTCCGGAAGAATTACTGAGTGTCATCAAAGACTCCCCCAAGGGCAAATGCTCAGGACCAGATGGGCTACCCATTCCTTATTACAACACTTTCCATGAGATACTAATCCCCCATTTATTGCCTATTTTTAATGCATCCCTACAGGGAGTTCCTTTGACCCTGGACATGACCAGAGCTAATATCACAGTGATCCCAAAAGAAGGCAAAGCCCATACTCTCTGCTCCAATTTTAGGCCCACCTCCTTACTCAACATAGATCTTAAGCTTTTAGCAAAATTGCTAGCTAATAGATTAGCTAAAATCCTTCCGATCCTGATCCACAGAGATCAAGTATGTTTCATCAAGAAAGACACCACTCAAAATAATTTCTCAATTATATGAGAAACTAAGAGACCCCCCATCCTCGCTGGTCCCTGCTTTTATCCGCGTGTGGGAAAAGGATCTAAACAAAACCTTTCAAAGTAATGAAATTCAAAAGATTTATATCTCCCCCCATATTGCGTCTAAAAGTGTGAGGACCCAAGAGAACAGTTACAAAATAATCTCAAGGTGGTACAAAACCCCTGACAAAACATGCTTATATTCTACTTCGGATGTGTGCTGGAGGTGCTCTAAGGATAGAGGCACATACATACATATCTGGTGGAAGTGCCCTATAATACTACTCTGGTGGGAAAACATTTTCAGACAAGGAAATCAGATCTGTGGCACCAAATATCCTGCTTCCCCCGAAATAGCCCTTTTAAACCTCTTCCCTGTGGACCTCTATACTCCCAACTTAAAACTGTTTAAATACCTATTAAGTGCGGCCAAACTCCTAATCCCAACCATGTGGCTCTCTCCTGAAGTCCCATCCATGGAACAATGGTTCCTTAAGATCGATCAGATATTCAGACTTGAGGAGATTTCCTCCTGGGAAGTGAGATCACACCATCAGAGGATACATGACCTAAAACTTCTGAGGGCTTCATCCCTCTCGAAATTAACCAGACTTTTGAGTAAGGTTGATAGCTTCAGTCAACTACAAAGTAAGGTATAGATCCGCGACTACTGGAGATTACCTGCCTAGCCCGCCTCAGATGATGAATCTACCCTTATCACTGTGAACTCAATTACCTGTTTACTATTGCCTAACATAACACATCAACGTGTGACCAGTGGTTCTTCCCCATCCCCTATATTGTAGTAATGTTTATTGAAGCAATGCTCATTGAAGAAACAAATGTAATTTGCTGGAGACTTATTGATGTCTCTATTTTCATGAAACTCTATTTCTGTATCTGTGATATTTCTTAATAAAAGAGTTAAAATAAAAAAAAAAACAAAAAAAACATTTATCACTAATTAAAAATGAAAAAAAAAAATTCCCTACACATGTTTGGTATCGCCGCGTCCGTAACGACCTGATCTATAAAAAGGTCATGTTACTTTCCCCGCAAAATGAAATAATTGTGTAAAACTTACATAAATAAAAAAAAGTATACATATTAGGTATTTCCGTGTCCGTATCGACCGGCTCTATAAAAATATCACATGAGTTAACCCCTCAGGTGACCACCGTAAAAAAAAAAAAAAAAAAACGGTTTAAAAAAAGCAATTTTTTGCCATCTTACGTCACAAAAAGTGCAATAGCAAGCGATCAAAAAGTCATATGCACCCCAAAATAGTGCCAATAAAACAGCTATCTCATCCCGCAAAAAATTAGACCCTACTTAAGATAATCGCCCAAAAAATGAAAAAACTATGGCTCTTAGGCTATGGAGACACTAAAACTTTTTTTGTTTTAAAAATGAAATCATTTTGTAAAACTTACATAAATAAAAAAAATTGTATACATATTAGGTATCGCCGTGTCCGTGACAACCTGCTATGTACAATTACCACATGATCTAACCTTATAGATGAATGTTGTAAATAACAAAAAAAACGGTGCCAAAAAAGCTATTTCTTGTTACCTTGCCGCACAAAAAGTGTGATATAGAGCAACCAAAAATCATATGTACCCTAAACTAGTGATATGGTTCTGGATCTGACTCCAATATAGTCAGTGAAGAGTTGATGTATTGCTCCGAATGGTATAAAATGATTGGCATACGTACGCCTTGAAAGAGATCACACACAGACTGTCACAGAGAAGTCAGTCAATGCAAGATGCTGCGTTTATTCAGATTACATGATTTTTTATAGCAAAAAAGAGGAACTTTATGACTCGGCTAATTTGATGATCTAATTGTCACATTACTAAGTCCCATGACAAGGTATCACATTATCACTCCATACTTTAGCAATGTCAGCACTATGTCAGCAATTTCAATATCATAAAGTGTTTAGTAAGGGATTATTAAGGGAGCTGGCTGCTACTTCAGGGGCCATTTTGTTAAGCAAACTGTTAGATATAATACAAGCAAGTATACATTTGATACTAGATATATGATTCCACAACAGTCCCCCCTTGTAGACTTGATTGTAGACTTGATTGTAGACTTTCCCTAAACCTAGCGAATCCCCTGGCATACCATTCGTATCCTCTTCACCCACAGTGGCGACAACTTATCCCTTGTGAATAAGTTCCCGATTGAGCGGACTTCTGGTAATACCCTGGGATTCATTTGTCCCTAATTCTCATAATCTCTTGGATCTTCAGGCCTGGGTAGAGGAGGAGCTTCATCAGCGGGAGTTGGAGAAGGCGGGGGTGTCGGGAATGCAGGAATCACATCCACATCTATTGCGGTGCTAGCCATTTGTTCATAGAGAAGTAGTATGGCTTCCTCAGCAGGCTTCTTCCTGTTGGTGATGCGGTTAATGCAGGAAACAACAAATTTGATAAATATGTAGATTACCATCAATATTAGGGCTATCTGTAATATTCCCTGAATTATTCTCATCGTCCATCCACTAATTCCCTTGAACCAGTTACTGGGATTAAGGAATGAGAAAGTGTCAGACCACCATGTTGACTTATCTGCACTGTGAGCCTCTAGCCATTCATCACGTATCTCACTCATCTTTTCCAAACCAGCTTTTACTTGTAGATTACCTTGTGGATCGATATAATGACAGCATGCAGTACCTACTACCTGACACATACCTCCATCCTTTGCAGTCAAGTAGTCTAATACTAAAGTGTGTTGATTAGTGACTATGATGAGCTGATTCTGGACAACATTAGATGTATTCATCAGTTTCATAATTTCCCAAATCTGATCATCCAAGTAGTCGGTAGCCATTACTAGCTTGTCATATGTTTGTGTAAGCATAGGATAGATTAATAGAGTACTAAAGAACTTGTTGGCACCACTCATTTCTACAAGATGGGGTTTTCCATTTGGTCTAGGAATGTTATCTGCGGCTCTTTTATATAAGGTGTGTTTGGGGATGGCATTGACATTTAATTTTCCATGAGGCAGTGTAAAAGTGGCTGGTGTGAGCCTAGCAATTGTACATAAACCTTTGAAATCCGAAGGGAGCCATTTATATGCCCTGTGTCCACATACTAGGTATATATTTTTTGGGACCGAAACCACTGTACTATTGAACAACCGAGTGATTAAGTGGGCTAATTTGATACCTTCTGCTAGTTTTTGCCCCTTTCCTTGACCCTCTGTGGTTTTACTAGTTATCCCTATTGTCAAGTCCCTTACACTGCGCCGGGCGCAGGCCAGATCACCACTTGCTTCAGCATATATACCAATGCACTGTACTGGACTGTCTGGGTTGGAATCATTGCAGCCTGATCTGTTATGGGAACTGAAAACCATACCATGGGTTTGTACCTGTAGGCAGTAACAGTGGGTCCAATTTGGGAAGCAGGATACATTGCTCCACATATAGTCATTCCAGGGCATATTGCTATTCTGAGCTGAGGGTCCTGTTCTGTTTATCATTAGCCATGGGGACCCATCCCATGCTACTACTATTAGGGAAGCTTTTATACAACACTTGATGATGTTTGACAAACTTATTGTCCCACCCGTCATCATCCATTTCTGCCGGGGGAGGAATGTATGCACTGGTGAGTGTCATCAGTGCTAGCAGATAAAAGAAAATCATTTTGTTATTTCTGAATCTGGCGGGTTCTTTATCCTTTTGCAGTGAGAGGCGTGGATCCAGGTGGATCTCCCTTCGAGCTTTACAGAAGTTGGAGTGGTCAGTAGTACTTGGTAAGGCCCCTCGAAGCGTGGTTCTAGGGTACTTCTGACGTGTTTCTTGACCACTACCCACTCTCCTGGTTTCAGAGTGTGGCTGCCTTCTAGGGAGTCAGGATCTGGAATGGAAGAAAAGACTTGCACATGGATGTTAGACAACTGTTTGCTCAAAGCTATCACATACTTTGCAACAGATTCATAATGCATTTGCAACTGTTGAGGGAAGTACAGCCCCATCCGGGGTCCCGACCCAAACAATATCTCATGTGGAGTCAGCTTATGGGGAGGTTTGGGAGTGTGTCTGACTGCAAAGAGTGCTATTGGTAAACACTGAACCCAATTGAGCCCTGTCTCCCTAGTCATTTTCAGCATTTTTGACTTTAATACCCCATTCAGTCTCTCGACTTTGCCGCTACTTTGGGGTCTGTAAGGGGTGTGGAATGCCAGGTGTGACCCTACCATCTTCCAGACCTCTTGGGTTAGGTTAGCAGTGAATGCTGGGCCCTGATCACTCTCAATGACCTCAGGTACCCCGTACCTACAGACAGTTTCCTGTATCAATTTTTTAGCAGTAGTTGTTGCTGTCTGATTCCTGACGGGGTAGGCTTCTGGCCACCCAGAGAACATGTCTACCACTACTAACACGTATTGAAACCCTTGGCACATTGGCATCTGGATATGATCAATCTGGATCCTCTGGAAGGGGTATAAGGCTTTTGGGAGACATTTTTTGGGCGTGGGCTCAGTCCTACCTGGATTGCATTGGGCACAGATTAAACATGACTGGACATATTTCACTAGTACAGGAGTGATTCCTGGGGCTACCCAAATTTTATTGATGAGTTCTTTCATTATTGTCTTAGATTGATGAGTGGGCCCATGGGCCACAGAGGCTATTACAGGATAGAGTGCTCTAGGCAAGCACACTTTCTTCCCTTGTGTCCAAAGTCCGGATTCTTCTTCCAGGGCTGACTCCTTTAGCCAGGTTTCCTTTTCTGAGCGGGTGGCTTGCTTCTGCATCTGTTTCAGTAGATCCCATGATACTTCTTGTTGCTTGACATCCGGTTGTGCTAACATGATTTTATCTGGCTGTGCTCTTTCCTCTTCCATTGCTGCCTGTTTGGCTGCTTGGTCAGCCAATGCATTTCCTTTGGCTTCTGGTGTGTCAGCACGGGTATGTGCCTTTACTTTGATTACTGCTACTTTGGTGGGCAGGAGTACTGCAGTCATCAAAGCCTCCACTGCTAAAGCATGTTTAATTGGGGTTCCTGCTGCTGTAATGTAATCTCTGGCCTTCCATATTATTCCGAAATCATGAACTACTCCAAAAGCATATCTGGAGTCTGTGTAGATGTTAGCAGTGGAGTCTTTTGCTATGAGGCAGGCCTCAGTAAGAGCTATGAGTTCAGCCTCTTGTGCTGACTGGTCTGGGCGCAATTGCCTTGCACACAGTACTTCATACTCACTAGTAACTGCCATGCCTGTATGGAATTTCCCTTCGTCATCGGCATACCTTGAACCGTCTACAAAGAGTGTCCAGTGTGGGTTTTGCAAAGGAGTATCCTGTATTGATGGTGGAGTTCCTACTTCAGCTTCCATCATTGTAATGCAATCATGTTCTTGTTCTTTGTAAAGAGAGTCGGTTGAGGCCCATAGTTCTTCTTCCTGAAGATCTTCTTCAGCACGTAGATCAATAAAATCTTCAGAATCTCCATCTGCAGTATACTCCCCCCTTGGGAGAGGAAGGAGTGCAGCAGGATTGAGGATGTGGCATCTCTGGATGGTGACATTATCTGGTAGAAGCAGACTACACTGGAGCCTGAGGTGGCGTTGTGCAGTGAGGTGTTTAGGTTGTGTTTGTTGCAGGATAGCTGAGATGTCATGGGGAGCCATGATGGTGAGTGGGTGTCCCAGGACGATGTCAGCGGTAGCGTTCAGGAGAGAACTAGCAGCATGAACGGCCCTGACACAGGAAGGGGTGGCTCTGGCTACAGGGTCTAGACGTTTTGAGAAGTAGCCTAGAGGTCTACTACGACCTCCATGGCTCTGGGTGAGAACTCCAGTGGCATGACCCTGACGTTCCATGACATAAAGGCGAAAGGGAAGCTGATAGTTAGGGATGCCAAGAGCTGGGGCAGTGACAATGATTTGTTTGAGGGATTGGAATGCTTTTATGGCTTCTGCAGTCATTTGGAAAGGAACAGTAGCAATACGGGGTATGCAATCAAACAGTGGCTGCATCAGAACGGATGCATCAGGGATCCATGGTCTACAGTATGAAATGAGTCCCAGAAAGGTTTGCAGTTGGTGAGGGGTATCTGGCAGTGGGATGTCTGAGATTGCTTTCTTCCTGGCATCCGTAAGATGTTTACTGCCTTGTGAGATGCAGTGACCTAGGAAAACAACTTTTGGAAGACACAACTGTAATTTAGAACGTGAGACTCTGCATCCAGCATCCGCCAGGTAGGCAAGAAGTGAGGCAGATGAGTTCAGGCAGACGGGGTGTGAGTCAGCACAGAGGAGTAAATCATCGACATATTGTAAGAGTTCCACCTCTGGGTGATCTGCTTGCCATGGTTGTAAGATGGATGCCATTGCTTTGCTAAAGCAGGAAGGACTATTATGAGCTCCTTGAGGCAACACCGTCCAGGTGTATTGTTTTCCATCATGTGTAAAAGCAAAGAGAAATTGGGAGTCTTCATGTAATGGGACAGAGAAAAAGGCATTTGCTAGATCAATGACAGTAAAGATAGCAGCCACAGGAGGAATGCTAGCAAGCAAAGTGTGGGGATTTGGTACAATGGGGGTTTCAAAGACCGTAGCCTCATTAACTGCTCTGAGGTCTTGTACCATGCGATATACAGGAGGTTGTCCCTTCACACTCTTCTTTTTAATTGGGTATAAGGGAGTATTACATGGTGAGGTGGTAATTTTAATAGCTCCATTTGCAAGAAGAGCCTGTATCTGGAGGGTGATAGCATCTCTCTGGGAAATGGAGAGAGGGTATTGTGCTTTATATGGCAGTAAGTTAGGATTCTTCAAGGTTACAGTGACTGGCGGGACTTTGAGACGCCCAATGTCTTGGGGACCTTTGGTCCAAAGGGTATCAGGGATGAGGTGCAAAATGCTTTGCAGCGAATCCCCTTGTTCATGTGATTCAAGTGACTGGGATTTTAATGCCATTAGGAGGCAGGTTTCTTCAGGACTCAATGCCGTACCTAAAACAACTGTACCATTTTCCTTGAACTGGATGTTGGCCCGTATTTTCTGAAGAAAATCTGAGCCTAATAGGTTATAAGGACATGTCTGGCTTACAACAAATTGTGACATTACTCCAGTGGGCAGATGTAACTGTGGAGATTGGCTTTGGGATTTAGTAGAGGGAGTAATCAAGAGAGGCTTAGTAACAGGGTTGTGCTGGGTGACCCCTTCTAAACCAGAGCAGGGTAAATGCATATCTGTGAGCCAGGAAGGGAGTATGGCGTTCTCACATAACACACTGCGGGCTGCACCAGTGTCTACAAGGAATGAGAGTTCCTTCCCTGCCACATCGAGGGTGATTCGAGGGGCGGGGCCTGCAGGAGGGGCAGAGACTGCCATACACGGGGTGTCCCCTCCCAGCAACACTGGTTTGCCAACGTCCTAGTGGGATGGAGCTGGCCACGGAGGAGGAGTTCCTCTTTGGCTCTGATCTGCTGGCCACAGATGTTTGGAGCGACAGTTTCTCTTAATGTGCCCTGGTTTGCCGCACCCATAACAGACACGGGGCGGGGGTCTTTCCTCTCTTTCTTCTCCCGTCATGACTGCCATGACTGATATGCGGGATTTCTTTGTACTACTCTCCAGCCCTTTTGCAACTTGTTCTAAAATTTCCAATGTTAATGATTTCCATTCTGGGCGACAGGTTACAAGAGCTTTGTTCAGATCTGGCCTAAGGCCATCTACAAATGACCGTGCACAGGTTCATTTGGACTGAATCCCATATCTTTATAGTTTTGTTTAACTCTTTGTACAAACTTTTCTACTGACTCTGCTTTATCCTGCACCATGTCTTGCAGGGTCGTGGACTGCTCTGCTAGTCTGTCTTTCGCCCACTTATATAATTGCTGAATGAAATCACGGCCAGATTCTGAATCACGAGTGTCATAATTTGCTCCAGGGAGTTCTGGTTGGCGTATGTGATCCATTATAAGTGAAGAAAATTCACCAGTTTTATTTTGCACAATACTTTGCAAGTCTGACCAAGTACACCCGTAGGTTTGATAAACTTGTGCCAATTTTCTATAAAAGGGCATAGGGTGTGTATCTGGGTCAGGCATGAGGTTCACTATGGTGAACAACTGCTGGGGGGTAAAGGACACATACTTAGGTGGCCCGACTGGGCGAGTGTTCAAATATATTTCCCTTAAGGCTTCAAGATTTCCTTGTCCTATGTTATGGATCTCTCTTTGCAGCTCTGTAATTTGGTTTTGAAAAGACTCATTCATTGCTCTTGCTGCACCCTGCTGACTACTTAGGGTAATATCAGAAAATTGTCCAAGGTGCGGTGGGGGGCTGCGATATCCCGGGGTTTGTGCTGCAGCACCAGGTGCATAGTCCACTGTCTGCTGTGAGTCTTCCCCTGTATCTTCCTTTTGTTTCTCCCCATCCTCATCTTCCTGATCTACAGCACCACTACCTCCTACCATTATATGAGCTGGAGCTATGGGCTGACTGGGTAGCATGTAGGTGCCGTCAGGATTTACAAGTGGGTATATAGCAGTGACTTGTGGCATGACAGAAAGAGCAGGGTTTGGGGAGATTACAAGTCCAGCCTTGGGCGTTGGCTGAGGACAAGATGGCGTCACTGCTGGGACTGGTGAGACGTGCTGGGGGGCTAAAAGAGCATGATTATGTGGGCGTGGAGCACCACAGGCTAAGCACGTTTGTATTGTCGTGTCTGCGTGAATGGAGGAGAGCATGTAAACGTCACGCTTGTCTCTCCATTTCACCGCGAGCAGTTCTTCGTTACACAGTGCGGCCCTCTGCCCCCTTGCAAGACGGGTGCTAACTAGCCGTTGGGGGAAGCCCGCGCGACTAGTTTGCGCGGTACCACAGGCGCCAATCCGTTCTAGAAACAAATGCCTAAAGAGGGCCACACTTGTGTATAAATTGTCCACATAAAGATGGTACCCCTTGCCGAATAAGGGTGACACCAAGTCCCAAACTGTCTTCCCACTGCTCCCCAGGTAGTCAGGGCAACCGACCGGCTTCAGGGTCTGATCTTTTCCCTCATAGACCCGAAATTTGTGGGTATAGCCTGTGGCCCTTTCACAGAGCTTATACAATTTGACCCCATACCGGGCGCGCTTGCTTGGGATGTATTGTTTGAAGCCAAGGCGCCCGGTAAAATGTATCAGGGACTCGTCTATGCAGATGTTTTGCTCAGGGGTATACAAATCTGCAAATTTCTGGTTGAAATGGTCTATGAGGGGCCGAATTTTGTGGAGCCGGTCAAAAGCAGGGTGGCCCCTGGGACGGGAGGAGGTGTTGTCACTAAAGTGCAGGAAACGCAGGATGACCTCAAATCGTGTCCTGGACATAGCAGCAGAGAACATGGGCATGTGATGAATCGGGTTCGTGGACCAATATGACCGCAATTCATGCTTTTTTGTCAGGCCCATGTTGAGGAGGAGGCCCAGAAAAGTTTTAAATTCGGATACTTGGACTGGTTTCCACCGGAAAGGCTGGGCATAAAAGCTTTCCGGGTTAGCGGTGATAAATTGTGTGCATACCTGTTTGTCTCTGCCACGACTAAGTCTAAAAGCTCCGCAGTCAAGAACAGCTCAAAAAATCCCAGGGCCGAATCGATCTGAGCTGTCTCAACCCGAACTCCAGACTGGGCGGTGAAAGGGAAAACTACGGGTGCGGCTGAAGTTGGGGACTGCCAATCAGGGTTTGCCAGCACCTCTGGGATTTTAGGGGCTCTACGGGCACGTCTTTGCGGTGGCTGCGACGGGGTCACTACTGCACGTGCCACCGTACCAGCTTCAACTGCCCTTCTGGTGCTCGCTACTTCACCAGGTTGTACGGCAGTGCTGGTACTAGGTCCAGGAAGGGCTGGGCTGCTGGTGTATGCCTCACCACGTAATCCGACAGCACCAGCCCCACTCTGTTGCTCTTGAAGCGGATCCTGCGCAACCTGCGGTCTAGCGACACAGGGCCGGGTACGCCTGGTGCTATCAGGGACCTCAGCCTCCTCGTCCGAACTTTGGGTCAGAGAGCCACTGCTTTCTACAGGTTCGTATTCTGACCCGCTGGATTCATCAGATGAGGGTTCCCACTCCTCATCCGACTGGGTCAGAAGCCTGTAGGCCTCTTCAGAAGAATACCCCCTGTTAGACATGTGGGCAACTAAATTTCGGGGTATTCCCTGAGACTACCCAAGAAAAAAAAAGCAAGCCTGTCTTACAAATGGGAGGCTAGTGAAGTACCGGAGGCTGCTGCGGTTGATAAAAAATATTAAAACTGATTTTTTTATCGCCGCAGTGCGTGTAGTGCGTGTAAAGTGAATGTGCAGCGATCAAAAAAAAAAATTTTTTTTTGTCACTGCGGTGGGGCGGGCGTGGGTGTACGCACGTGTGGGCGACCGATCAGGCCTGATCGGGCAAACACTGCGTTTTGGGTGGAGGGCGAACTAAAGTGACACTAGTACAATTATAGATCTGACCGTGATCAGTTTTGATCACTTCCAGATACTATAAAAGTACAAATGCTGATTAGCGATACGCTAATCAGCGAATAACGGACTGCGGTGCGGTGGGCTGGGCGCTAACCGATCCCTAAACTACCTAACCAAGGGGCCTAAACTATACTGAAACCTAACGGTCAATACCAGTGAAAAAAAAAAGTGACAGTTTGCACTGATCACTTTTTTCCTTTCACTAGTGATTGACAGGGGGGATAAAAGGGGTGATCAAAGGGTTAATTGGGGTGATCTGGGGGCTAAGTGTGGTGTAGTGGGTACTCACAGTAATGATGTGCTCCTCTGCTCCTCTGCTGGAACCAACCGACCAAAAGAAGGAGCAGAGGAGCACAGCAGCCATATAACTCCATCATATTTACTAATATGTGGGGTTAAATGGCTGCTGATTGTTTGTTTTTGAAAATCAGCAACCTGCCAGCCAATGATCGTGGCCGGCAGGCTGCTTACGAAATACTGTGCTGCGAAAAGCATATAGTTATAATACTTTTTTCTCTTTGTAGTTGTAGTTTTGCTGCAGAACCGATCTGTCACCACCAGACATCTGAGAAGCTCTGACAGATGCCTTTCAGAACCTCCTCCTTGAGCTTCCTTTGTTTTGGTTTTCAGTTCCTCATCTCGTTAGCCTCTCTCAGCTGTCATGTAGTTGAACTGATTGCATCCCTTTAAATTCCTCCCCATAATGCATTAGTGTGCGGTTTATACAACTTTCTGGAGTGTGTGTGCATGCTGATCCTATTTCCCAGTCTTCTACAAGATAAGTGTTGTACATTCATTTGTGATTTTCTGTTTGCTGGATCCCAGGCGACCCTGACTCCCTCCGTGTCTAGTGTAGGGAGCCGGTGGTCGTGTCCCCTCACTATTATAGGGTGTTCAGGTGTTATACAGTCGAGGTACGAGGATATGCGATCATCTACCATTGGGATTTTCGCATAGGCTGAGCAGTCAGGGAGAGTGCCAGGTCTGATGCAGGGGTCTCGCTTTTTGTTCCTTAGTTTTGGATCCAGTGAGTCATATATTCATTTTGTGTTGTCTTGTTTCCTGTACACCTTCCGTGACACGATCACCAGTCACAATGCTGCACTATACAAATACACTATAATATGCTTTCTATATTAGAACGTATATTATAAGTGTATTTCACCCCTCTATACTGCACACCAATCAATAGCACACCTATACCAGTCCTTAAAAGGACTTTTATGGACCTATTAGCTAGAGATTTGTGCCACTATTAACACTCTGAAAGTCTGTCCCTGCTCCACGCAGCAACCTCTCCCTATACTGACAAAAGGCCGAATGAAAAATGGCAGCCAGATCAGGTCTATTTATAAGGTAGGGGGTATGTCCATGTGCTGAAATGTCTCAATTGGCTGTCCTGTACCACCTGATGGATGTGTTATGGGTGAAAGTTCTTCACAATGTAAAAGAATATGGCGCATATTCGGCGAATCGCGAATGAGTAAAGTTCGCCGCGAACTGACCGCCGGGCGAACCGCAAGGCCATCTCTAATAGTGGTGCACAGTAATTTTACAGCTAACAGTAGCAATTCAAAAGCATGTGTTAGCATTGCCACAACATGACTTGAGAGAACCTTTTTTTCCTTCACTAATTAATTGGTACTGCCTCCATATCCTTTGTTTGTTCTACTAAAGAGTCAATGGGACACAGGTCTTGCACAGAATGCTCATCTCTAATGATTGCCATCCGAAACTTACAGTAAGAATTTGTGAGGCTACATTATATTAAAGAATAGATACCAGAACTTGCTACAGATTTTACAACTGGTACTTGGTTTATTTATAAAATAAATTCACTGATAAAGAAAATTATTATTGATGCACGTCTCAACTATAAATATGATTACAATATACTAGGATGCTAATAACTAATAGACTTTATTATTACTCATTAAAAACGGGGGAATATATCACCAAACACTTCTCAAAATATTATTTTGCTCACTCGAACATTGACCGATTGGATTTAAAATCCACCTAAATCAGATATTTTTCTGTGACACAAAAGAAACTGGGTAGGTGGTATCGGTTTATATAGGCATAAGAGCCCTAAAGGCCAATGTCTCAAATGGGCTGGAGATATACTAGACCCAAGAGATTGGACCCTTGTAATAATGTTTATATAAAGAAATGCTGGTTTAGTGTCAAATCAAGCTCTTATCCACCTGCCCTTCACTAACTATCGCACCTACATGTAGCATCTAAAGCTTGACGCGTTTCCTCATAAATTAATCATCAGGAGCATATGACTGATCAGATTGTGGAACTCATAGTGGAAAATAACAAACAGAGGCTGCCACACTGGTGTTGTGTGACAGCAAAATCGGCACTGTGGCTGCCGTGAAGCGGCCACGCAAACTGCCGGTACATGAAGGGGAGGTTGGACACACCCCCTGGGGAGGTTGGAGGGCACGCAGCCAATGGGATGTGAACGGGGAGGAGCCCCTACACCCGTCACGTTCGCCAGGCTGCATTTGATAGGTCCCGTGGGAGTTTCATTTTAAAGTCTGGAAATCTGGAAAGTCTGGAAAGGATATAAATCAGCTTTAGTTTTTACTGCTGTGAACCGGTAAATAGAGTAAAAATCAAATTGATGAAATGTGCTTTTCAAACTAAAATACTTTTATAAGTGCTATTGGAATTGAGGAAATGATCTTGTTCATACAGCTTTAGCCTATGTATTTAAATAAACCAATTTGTGAATATAAGATTTCCACTGATTTGTTTGCAGGAATCAGATTGATACCAATGCAAATGCAGAGAAAATAAGTAGCTCATCTAATGGTTACCATAATTCCTATCATGTGAAGCATGTATTTTAAGACAAAAATAAAAATATACAGTTTGTGCATTGTCCTGCAACTAAAATAACTAAAATTGATTTCCACTTATGCATTCCAAATTTAGTGAATTGTTGAGATATGAAAAATGAAGAACACAAGGCATCAGGGAGATAAGTGTTCATTTGGATTGCTTGGATACAGCTCACTTGGAGGAAGAAGTAAACTACTTCACTATGGATAGAACTTTATTTTCCTTTTAGCAAGAAAAGCAGCATGCTAAGGTTGTTCTCTGGGACTTAAAGTGGTTATGTCAACATATTGACTTATCACTTATCTATGGGTTGAATGCTAACCATTCCATCCATGATGATCAGACTCAGACCATTGAGACCCGCGCGAAATAATGAAAATGAGGAGGCATGACTGCTTCTTCCTCATATATTCTCTATGGGACTACTGGAGATATCTGAGCACCGTATTTTATTTTCTGATCATAGGTTTCCAACCATTTGATCCCCAATCAAACCTGACTTGAGTTGACTGGACACCTAGATGTTCGGTTTCAACGGGTTTGGCCGAACTTCACAAAAAAGTTAGAGTTTGAGACCTGAACTTGACACCGAACCCCATTGAAGTCAATGGGGTCCCGAACTCTTGACCACTAAATTGCTCTAAAAATGTCATGGAAAGGGCTAGAGGGCTGCAAATGCCAGCAAAATGTGGTTAAGAGCATGACAAGTGCTCTGCAAAAAAATGTGAATAGAGAAATTACTTAAAATAACATAAAATACGCAAAAATAAAAAATAATAATCTTGATCTAGGAGGACGAGGTCCATATAGAGTAGGAGGTTGAGGAGGCAGTGGATGTGGCGGTGTAGGTGGAAGCGGCGGTGGAGGAGGAGGAGGTAGCCTACATTGGTTTTTGGTTTAAATTTTAAATTTTTATATTTTTTATTAGGGTACACCCCAAAACATTGGGAAATATAAAATGTGATAACCCCCTGCAGCTTTGCTAAACTAACATTCAGACAATACACTGGCTGCAGGGCAGGCCAGCACCTCCAAGGCATAAAGGGCAAGCTCAGGCCATGTGCCCAATTTGGTGACCCAGAAGTTAAAGGGGACAGACCCATCATATGACACGTCCCCGTGATGTTCACGATCTAATTGGATATCTTCTCTATCAACTTTCGATGTTCTTTTCTGCTCCTACCATGTTGAGCACGGTTAGCGGCGAATCATGGTTCCAAGCCGGAGAGGGAGCCTGAGAAAGGGATACTACATCCAAGGGAGGTTAATTGTTTGAAATTAAATGTGATTGAGCGGAAAAGTGGGACAAGTTGTTAAAATTTAAGCATTGAATGAAAGGAGGGGGCACACGTCAATTAAAGAAGAATTTTTGAAATTTAGTTCCCTGTCACCTATGCAGAGCAGGGGATTGTATACGGCAAAATTGGTAAAATGTCACCTGACAATGTAACAGACAAATTTTAGAAATTTATGTCCCTGTCACCTATGCAGAGCAGGGGTTTTATCATGGCAAAAATGGTCAAATGTCACCCAAGAATGTAATAAACAAATTAGTAAAATGTTTTTACCTGTCTACTAGGTATAGCACTGGTATATCACACCCAAAAATTTGTAAATTTCACCCGAATAAGTAACAGTCAAATTTGTGATTTGTTTACCTGTCTACTAGGGAGAGCATGGGGTATATTACACCTAAAAATTGGTAAATTTCACCCAAATATGTAACAGACAATTTATTTTTATTTTTTTACCTGTCTACTAGGTAGAGCAGGGGTATATCACACCCAAAAATTGGTTAATTTCACACGAATATGTAACAGACAAATTAATGAAATTTTGTTACCTGTCTACTAGGTATAGCACTGGTTTACCACACAAAAATATTGGTGAATTTCACCCGAAAATGTAACAGACAAATTAGTGACATTTTTTTAACTGTCTAATAGGTATAGCAGGGGTATATCACAGCCAAAAATGTGTGAATTTCACTCGAGAATGTAACAGACAAATTTGTGAAAATTGTTTACCTGTCTACTAGGTATAGCAGGGGTATATCACACCCAAAAATTGGTTAATTTCACCCGAATATGTTACAGACAAATTAATGAAGATTTGTTACCTGTCTACTAGGTATAGCACTGGTATATCACACTCAAGAATTGTTGCATTTCACCCAAAAATGTAACAGACAAATTAGTGAAATGACATAAAATAAGATACGTACAAAATAAAAGGCCATATTGTGTAGGCCATATTGAGTAGGAGTTTGAGGAGGCGGTGAACGTAGCGGTATAGGTGGAAGCAGCGGTGGAGGAGGACGAGGTAGCCAACACTGTTTTTTTGTTTTCATTTTTGTATTTTTTATTTTTATTAGGGTACACTAAAAAAAAGTGGGACGTATCCAAAATACAACAATGAGCAATTGCGCTGTAGTATAACAATGGCTGGGTAAGGCCGGTATACATGTCTATTCTGCACACGGTACGGACAAGTCCTGTGGGATCTATGCCTGGTTAATTTTAATGAACGTGAGCTTGTCCACATTGGCTGTGGACAGGTGGCTGCACTTGTCTGTGATAATGCCCCCTGTCTGTGATAATGCTAAACACACATTCAGACATTACACTGGCTGCATGGCAGGCCAGCACCTCCAAGGCGTAATGGGCAAGCTCAGGCCATGTGCCCAATTTGGAGACACAGAAGTTGAAGGGGGCAGACCCATCAGTCAGTACGTGTAGGCATGTGCACACATACTGCTCCACCATGTTGCTGAAATGCTGCCTCCTGCTAAGACGTTCCATATCAGCTGGTGGTGCTGTTGTGGCGTGAGGACAAAGCTTTTCCACATTTCAGCCCTGCTAACCCTGCCTTCTGAGGTGCTGGTGGTGCCCCAGCTGCCTTGGCGACCTCTTCCTCTGCCTTGTGCTTCCACTGTGCCCCCGCTGTCAGGTGGGAAGGCCACCAGCAGCGCGTCTACCAGCGTGCTCTTGCACTCGGGCATATTACAATCACGCTCCAGTGACAGAATTAAGGACGCTACGTTGTGCTTGTGATGGGGATCCAATAGTGTAGCCACCCAGTAATCAGCACAAGTTAGAATGTGGGCAACTCGGTGGTCGTTGCGGAGACACTGCAGCATGTAATCGCTCATGTGTGCCAGGCTGCCCAGAGGCAACGACAAGCTGTCCTCTGTGGGAGGTGTATTGTCTGTCTCCTCTGTATCCCCCAAGCCATGGACCAGTAATGGCCATGAGCTGGTCTGGGTGCAACCCTGCTGTGAACATGGTCCCTCCATCTCCTCCTCCTCATCCTCCACCTCGTCATCCTCCAGAACTGTGCCCTGGCTGGACAATTGTGTACTTGGCGTTTTTGGGAGCAGTAGCCCACCCTCTGAGCCACTTGTGAATGACTGGCCGGAAACCCTATGAAATGATCCCTCTTCCTCCTCCTGTGCCACATCTTCTTCCATCATCGCCAGAAGCGTTTTTACAATGATGCATAGAAGTGGAATAGTAACGCTGAGAACGGTGTTATCGGCACTGGCCATGTTGCTGGAGTACTCGAAACAGCGCAACAAGGCACATAGGTCTTGCATGGAGGCCCAGTCTTTGGTGGTGAAGTGGTGCTGTTTCGCAGAACGACTCACCCGTGCGTGCTGCAGCTGAAACTCTACTATCACCTCCTGCTGCTCGCAAAGTCTGGCCAGCATGTGCAAGGTGGACACGTCACATATGAGGCGATGAGCTGGAAGGCCGAAGTTACGCTGCAGCGCAGACAGGCGAGCAGTAGCAAGGTGAGAACGCCGAAAGCGCGCACAGACGGCCCGCACTTTATGCAGCAGCCCTGACATATCAGGGTAATTTTTAAGGAACCTCTGCACCACCTAATTCAGCACATGTGCCAGGCAAGGGATGTGCATCAAACCAGCTAGTCCCATAGATGGTACGAGAATTCACCCATTATGGCACGCCACCAGGCCAGGCTTAAGGCTCACTGGCACCAACCACTCATCGGTCTGTTGTTCCATTCCCGTTCACAGCTCCTGCGTGGTGTGGGGTTTGTCCCCCAAACAGATACGTTTTACAACTGCCTGCTGTCGTTTACCCCTGGCTGTACTGAAGTTGGTGGTGAAGGTGTTACGCTGACCGGATGAGGAGTCGGTAGAGGATGAGGAAGCGTAGTAGGAGGAGGAAGCAAAAGGAGGCAAACTGAAGCACCCTGTAATCCTCAGTGGTGGAAGGACATGCGCCAGCCTGCTATCTGCCTCAGGCCTAGCATTTACCCAGTGTGCTGTTAGGTAGTGATAGACGAACATCTGCCGCGATCAAATATTCGCGAACCGCAACCTCGCGGAAGGTCCCATTCATTTTAATAGCAGGCAAACCTGATAAACCTTCAGCTCATATTTGCAGCCAAGAAATAATTACTAGAAGTGCACAAATAGTCCCAAAACATGGACAGTGACATACCAGATCTATTATTCGAATTTGCGATCTCCATTCATTTTTGTTTTTAATGCGAAATATCGGCAATATAATTTTCGCGTACGCGCATGCCTAAATGCACTATGCAGTATCCAAATGCACTATAAAGGAAGTATATTGGTATATAACACCCAGCTTCAATCAGTTTTTTTGAAGGGCAACTGGTATATCACACCAGTAGAAATTATTTGTTCCAATAACGCTTGTCCCTCTATATACCTGCAGTATTGCAGCAGAACCGCACAACTGCCGCACAATTCAAATGCACTATAATATACATTCTAACATAGAAAGTATATTATAACATTGTACAAGGAAGGCAATCCATTAGAATATTTATGAAGATAAAACATAACCTTTAATAATTTTACTATAAGGGTCCATTCACACGTCCGTAAGTGTTTTGCGGATCCGGCAATATGGACACCGGCAATGTGCATTCCGCAATTTGTGGACCGCACATCGTCGGCACTATAATAGAAAATGCCTAATCCTGTCTGCAATTGCTGACAAGAATAGGACATGTTCTATTTTTTTGCAGAAACGGAAGCACAGATGCGGAAGTGCGGATCCGCGGATGCGGACAGCACATTCCGGCCCCATTGAAAATAAATGGGTCTGCACCCGTTCCACAAAATTGCGGAACGGATGCGGACCAATTTTGCGGATGCGTGAATGGAATAGATATCCCTCAAAATGAAAACAAATGAAATTATTAAAGCTAACCAAAAAGGATAGATGTGGTAGGCAATAGCAAGTGCTCGGCGGCACTAAATCAAGTGTTCAGCGGCACCAAATCAAAAACTATTTGTCCTACCACAATCCGGGGGGTTCCAGTGCACATCGATGAATCCAGGAGGGAAAGCAAAAAAAACATCCATCCCTGGGCTAGATGATGATGTGGTATTGAAGGACAGGGTGGGCAAATAACTGTCCCTGATATTGCCCTACAGAGGGGTGCTATTCTAGCCCTGATAGCCTAACCACAGACCACCCGCCCTGATAAGAGCAACTCCGTCCGGAACCGTACCCTATATAAAAATGGCCCTAGTAAGCCACTTGGCCCTAGGCCCCTGACTTCCAGGTGATCACTATATAGATCTATGTGTTTTTGACTCATTATAAAAGTATATAATAAGTATATCGCACCCCTCTGTGTATCACACATATTGATAGCACACCTATACTAGTGCTTAAAATGACTTTTGTGGCCCTATTAGCTAGCGTTGGTGTCCCTGACAGCCTGTCCCTGCTCCACACAGCATGGCGCAGTGCACACCTGATTTTGTCCCCACTTGGTTGTGCAAGGAAGGGATGGCACGCCTGGAAAAGTAGTGACGGCTGGGCACGACGTTCTGTGGGACAGCCACCACCATAAGGCCATTAAAACTATCCATCTCTACCAGACAGAATGACAGCAATTTAACCACTTCAGCCCCGCTAGGTGAAACCCCCTTCATGACCAGGCCACTTTTTACACTTCGGCACTACACTACTTTCACCGTTTATCGCTCGGTCATGCAACTTACCACCCAAATGAATTTTACCTCCTTTTCTTCTCACTAATGGAGCTTTCATTTGGTGGTATTTTATTGCTGCTGACATTTTTACTTTTTTTGTTATTAATCAAAATGTAACGATTTTTTTGCAAAAAAATGACATTTTTCACTTTCAGCTGTGAAATTTTGCAAAAAAAACGACATCCATATATAAATTTTTCGCTAAATTTATAGTTCTACATGTCTTTGATAAAAAAAAAATGTTTGGGCAAAAAAAAAATGGTTTGGGTAAAAGTTATAGCATTTACAAACTATGGTACAAAAATGTGAATTTCCGCTTTTTGAAACGGCTCTGATTTTCTGAGCACCTGTCATGTTTCCTGAGGTTCTACAATGCCCAAACAGTAGAAAAACCCCACAAATGACCCCATTTCGGAAAGTAGACACCCTAAGGTATTCGCTGATGGGCATAGTGAGTTCATAGAACTTTTTATTTTTTGTCACAAGTTAGCGGAAAATGATGATGATTTTTTTTTTTTTTTTTTTTCTTACAAAGTCTCATATTCCACTAACTTGCGACAAAAAATAAAAAATTCTAGGAACTCACCATGCCCCTCACAGAATACCTTGGGGTGTCTTCTTTCCAAAATGGGGTCACTTGTGGCGTAGTTATACTGCCCTGGCAATTTAGGGGCCCAAATGTGTGAGAAGAACTTTGCAATCAAAATGTGTAAGAAATGACCGGTGAAATCTGAAAGGTGCACTTTGGAATATGCGCCCCTTTGCCCACCTTGGCAGCAAAAAAGTGTCACACATGTGGTATCGCCGTACTCAGGAGAAGTTGGGGAATGTGTTTTGGGGTGTCATTTTACATATACCCATGCTGGGTGAGAGAAATATCTTGGCAAAAGACAACTTTTCCCATTTTTTTATACAAAGTTGGCATTTGACCAAGATATTTTTCTCACCCAGCATGGGTATATGTAAAATGACACCCCAAAACACATTGCCCAACTTCTCCTGAGTACGGCGATAGCAGATGTGTCACACTTTTTTGCTGCCAAGGTGGGCAAAGGGGCACATATTCCAAAGTGCACCTTTCGGATTTTGCAGGGCATTTTTTTACACATTTTGATTGCAAAGTTCTTCTCACACATTTGGGCCCCTAAATTGCCAGGGCAGTATAACTACGCCACAAGTGACCCCATTTTGGAAAGAAGACACCCTAAGGTATTCCGTGAGGGGCACTGCGAGTTCCTAGAATTTTTTATTTTTTGTCACAAGTTAGCGGAAAATGATGATTTTTTTTTTTTTCTCTTTTTTCCTTACAAAGTCTCATATTCCACTAACTTGCGACAAAAAATAAAAAATTCTAGGAACTCGCCATGCCCCTCACGGAATACCATGGGGTGTCTTCTTTCCAAAATGGGGTCACTTGTGGCGTAGTTATACTGCCCTGGCAATTTAGGGGCCCAAATGTGTGAGAAGTACTTTGCAATCAAAATCTGTAAAAAATGACCGGTGAAATCCGAAAGGTGCACTTTGGAATATGTGCCCCTTTGCCCACCTTGGCATCAAAAAAGTGTCACACATCTGGTATCGCCGTACTCAGGAGAAGTTGGGGAATGTGTTTTGGGCTGTCATTTTACATATACCCATGCTGGGTGAGAGAAATATCTTGGCAAAAGACAACTTTTCCAATTTTTTTATACAAAGTTGGCATTTGACCAAGATATTTTTCTCACCCAGCATGGGTATATGTAAAATGACACCCCAAAACACATTGCCCAACTTCTCCTGAGTACGGCGATACCAGATGTGTCACACTTTTTTGCTGCCAAGGTGGGCAAAGGGGCACATATTCCAAAGTGCACCTTTCGGATTTTGCAGGGCATTTTTTACACATTTTGATTGCAAAGTTCTTCTCACACATTTGGGCCCCTAAATTGCCAGGGCAGTATAACTACGCCACAAGTGACCCCATTTTGGAAAGAAGACACCCCAAGGTATTCCGTGAGGGGCACTGCGAGTTCCTAGAATTTTTTATTTTTTGTCGCAAGTTAGTGGAATATGAGACTTTGTAAGGAAAAAAGAAAAAAAAAAGAAAAATCATCATTTTCCGCTAAATTGTGACAAAAAATAAAAAATTCTAGGAACTCGCCGTGCCCCCCACGGAATACCTTGGGGTGTCTTCTTTCCAAAATGGGGTCACTTGTGGCGTAGTTATACTGCCCTGGCAATTTAGGGGCCCAAATGTGTAAGAAGTACCTTGAAATCAAAATGTGTAAAAAATGGCCTGCGAAATCTGAAAGGTGCCCCTTTGCCCACCTTGGCTGCAAAAAAGTGTCACACATCTGGTATCGCCGTACTCAGGAGAAGTTGGGGAATGTGTTTTGGGGGGTCATTTTACATATACCCATGCTGGGTGAGAGAAATATCTTGGCAAAAGACAACTTTTCCCATTTTTTTTATACAAAGTTGGCATTTGACCAAGATACTTTTCTCACCCAGCATGGGTATATGTAAAATGACACCCCAAAACACATTCCCCAACTTCTCCTGAGTACGGCGATACCAGATGTGTGACACTTTTTTGCAGCCTAGATGCGCAAAGGGGCCAAAATTCCTTTTAGGAGGGCATTTTTAGACATTTGGATCCCAGACTTCTTCTCACACTTTCGGGCCCCTAAAAAGCCAGGGCAGTATAAATACCCCACATGTGACCCCACTTTGGAAAGAAGACACCCCGAGGTATTCAATGAGGGGCCTGGCGAGTTCCTAGAATTTTTTTTTTTTTTGCATAAGTTAGCGGATATTGATTTTTTTTGTTTTTTTTCTCACAAAGTCTCACTTTCCGCTAACTTAGGACAAAAATTTCAATCTTTCATGGACTCAATATGCCCCTCACGGAATACCTTGGGGTGTCTTCTTTCCGAAATGGGGTCACATGTGGGGTATTTATACTGCCCTGGCTTTTTAGGGGCCCTAAAGCGTGAGAAGTCTGGAATATAAATGTCTAAAAATGTTTACGCATTTGGATTCCGTGAGGGGTATGGTGCGTCCATGTGAGATTTTATTTTTTGACACAAGTTAGTGGAATATGAGACTTTGTAAGAAAAAACAAAAACAAAAACAAACAAAAAATTTCCGCTAACTTGTGCCAAAAAAAATGGCTGAATGGAGCCTTACCAGGGGGGGAGTGATCAATGACAGGGGGGTGATCAATGACAGGGGGGTGATCACCCATATAGACTCCCTGATCACCCCCTGTCATTGATCACCCCCCCCTGTAAGGCTCCATTCAGACATCCGCATGATTTTTTTACGGATCCATGGATACATGGATCGGATCCACAAAACGCATGCGGACGTCTGAATGGAGCCTTACAGGGGGGTTATCAATGACAGGGGGTGATCAGGGTAATCACCCCCCTGTCACTGATCACCCCCCCTGTAAGGCTCCATTCAGATGTCCGCATGATTTTTACGGATCCATGGATACATGGATCGGATCCACAGAACGCATGCGGACGTCTGAATGGAGCCTTACAGGGGGGTTATCAATGACAGGGGGTGATCAGGGTAATCAGGGTGATCACCCCCCTGTCACTGATCACCCCCCCTGTAAGGCTCCATTCAGACATCCGCATGATTTTTTACGGATCCATGGATACATGGATCGGATCCACAGAACGCATGCAGACGTCTGAATGGAGCCTTACAGGGGGGTTATCAATGACAGGGGGTGATCAGGGTAATCAGGGTGATCACCCCCCTGTCACTGATCACCCCCCCTGTAAGGCTCCATTCAGACATCCGCATGATTTTTTACGGATCCATGGATACATGGATCGGATCCACAAAACTGCATGCGGACGTCTGAATGGAGCCTTACAGGGGGGTTATCAATGACAGGGGGTGATCAGGGTAATCAGGGTGATCACCCCCCTGTCACTGATCACCCCCCTGTAAGGCTCCATTCAGACATCCGCATGATTTTTTACGGATCCATGGATACATGGATCGGATCCACAGAACGCATGCGGACGTCTGAATGGAGCCTTACAGGGGGGTTATCAATGACAGGGGGTGATCAGGGTAATCAGGGTGATCACCCCCCTGTCACTGATCACCCCCCCTGTAAGGCTCCATTCAGACATCCGCATGATTTTTTACGGATCCATGGATACATGGATCGGATCCACAGAACGCATGCGGACGTCTGAATGGAGCCTTACAGGGGGGTTATCAATGACAGGGGGTGATCAGGGTAATCAGGGTGATCACCCCCCTGTCACTGATCACCCCCCCTGTAAGGCTCCATTCAGACATCCGCATGATTTTTTACGGATCCATGGATACATGGATCGGATCCACAGAACGCATGCGGACGTCTGAATGGAGCCTTACAGGGGGGTTATCAATGACAGGGGGTGATCAGGGTAATCAGGGTGATCACCCCCCTGTCACTGATCACCCCCCCTGTAAGGCTCCATTCAGACGTCCGCATGATTTTTACGGATCCATGGATCCATGGATCGGATCCGTAAAAATCATGCGGACGTCTGAATGGAGCCTGACAGGGGGGTGATCAATGACAGGGGGTGATCAGGGAGTGTATATGGGTGATCACCCCCCTGTAAGGCTCCATTCAGACGTCCGCATGATTTTACGGATCCATGGATACATGGATCGGATCCGTAAAAATCATGCGGACGTCTGAATGGAGCCTGACAGGGCGGTGATCAATGACAGGGGGTGATCAGGGAGTGTATATGGGTGATCACCCGCCTGTCATTGATCACCCCCCTGTAAGGCTCCATTCAGACGTCCGCATGATTTTTACGGTATCCATGGATACATGGATCGGATCCGTAAAAATCATGCGGACGTATGAACGGAGCCTGACAGGGGGGTGATCAATGACAGGGCGGTGATCAATGACAGGGGGGTGATCAGGGAGTTTATATGGGGTGATCAGGGGTTTATAAGGGGTTAATAAGTGACCGGGGGGGGGGGGGGGGGTGTAGTGTAGTGTAGTGTGGTGTTTGGTGGGACTGTACTGACCTACCTGTGTCCTCTGGTGGTCGATCCTAACAAAAGGGACCACCAGAGGACCAGGTAGGAGGTATATTAGACGCTGTTATGAAAACAGCGTCTAATATACCTGTTAGGGGTTAAAAAATTCGGATCTCCAGCCTGCCAGCGAGCGATCGCCGCTGGCAGGCTGGAGATCCACTCGCTTACCTTCCGTTCCTGTGAGCGCGCGCGCCTGTGTGCGCGCGTTCACAGGAAATCTCGCGTCTCGCGAGATGACGCGCCGATGCGTCCAGGAGGAGAAAAGCAACCACCTTCCGGACGCATCGGCGCGTTAGGCGGTCCGGAGGTGGTTAAAGGCCAGTAATTTTGAAATGCTGGCATTCAGGGCCAGAGATCACGGGTGGGTAGGAAGGTACTTCATCTTCCGCTCCAGTGTTTAGGAGATGGAGAGCTGAACGCTTCCGTGGGATATTGTGGAGATGCTTGGTGACCCAGGTGGTGGTGTTGCTGGCAGATCCTCTGTTTCCGGCTTGGCAAGTGCCACTGTCACTTCAGAGGTGGATGAATAGGCCGAGACTGCAGCAGAAGAGTAAGCAGGAGGAGCCAGAAAACTTTCTTTGTTTTTGAGGTGTCTATTCCACTGCAGCTTGTGCTTTGCACTTAGATGCCAGCCATGCAGGTTGTGCTCAGGTTGAGAACGTTTATGCCTCGCTTCAGGCTCTGATTGTACAGCATGCAAACCACTCGTGTCTTGTCGTCAGCACAATGTCTGAAGAACTGCCATGCCAGGGAACTCCTTGGAGCTGGCTTTGGTGGTCTCGGTCCTATGCTGCGGTGGGCAGTAGCAGGCGTATTGTCTAGGAGACGGCCGCTCAGCTTTTGCATTCTGCTCCCTCTTCTGCTTTGCTGGTGGCTCTGTGCGACCACCGCCTCTTCATCCGAACTACACAGGTCACTCGCATGACCTTGTGTCACGGAAGGTGTACAGGAAACAAGACAATACAAAATGAATATATGACTCACTGGATCCAAAACTAAGGAACAAAAAGGGAGACCCCTGCATAAGACCTGGCACTCTCCCTGACTGCTCAGCCTATGCGAACATCCCAATGGTAGATGATCGCATATCCACGTACCTCGACTGTATAACACCTGAACACCCTACAATAGTGAGGGGACACGACCACCGGCTCCCTACACTAGACACGGAGGGAGTCAGGGTCACCTGGGATCCAGCAAACAGAAAATCACAAATGAATGTACAACACTTATCTTGTAGAAGACTGGGAAATAGGATCAGCATGCACACACACTCCAGGAAGTTGTATAAACCGCACACTAATGCATTATGGGGAGGAATTTAAAGGGATGCAATCAGTCCAACTACAAGACAGCTGAGAGAGGGTAATGAGATGAGGAACTGAAAACCAAAACAAAGGAAGCTCAAGGAGGAGGTTCTGAAAGGCATCTGTCAGAGCTTCTCAGATGTCTGGTGGTGACAGTACCCCTCCCTCTACGAGTGGACTCCGGACACTCAGAGCCCACCTTCTCAGGATGGGACCTATGGAAAGCCCTGATGAGACGAGTGGCCTTAATGTCCGTCACTGGGACCCACATCCTCTCCTCAGGACCATAACCCTCCCAATGAACGAGGTACTGGAGAGAACCACGGACAACACGAGAATCCACAATCCTAGAGACCTGAAATTCAAGATTACCATCAACCATAATCGGAGGAGGAGGCAAAGGCGAGGGTGGAATGGGTTGAACATAAGGTTTTAATAAGGACTTATGAAAAACATTATGGATCTTCCAAGTCTGAGGAAGATCAAGACGGTAGGCAACAGGATTGATGACAGACAGGATTTTGTAAGGCCCAATAAACTTAGGACCCAACTTCCAGGAGGGAGCCTTCAATTTAATATTCTTGGTAGACAACCACACCAGATCACCAACATTCAGGTCCGGACCAGGAACACATCTCTTATCTGCCACACGCTTATATCTCTCACTCATGCTCTTTAGATTATCCTGAATCTTTTGCCAAATCGATGACAAAGATGAGGAGAATCTGTCCTCATCAGGTAAACCAGAAGACCCCTCTCCTGAGAATGTCCCAAACTGCGGATGAAACCCATATGCACCAAAAAATGGTGACTTATCAGAGGACTCCTGACGACGGTTATTTAAAGCAAACTCAGCAAGAGACAAAAAAGAACACCAATCCTCCTGATTCTCCGCCACAAACAGCGCAGATATGTCTCCAGATTCTGATTGACGCGCTCTGTCTGGCCATTCGACTGCGGGTGGAACGCAGAAGAGAATGACAACCGAACCCCCAAGCGAGAACAGAAAGCGTTCCAGAATCTGGAAACAAACTGCGTGCCCCTATCAGAGACTATGTCTGAAGGAATATCATGCAATTTGACAATGTGATCAATAAATGCCTGCGCCAGCGTCTTAGCTTTGGGCAAACCAGGAAAAGGGATGAAATGCACCATTTAGCTAAAACGGTCCACCACCACCAGAATCACAGTCTTCCCCAAGGAACGAGGCAGGTCCGTTATGAAGTCCATGGACAGATGTGTCCAAGGACGGGAAGGAATGGGTAAGGGAAGGAGAGGACCTGATGGCCGCGAATGAGGGACTTTGGCACGAGCGCAAGTCTCGCAGGCTGCCACAAAACCCTCAACCGACTTACGAAGCGCAGGCCACCAGAATCTCCGAGCGATGAGATCCACTGTGGCTCTTGCCCCCGGGTGCCCAGCAAGGACAGTATCGTGGTGTTCCTTAAAAATCTTGTGTCTTAAAGCGAGAGGCACAAACAACCTCCCAGGAGGACAAAGATCAGGAGCCTCTGACTGGGCTACCTGCACCTCTGCCTCCAATTCAGGAAAAAGAGCAGAGACCACCACACCTTCAGCCAAAATGGGACCCGGGTCTTCAAAATTCCCACCTCCCGGAAAACAACGTGACAGGGCATCCGCCTTCACATTCTTAACCCCAGGGCGGAACGTGACAACAAAATTAAACCTTGAAAAGAACAAAGTCCATCTGGCCTGTCTCGGGTTCAGACGCTTGGCTGACTCCAAATAGGCCAGATTTTTATGGTCAGTAAACATGGTAATAGGATGTCTGGCTCCCTCTAGCCAATGGCGCCATTCCTCAAAAGCCAATTTGATGGCCAACAACTCCCTATCTCCCACATCGTAATTTCTCTCCGCGGTTGAGAGTTTCTTCGAGAAAAAGGCACACGGTCGCCATTTGGCAGGAGAGGAACCCTGAGACAAGACCGCACCTACACCCACCTTAGAAGCATCAACCTCAACTATGAAGGGTAGAGAAATATCAGGTGGTACCAAGATGGGAGCGGAAGCAAAACTCTCCTTGATATTGGAAAAGGCCTTACGCGCCTCTACCGACCAGGAAGAAAAATCTACCCCCTTTCTGGTCATATCAGTGAGTGGTTTAACAACAGAGGAATAATTCTAAATAAACTTCCTGTAATAATTGGCAAAACCCAAAAAACGCATCAGCGCCTTCTGATTCTCAGGAAGCTCCCACTCAAGCACAGCGCGGACCTTCTCGGGGTCCATGTGAAAACCAGAAGCGGAGAGAAGAAACCCCAGAAATTGAATTTCTGGAACCGCAAACACACATTTTTCCAGTTTCGCGTATAATTTATTCTCCCGCAGGAAGAGCAAGACCTGACTTAAGTGTTTCTTATGAGTTTTCAAATCAGGAGAAAAAATCAAAATGTCATCCAAATACGCTAATACAAATTTTCCCATTAAATGATAAAAAATGCTGTTCACGAAATGCTGAAAAACGGCTGGGGCATTCATCAAACCAAAAGGCATAACCAAATTCTCAAAATGGCCCTCAGGGGTATTGAAGGCCGTCTTCCATTCGTCTCCTTCTCTGACCCTGACCAGGTTGTATGCCCCTCTTAGATCTAATTTGGAAAAGACTTTAGCCCCAACAATCTGGTTACAAACAGGTCCGGGATCAGAGGAAGCGGATAAGGGTCACGAATAGTGATACTGTTCAGCTCCCTGAAATCCAGACAAGGTCTTAAAGAACCATCTTTTTTCTTAACAAAGAAAAAACCAGCGGCAACAGGTGACTTCGAGGGTCGTATGTGTCCTTTTCTCAGACTCTCAGAGATATAAGCACGCATAGCGACCCTTTCAGGTTGGGAAAGATTGTATAAACGAGATTTAGGCAGCTTGGCGCCTGGGATGAGATTAATAGGGCAATTGTACTCCCTGTGCGGGGGCAAATCCTGAACTCCACTCTCAGAGAAGACATCCAAAAATTCAGAGAGAAAAGGTGGTACAGTCTTAGTAGAAACCTCAGAAACAGATGTCGTGAGGCAATTCTCTATGCAAAAGTCACTCCAACCATTTATTTGCCTCGCTTGCCAATCAATGGTGGGGTTATGCTTAGTGAGCCAGGGTAGCCCCAACACAAGAGGGGTAGGTAATCCGCTAAGGACGAAACATGACACATCCTCAACATGAGCATCACTCACAATTAATTGGATATTGTGAACTATGCCCTTTAATGATTTCTGAGAAAGTGGAGCGGAATCAATAGCAAAAACAGGAATATCCTTTCCCAAAGTGCATACCTGGAAACCATGAGTTATCGCAAATTGATTATCAATGAGATTGACAGCTGCTCCACTATCTACAAAAATCTCACAAAAAAATGTTCTTGCTCTCTAGCGCCACCCTGGCAGGCAGGACAAAACGGGAACTACAAGCAAACGGAAAACCTTCAATTTCCGCCTCAACCCTGCCAATAGTAACAGATGGAACATTTTTAAAAGATTTTTTCCTTTTTGTTTCTTTATTACTCCCAAAAAACTGCCTGAATCTCCTAGAGGGACAAACATTTGCCAAATGATTTATACCTCCACAACAATAACAAACCTTCCCATGCGGGCTGAATCTTTTATTGTCAGAGGCAATCAACCCCAGCTGCATGGGCTCCTCCTCAGAAGGGGCTGACAGCGACTGAGACCCCTGCACACAGAATGAGACCGCTGCACTGTCCCGGGATTGAGTATGACAGGAAAGAGAGATCTCTCCTCTCTCTCTAAGACGCCTGTCAATACGAACGGCCTGAGACATAGCAGAGTCCAAGGAGATAGGCCTCTCATGAAAGGCAAATGCATCTTTCAATCCCTCTGAAAGACCAAAATTGACTTCGGAGTGCAGCATCATTCCAACCAGTATCAGCTGCCCATCTCTGAAATTCTGAGCAGTATATCTCTGCGGATTGTTTACCCTGGCATAACAGACGTAGTCTAGACTCAGCCAAAGCAATACGATCCGGATCATCATATATCTGACCCAGGGCTAAAAAGAATTCATCCACTGAACGGAGGGGCCGTGCCCCCACCGTCAGCGAAAAGGCCCACGACTGAGCGTTACCCCTGAGCAGCGATATAATGATCCCCACCCTCCGTTTCTCATCACCAGAGGAATGGGGAAGAAGGCGAAAATGGAGTTTGCAAGCCTCTCTAAAATGCACAAAATTCTCACTACCCCCGGAGAACATATCCAGGAGCGAGATCTTAGGCTCAGAACAAACTCCATGAACGCAAGCTGAACCGGTCATTTGAAACTGAGAAAAAGTCTTACGGAGATCTGCTATCTCCAATGAAAGACCCTGCAAGCGTTCAGTCAAAAGTGAAACCGGATCCATGCTTGAGATGGTTTTGGGCGTTTTATAATGTCACGGAAGGTGTACAGGAAACAAGACAATACAAAATGAATATATGACTCACTGGATCCAAAACTAAGGAACAAAAAGGGAGACCCCTGCATAAGACCTGGCACTCTCCCTGACTGCTCAGCCTATGCGAACATCCCAATGGTAGATGATCGCATATCCACGTACCTCGACTGTATAACACCTGAACACCCTACAATAGTGAGGAGACACGACCACCAGCTCCCTACACTAGACACGGAGGGAGTCAGGGTCACCTGGGATCCAGCAAGCAGAAAATCACAAATGAATGTAAAACACTTATCTTGTAGAAGACTGGGAAATAGGATCAGCATGCACACACGCTTCAGGAAGTTGTATAAACCGCACACTAATGCATTATGGAGAGGAATTTAAAGGGATGCAATCAGTCCAACTACAAGACAGCTGAGACCGGGTAACGAGATGAGGAACTGAAAACCAAAACAAAGGAAGGTTCTGAAAGGCATCTGTCAGAGCTTCTCAGATGTCTGGTGGTGACACCTTGATTCCATGTGGGGTCAAGGTCCTCATCGTCCTCCACATCATCTTCCACCCAGTCTTCACCCCTGCCCTTTTGTAGGTCTGCACACTGCAGAAAGCCACAGCAGTTGGCACCTGTGTTTCGTCATCATCCGAGACTTGCTGCGGTTGTCCTTCCATGTAATCATCTTGAAACATAAGTGGTTGCGCATCGGTGCACTTAATCTCTTACACTTCTGGGGCAGGGCTAGGTGGATAACCCTGGGAAAACCTGCTGGAGGATTCATCAAAAAGCAGAAGAGTCTGCTGCATGACTTGGGCCTTAGACTGCTTGGCTGATTTGCAAGGGGGTGAGGTGAAAGACTGATGGACATCGGTTGCAGGTGCCAACTCTGATCTTTCAGCAGGAGACTGGGTGGGAGACAATGTGAAGATACTGGAGGCAGTGTCAGCAACCCAATCTACTATTGCCTATACTTGTTCTGGCCTTACCATTCGTAGAGCCACATTAGGCCCGACCGAATAACGCTGAAGGTTCTGTCACCTACACGCACCTGAAGAAAGTGTTTTACTTGTGCGTGTAGTTAGCACAGATTGACCACATCCTCTCCCTGCAACAGGAGCTCCACCAGCAGCACCACGAACGGGGCAACGTACCTTATTTGACGTTCTCCTCATAGGTCTCCATATTATGATCTTGCCCAAAATGGGTGTTTTTTTAAAACAGAATAGAACGCCCGTATCTAATGTGTGTATCTCACACTGACAGATGCCGCAAAGGCTTCAAAATTAGTTTTTTGCCCAAAATGGGTGTTTTTTAATAACAGAATTGAACACCAGTGTCTAATGCGTGTATTTCACACTGACAGATGCAGCAAAAGGCTGCAAATTTAAATTATTCGATAAAAATAGTTTTTTTTTACACAGAAAATTAATTAAGTATTTCAAGCTTGTCTTTCACACTGACAAATGCTGCAAAGGCACTAGATGTAGGGTATTGCCAAAAATTGGTGTTTTTTTAAACCCAGAATATTATTGCAGTATTTCAAGCTTGTATGTCACACTAACAAATGCAATATAGGCCCCAGATTTAGGGGTTTGCCAAAAATGGGTGTTTTTTAAGCCCATAATATTATTGCAGTATTTCAAGCTTGTATATCACACTGACAGATGCAGCAAAGGCTTCAAAATTAAGTGTTTTGCCCAAAATGGGTATTTATTTAATAAAAGAATAGAACACTAGTATCTAACGCATGTATCTCACACTGACAGAAGCAGTAAAGGCTGATTTTGTCCCCCACTCAACATCTGGCATCACTTGTGCTTTGCGTGAAAATCGCAGCAATCTCTATTTTGTGCGTTTTTCACGTAACGCAGGCCCCATAGAAATGTATGGGGTTGCGTGAAAATTGCAAGCATCTGCAAGCAATTACGGATGCGGTGCGATTTTCACGCACGGTCGCTAGGAGACGGATGGAGACCCGATCACTATTATTTTCCCTTATAACATGGTTATAAGGGAAAATAATAGCATTCTGAATACAGAATGCATAGTAAAATAGCGCTGGAGGGGTTAAAAATAAATAAAAAATACAAACCGGATTCCCAAAAAGTTGGGACACTAAACAAATTGTGAATAAAAACTGAATGCAATGATGTGGAGATGGCAAATGTCAATATTTTATTTGTAATAGAACATAGATGACAGATCAAACGTTTAATCCGAGTAAATGTATCATTTTAAAGGAAAAAATATGTTGATTCAAATTTTCACAGTGTCAACAAATCCCAAAAAAGTTGGAGCAAGTAGCAATAAGAGGCTGGAAAAAGTAAATTTGAGCATAACGAAGAGCTGGAAGACCAATTAACACTAATTAGGTCAATTGGCAACATGATTGGGTATAAAAAGAGCTTCTCAGAGTGGCAGTGTCTCTCAGAAGCCAAGATGGGTAGAGGATCACCAATTCCCACAATGTTGCGCAGAAAGATAGTGGAACAATATCAGAAAGGTGTTACCCAGCGAAAAATTGCAAAGACTTTGCATCTATCATCATCAACTGTGCATAACATCATCCGAAGATTCAGAGAATCTGGAACAATCTCTGTGCGTAAGGGTCAAGGCCGTAAAACCATACTGGATGCCCGTGATCTCCGGGCCCTTAAACGACACTGCACCACAAACAGGAATGCTACTGTGAAGGAAATCACAGAATGGGCTCAGGAATACTTCCAGAAACTATTGTCAGTGAACACAATCCACCGTGCCATCCGCCTCTGCCAGCTGAAACTCTACAGTGCAAAGAAGAAGCCATTTCTAAGCAAGATCCACAAGCTCAGGCGTTTTCACTGGGCCAGGGATCATTTAAAATGGAGTGTGGCAAAATGGAAGACTGTTCTGTGGTCAGACGAGTCACGATTCTAAGTTCTTTTTGGAAATCTGGGACGTCATTTCATCCGGACCAAAGAGGACAAGGACAACCCAAGTTCTTATCAATGCTCAGTTCAGAAGCCTGCATCTCTGATGGTATGGGGTTGCATGAGTGCGTGTGGCATGGGCAGCTTGCATGTCTGGAAAGGCACCATCAATGCAGAAAAATATATTCAGGTTCTAGAACAACATATGCTCCCATCCAGACGTCCATCTCTTTCAGGGAAGACCCTGCATTTTTCAACAAGTTAATGCCAGACCACATTCTGCATCAATCACAACATCATGGCTGCGTAGGAGAAGGATCCGGGTACTGAAATGGCCAGTCTGCAGTCCAGATCTTTCACCTATAGAGAACATACATTTGGCGCATCATAAAGAAGATGGTGCAACAAAGAAGGCCCAAGACGATTGAATAGTTAGAGGCCTGTATTAGACAAGAATGGGAGAGCATTCCTATTTCTAAACTTGAAAAACTGTTCTCCTCGGTCCCCAGACGTCTGTTGAGTGTTGTAAGAAGAAGGGGAGATGCCACACAGTGGTAAAAATGGCCTTGTCCCAACTTTTTGGGGATTTGTTGACACCATGAAATTCTGATTCAACATATTTTTCCCTTAAAATGGTACATTTTCTCAGTTTAAACTTTTGTTCCGTGATTTATGTTCTATTCTGAATAAAATATTAGAAGTTGGCACCTCCACATCATTGCATTCAGTTTTTATTAATGTCCCAACTTTTTTGGAATCCGGTTTGTAATTTAACTCACCTTAATCCACTTGCTCGTGTAGCCGGCATCTCTTCTGTCTGTCTTCTGTGCTGTGTGCAGCAACAGGACCTGTGGTGACATCACTCCGGTCATCACATGATCCATCACATGATCTTTTACCATGGTGATGGATCATGTGATGACTGGAGTGACGTCACCACAGGTCCTGTTGCTGCACACAGCACAGAAGACAGACAGAAGAGATTGAAGAGATGCCGGCTACACGAGCAAGTGGATTAAGGTGAGTTAAATTATTTTTATTTTTTTTAATCCCTCCAGCGCTATTTTACTATGCATTCTGTATTCAGAATGCTATTATTTTCCCTTGTAACCATGTTATAAGGGAAAATAATGCAATCTACAGAACACTGATCCCAAGCCCAAACTTTTGTGAAGAAGTTTGGGTTTGGGTACCAAACATGCGCGATTTTTCTCATGCGCATGCAAAACGCATTACAATGTTTTGCACTCGCGCAGAAAAATTGTGCGTGTTCCCGCAACACAACTGTACATTTTCCCGCAACGCCCGTCTGAAAGAGGCCTTAGTAACACCAAATGCTAGCTAATAGGGCCACAAAAGTCCTTTTAAGCACTGTTATAGGTGTGTCATCGATAGGTGTGACTTACTGAGGGGTATAATATACTTATAATATACTTTCTAACATAGAAAGTATATTATAGTGCATTTGTATTGTGCCAAACGCTATTAGAACAAATAATTTCTACTGGTGTGATATACCAGTTGCCCCTAAAAAAAAAATGATTGAAGTAGGGGTGTTATATAACAATAATATACTTTCTATATAGTGCATTTGGGTAGTGCAGCATTTGTTTGCGGTTTTGCTGCATTACCTCAGCTACACAGAGTGACAAACGCTATTGGAACAAATAATTCCAACTGGTGTGATATACCAGTTGCCCCCCAAAAAAGTGATTAAAGCAGGGGTGTTATAAACCAATAATATACTTTCCATATAGTGCATTTAGGTAGTGAAAAATTTGTTTGCGGTTTTTCTGCGTTGCAACAGCTGCACAGAGGGACAAATGGTATTGGAACAAATCATTTCTACTTGTGTGATATATCAGTCCCCCCCCCAAAAAAAAGTGATTGAAGCAGGGATATTATATATAAATAATATACTTTCAATATAGTGCATTTGGGTAGTGCAGCAATTGTTCGCGATTTTGCTGCCTTACCGCAGCTACGCAGAGTGTCAAACGCTATTGGAACAAATAATTTCAACTGGTGTGATATACCAGTTGCGCCCCCAAAAAAGTGATTTAATCAGGGGTGTTATATACCAATAATATACTTTCTATATAGAACACTTAGGTAGTGCAGAATTTGTTTTTGGTCTGGCTGCGTTACCGCAGCTACACAGAGTGACAAACACTATTGGAGCAAATAATTTCTACTGGTGTGATACAACAGTTGCCCCCCAAAAAAACGAATTGATGCAAGAGTGTTATATACCATTAATATGCTTTCTATATACTATAGTGCAATTAGGTAGTGCAGCATTTGTTTGCAGTATTGCAGCTTTACCTCATCTACACAGAGTGACAAACACTGTTGGAAAATAAAAATATCAACCAGTGTGATATACCAGTTGTCCCCCCAAAGAAGTGATTGAAGCAGGGGTGTTATATACAAATAATATACTTTCTATATAGTGCATTTAGGTAGTGCAGCATTTGTTTGCGGTTTTTCTGCATTATCTCAGCTACACTTAGTGACAAACGATATTTAAACAAATAATTTCTACTGGTGTGATATACCAGTTGCCCCTTCAAAAAACTGATTGAAGCAGGGGTGTTATATACCAATAATATACTTTCTATATAGAGCATCTAGGTAGTGCAGCATTTGTTTTAGTTTTTTCTGCATTACCTCAGCTACACAGAGTGACAAAAGCTATTGGAACAAATAATTTCTGCTAGTTTGATATACATGTTGCCCCCTAAACAAAAGTGATTGAGGCAGGGCAGTTATAGATAAAAAATATACTTTCTGTATAGTGCATTTGTGTAGTGCAGCATTTATTTGCGGTTTTGCTGCGTTACCACAGCTACAGATAGTGACAAACGACATTGGAGCAAATAATTTCTACTAGTGTGAGATGCCAGTTGCCAGGCAAAAAAGTAATTGAAACAGGGGTGTTATATACAAATAATATACTTTCTATATAGTGCATTGAGGTAGTGCATCATTTGTTTTCAGTTTTGCTGCATTACCTCAGCTACACAGAGTGACAAACACTATTGGAACAAATAATTACAACTGGTGTGATATACCAGATGCCTTCCAAAAAAACTGATTGAATCAGGGGTGTTATATACCAATAATATACTTTCTATATAGTCCTTTTAGGTAGTGCAGCATTTGTTTGTGGTTTTGCTGCGTTACAGCAGCTACACAAAGTGACAAACACTATTGGAAATAAATAATTTCTACTGGTGTGATATACCAGTTGCTTCCACCAAAAATAATTGAAGTAGGGGTGTTATATACCAATAATATACTTTCTATATAGTGCTTTTAGGTAGTGCAGCATTTGTTTGCGGTTTTGCTGTGTTACCTCAACTACACAGAGTGACAAACACTTTTGGAACAAATCATTTCAACTGGTGTGATATACCAGTTGCCCCCCCAAAAACTGATTGAAGCAGGGGTGTGATATACCTTCTTCCACACATACTACTCTTCTATAGGGACCTTTGTCACAGGGTCATTTTGAAAATGACAGGCAGAGGAATAGTCAGGCCATTCTGCAGTGGTGGTAGGGGTAGGGCAGGTGCACCAGGCCGGAGCCTATGTGGGAAGTTGCAGAAGGTGCTTGCGATTATGTCAAAGGACGCACCAGTCTTGGTTAATTGGCTCACTCAGCCTTCCACTTTTGCACCCTCCTCATTCTCTCTTTCTGCACCCTCCTCACTCTCTGCTGTGTGCGTGTGCACAACCAAAGACACCACCACCACCATATCCCCTCCACTCGAGTCAGAGGAATTATTTTTCCATCCATTCCAAGACCTTACCGAAGCACAGCCATTCTTGGCATCAGATCAGGAAGAGGAGGTATCAAAGTTTGCCACCCAGCAGTCTGACGACAGTACCCAGATCAGCAAAAGGAGGGTGGTCCCCGCTGTTGCTGCCTACTCCAAGATCTCTAATGTCAGTGGTGGTAAAGATGACGATGATGATGTGTCGATGGACTTTACGTGGGTGCTCACAAGAGAGGAAGAGGAGAGAGTTCAGAGGGAGAGATGGAGCAATAGATAGGGAGGATAAGGAGGAGAAGCAGTCAGAACTTAAAGTGCACAGGAGGCAAAAAGCAGAAAGCTAATATATCTGAAACGAGCCATCAACCATGCACGGTTACATCTGGCGCTCCTAGGATGCCGGCACATGGCTCCGCAGTGTTGCCTTTTTTTAACATGTTCACTGCTGACAATAGTGTTGCCATCTGCAGCCTGTGCTGTCAACGCATAAGTCGTGGTAAGCCCAACACTCACGTAAGGACGTCCGCCTTAAGTACCTGCCCGTCAGACGTCTGATTTGTAACTGCCCTACATGCTGGAACTCCACCTTGTTTATGCTCGATAGGCTGCTCCAGCAGAAATGTGCAGTGAATGACTACCTGTACAAACTCTGCAGCAGGACAGGTTTTGGGGAGCTTTGTTTGTCTTCACCGCGCCAGTGGCTGCTCATGTGCGACGCATGCAGACTTCTGCAGCCATTTGATGAGATCACCATACTGGTCAGTCGCAGCCAGGGCGCCATCAGTGACATTGTACCTTACGCCTTCTTTCTGGAGCGTGTATTGTCTCATTGATCAAGCTGTTGAGGAGCAGGAAGATGTGGAAGTCGCAATGCTGGATGAATTCCCAGGGGGGGCTACTCCATCTGAGACAAGTCAACAGGAGTCTGAAGAGGATTTAGAGGAGGATGGTGCCGGCGCAGAGAAGGAGCAAGAAGAGCATGCTTTAAACTTTTCTGGGATCCCTGGTGTTGTCCTTGGCTGGGGGAGGAGACCGAGGATGACATAATCCTGGACGATGAGCAGGAGCCAGGCCACTCCACCACTTCCAATTTAGTGAAAATGGGGGCCTTCATGCTCAAGTGTTTAAAGAGGGACCCCCGTATAAAAAGCATAAAGGGCAAGCACCAGTACTTGGTGGCAACGTACTTAGACCCCCAATACAAATACAAAATGGCGGACATGTTACCAGCATCACAGAAGGCTGTCAGAATGCAGAACTTCCAGGCCTTGCTTCTAGAAATGCTGCATTCTGCTTATGCGGGCGCTGGCGATGAATTTCCACTCACAGAGAAACAGTTGCGGATACCAATGCAACAGCGCATGCCAGAAGAGAGCAGTTAGAAGATTTGTTGGCCACTTCAGATATGAGATAATTCTTGCAGCCAACCCATCTACAGCTGCACTCCGGATCCAGCCTCAGGGAACGTCTAGACCGTCAGGTGTTTGACTACATCGGGTTAACGGCCTACTGGGTCTGCAGGCTTGAACTGTGGCCAGAGCTTTCAAAATTTGCAATGGAACTCTTGGCTTTCCCCTTGTCCAGTGTCCTGTCCGAAAGGACGTTCAGCACAGCAGGGGGGATTGTGACCGATAAGGCACTCGCCTAGCTCATGACAGTGTGGACTACCTCACATTTCTAAAAATGAATGAGGCATGGATCTCTGAGGAATTCAACACATGTGACGAGTCGACCATGTTTAATTGAATTCCTATGAGCGGGTAATCTACCTCCAGCCACATACTTACTTGTTCTTTTCTGTACGCTGAATGCATAATTTTTGGGGTCTGTAGTCCACTGGCCTGCTGTAAAATTGATATCCAATGACCGTGTAATCTACCTCCAGCCACATACTTACTTGTTCTTTTTTGTACGCTGAATGCATAATTTTTGGGGCCTGTAGTCCACTGGCCTACTGTAAAATTGATATCCAATGACCGCGTAATCTACCTCCAGCGACATACTTATTTGTTCTTTTCTGTACTCTGAATGTATAATTTTTGGGGCCTGTAGTCCACTGGCCTGCTGTAAAATTGATATCCTATGACCATGTAATCTACCTCCAGCCACATACTTACTTGTTCTTTTCTGTACGCTGAATGCATAATTTTTGGGTCCTGTAGTCCACTGGCCTGTTGTAAAATTGATATCCAATGACTGTGTAATCTACCTCCAGCCACATACTTGTTCTTTTCTGTACGTTGAATGAATAATGGTTGCGTGTTATAGCATTTTAACGATTATCAATACGTTTTTTTTCAAGAGGGGGGATTTCGTTAGCAATGTTTTAATCCAATTTTATATTTTTAGTTCTTTTAAACATACCGCATATTGTACCTCGAGCCACATAATCAGAATTTCTTTTAAGTCAGGTGAATGCCTAATTTTTAAGGCCCGTACACCCATGGCCTAAAATATACATTTTCTAGGCTCCGACAGGGCACATTTCAGAGAATTTCTCTTTAAGTCGCATAAAAATGTCCCCTGATTAAGACACATATTTTTTGTTCAAATTTTTTCATTGATTCCCCTCTAGTATGTCACTGTCCATGTTGTGGAACTATTTGTGCACTTCTACTAAGTATTTGGTGGCTGCAAATATGAGCTGAAGGTTATTCATGTTCGCCTGCCATTAAAGTGAATGGGGCCCACGATCGCGTTCGCGAACTGTCCCGGTGGATGTTGGTCCATCACTATATGGCACTATTGTATATATTTTGTCATTTGTGTTTTCAGACTGCTGTTGCATTGTTTTTGTTTTTGTGCTTTCAGCCATGGCGTTGTATACCTGCACATTGGGATTTGATGACTAACCTCCATTTTTTTCTTTGCAGTCTACATTTGGAGATGCGGTTGACTCCATTGGTCATCCACTCCTAAGTAACCTGTCCCACTGGCTGATTTTAATTACTGAAAGTATAAAGCTGAAGTCTGCTGTACTTGCATTCATTGGAGTTTATTTGGCACCAGGAGAGGTAAAATGCAGAGTGGGCTCAGCATGTATGTGGAGCCTGCATTCCCTGAATTTAATGGAGGTCAGTCTGGCACCAAAAGAGATAATATTTAGAATATGTTCCTGTCCTAAAGAGATTGCCTTGCCTAGACGGATAGGCAAAAATGATTTTGTGCAAAATGTATTTGCCAATAATCACACATTTATATAATGACCATAGCATTAGCACTAGTATATTTTCTTTAGTGAGTATGGCACTATTGTACAGTTTGTTTTTGCTTTTGTGCTTTCAGCCATGGTTCCGTGCACCTGCGCATTGGGATTTGGGATGTGCTGACTAACCTCCTTATTTTCTTTGCAGACAACGGCAGGCCACTGTTTTTAATATTGCTCTCTTTTACGCAACATGCATATCAAACAGCACTCGTCTTTAGGGAAGAGCGAACCCGAACTGTATAGTTCGTGTTCGTACCGAATTTTGGGGTGTTCGTGACACGGACCCAAACATTTACATAAAAATTTGGGTTCGTTGTTCGGCGATTTCTATGGCGCATTTTGAAAGCCTGCAAAGCAGCCAATCAACAAACATCATACTACTTGCCCCAAGAGGCCATCACAGCCATGCCTACTATTGCCAAAATAGCAATACCCTAAATCTGGTGTTCCAGCTGTGGCAGGACAAGTTTTATAGTGTCCGTCAAACCATAGCTTTTGATCTGGGGTGAAATTCAATTGCCAAAGTAGCAATACCCTAAATCAGTGGTTTCTGCTGTTACAGGCCAAGTGTAAATCTGTCCGTAAAAGGGTATATTACACTCAGCGTGCATCTCCAAGTGTATTTTTTTTCTGTAAAAGAGTATATTACACAAAGTGTTAAATTACAATTACTGGTAGCATAAGCCTTTAAATTTGCACGTACTATTGTGCATCTCATAGTGTATTTCTGTCCGTAAAAGGGTATATTACACTCAAGGTTTAAATACAAGTGCTGATAGGGTCATCCTTAATAACTTCACACGCTATCGTGCATCTCCAAGTGAAATTCTGTCCGTAAAAGGATACCTTTCATCCAGGGCCTAAATACTAGGCCTACAATTGATATTTCCCTAAATCTGTGGTTATTGTTGTGCCTGTATTAGTGTAATACGGTACCTAAATAGATAGCCAGATAGTGTTAGGTGCCTGTAAAAAAATGCCTGAATTTGAATTCAATACATTGTGCCAAATAATTTTTTTCTCATTGTGGTGAACGGTAACAATGAGGAAAACATCTAGTAAGGGACGCGGACGCGGACATGGTCGTGGTGGTGTTAGTGGACCCTCTGGTGCTGAGAGAGGATGTGGCCGTTCTGCCACAGCCACGCGTCCTAGTGAACCAACTACCTCAAGTCCCAGTAGCCGCCAGAATTTACAGCGATATTTAGTGGGCCCAATGCCGTTCTAAGGATGGTAAGGCCTGAGCAGGTACAGGCATTAGTCAATTTGGTGGCCGACAGTGGATCCAGCACGTTCACATTATCTCCCACCCAGTCTTCTGCAGAAAGAGCACAGACGGCGCCTGAAAACCAAGCCCATCAGTCTGTCACATCACCCCCATGCATACCAGGGAAACTGTCTGAGCCTCAAGTTATGCAGCAGTCTCTTATGCTGTTTGAAGACTCTGCTGGCAGGGTTTCCCAAGGGCATCCACCTAGCCCTTCCCCAGCGGTGGAAGACATAGAATGCACTGACACACAACCACTTATGTTTCCTGATGATGAGGACATGGGAATATCACCTCAGCACGTCTATAATGATGACGAAACACAGGTGCCAACTGCTGCGTCTTTCTGCAGTGTGCAGAGCGAACAGGACGTCGGGGAGGAAGACTGGGTGGAAGACGATGCAGGGGATGATGAGGTCGTAGACCCCACATGAAATGAAGGTCGTGCCACTGAATTACAGAGTTCAGAGGAAAAGGCAGTGGTGAGACCAAGCCAACAGCGTAGCAAAAGAGGGAGCAGGGGCAAAAGCAGAACACCCGCTGCCAAGAGAGTTCGCCTGCTACTGGCCACCTCCACCTGGGACCGAGCACCCCAAAGGCAGCTTCAAGGAGATCCCTGGTGTGGCAGTTCTTCAAACAATGTGCTGACGACAACACCCAAGTGATTTTCAAGCTGTGCCATCAGAGCCTGAAGCGAGGCATTAACGTTCTGAACCTTAGCACAACCTGCATGACCAGGCACCTGCATGCAAAGCATGAACTGCAGTGGAGTAAACACCTTAAAAACAAGGAAGTCACTCAGGCTCCCCCTGCTACCTCTTCTGCTGCTGCTGCCTCGGCCTCTTCTGCTGCTGCCGCCTCTGCCTCTTCTGCTGCTGCCGACTCGGCCTCTTCCTCCGCCTCTGGAGGAACGTTGGCACCTGCCACCCAGCAAACAGGGGATGTACCACCAACACCACCACCTCCGTCACCAAGCATCTCAACCATGTCACACGGCAGCGTTCAGCTCTCCATCTCACAAACATTTGAGAGAAAGCGTAAATTCCCACCTAGCCACCCTCGATCCCTGGCCCTGAATGCCAGCATTTCTAAACTACTGGCCTATGAAATGCTGTCATTTAGGCTGGTGGACACAGACAGCTTCAAACAGCTCATGTCGCTTGCTGTCCCAGAGTATGTTGTTCCCAGCCGGCACTACTTCTCCAAGAGAGCCGTGCCTTCCCTGCACAACCAAGTATTCGATAAAATCAAGTGTGCACTGCGCAACGCCGTCTGTGGCAAGGTCCACCTAACCACAGATACGTGGACCAGTAAGCACAGCCAGGGACGCTATATCTCCCTAACTGCACAGTGGGTAAATGTAGTGGCAGCTGGGCCCCAGGCGGAGAGCTGTTTGGCGCACGTCCTTCCGCCGCCAAGGATCGCAGGGCAACATTCTTTTCCTCCTGTTGCCACCTCCTCCTACTCAGCTTCCTCCTCCTCTTCTTCCACCTGCTCATCCAGTCAGCCACACACCTTCACCACCAACTTCAGCACAGCCTGGGGTAAACGTCAGCAGGCCATTCTGAAACTCATATGTTTGAGGGACAGGCCCCACACCGCACAGGAGTTGTGGCAGGGTATAGAACAACAGACCGACGAGTGGTTGCTGCTGGTGAGCCTCAAGCCCGGCCTGGTGGTGTGCGATAATGGGCGAAATCTCGTTGCAGCTCTGGGACTAGCCGGTTTAACGCACATCCCTTGCTTGGCGCATGTGCTGAATTTGGTGGTGCAGAAGTTCATTCACAACTACCCCGACATGTCAGAGCTGCTGCATATGCTCCACCTTGCACATGCTGGACAGACTGTGCGAGCAGCAGCAGGCCATAGTGGAGTTTCAGCTGCAGCACGCACGGGTCAGTCGCACTGCGGAACAGCACCACTTCACCACCAATGACTGGGCCTCCATGCGAGACCTGTGTGCCCTGTTGCGCTGTTTCGAGTACTCCACCAACATGGCCAGTGGTGATGACGCCGTTATCAGCGTTACAATACCACTTCTATGTCTCCTTGAGAAAACACAGGGCGATGATGGAAGAGGAGGTGGCCCAGGAGGAGGAGAAGGAGGAAGAGGGGTCATTTTTAGCACTTTCAAGCCAGTCTCTTAGAAGTGACTCAGAGGGAGGTTTTTTGCAACAGCAGAGGCCAGGTACAAATGTGGCCAGCCAGGGCCCACTACTGGAGGACGAGGAGGACGAGGATGAGGAGGAGGTGGAGGAGGATGAGGATGAAGCATGGTCACAGCGGGGTGGCACCCAACGCAGCTCGAGCCCATCACTGGTGCGTGGCTGGGGGGAAACGCAGGGCGATGACGATATGCCTCCCACAGAGGACAGCTTGTCCTTTCCCCTGGGCAGCCTGGCACACATGAGCGACTACACGCTGCAGTGCCTGCGCAACAACAGCAGAGTTGCCCACATTTTAACGTGTGCGGACTACTGGGTTGCCACCCTGCTGGATCCACGGTACAAAGACAATGTGCCCACCTTACTTCCTGCACTGGAGCGTGATAGGAAGATGCGCGAGTACAAGCGCACGTTGGTAGACGCACTACTGAGAGCATTCCCAAATGTCACAGGGGAACAAGTGGAAGCCCAAGGCCAAGGCAGAAGAGGAGCAAGAGGTTGCCAAGGCAGCTGTGTCACGGCCAGCTCCTCTGAGGGCAGGGTTAGCATGGCAAGGATGTGGAAAAGTTTTGTCAACACGCCACAGCTAACTGCACCACCACCTGATACGCAACGTGTTAGCAGGAGGCAACATTTCACTAACATGGTGGAACAGTACGTGTGCATAGCCCTCCATGTACTGACTGATGGTTCGGCCCCATTCAACTTCTGGGTCTCTAAATTGTCCACGTGGCCAGAGCTAATCTATTATGCCTTGGAGGTGCTGGCCTGCCCGGCGGCCAGCGTTTTGTCTGAACGTGTATTCAGCACGGCAGGGGGCGTCATTACAGACAAACGCAGCCGCCTGTCTACAGCCAATGTGGACAAGCTGACGTTCATAAAAATGAACCAGGCATGGATTCCACAGGACCTGTCCATCCCTTGTGCAGATTAGACATTAACTACCTCCCCTTAACCATATATTATTGTACTCCAGGGTACTTCCTCTTTCAATCCTATTTTTATTTTCATTTTACCATTATATTGCGAGGCAACCCAAAGTTGAATGAACCTCTCCTCTGTCTGGGTGCCGGGGCCTAAATATATGACAATGGACTGTTCCAATGTTGGGTGACGTGAAGCATGATTTTCTGCTTTGACATGCAGACTGATTCTCTGCTGACATGAAGCCAGATTCTCTGTTACAGGACCTCTCTCCTCTGCCTGGGTGCTGGGCCTAAGTATATGACAATGGACTGTTGCAGTGGTGGCTGACGTGAAGCCTGATTCTCTGCTATGACATGCAGATTGATTCTCTGCTGACATGAAGCCAGATTCTCTGTTACGGGACCTCTCTCCTCTGCCTGGGTGCCTGGGCCTAAATTTATGACAATGGACTGTTACAGTGCTGGGTGACGTGAAGCCTGATTCTCTGCTATGACATGCAGACTGATTATCTGCTGACATGAAGCCAGATTCTCTGTTACAGGACCTCTCTCCTCTGCCTGGGTGCCTGGGCCTAAATATATGACAATGAACTGTTACAGTGGTGGCTGACGTGAAGCCTGATTCTCTGCTATGACATGCAGACTGATTCTCTGCTGACATGAAGCCAGATTCTCTGTTACGGGACCTCTCTCCTCTGCCTGGGTGCCTGGGCCTAAATATCTGACAATGGACAGTTCCAGTGTTGGGTGACGTGAAGCATGATTCTCTGCTATGATATGAAGACTGATTCTCTGCTGACATGAAGCCAAATTCTCTGTTACAGGACCTCTCTCCTCTGCCTGGGTGCCAGGGGCTAAATTTATGACAATGGACTGTTACAGTGCTGGGTGACGTGAAGCATGATTCTCTGCTATGATATGAAGACTGATTCTCTGCTGACATGAAGCCAGATTCTCTGTTATGGGACCTCTCTCCTCTGCCTGGGTGCCGGGGCCGAAATATCTGACAATGGACTGTTCCAATGTTGGGTGACGTGAAGCATGATTCTTTGCTATGATATGAAGACTGATTCTCTGCTGACATGAAGCCAGATTTTCTGTTACGGGACCTCTCTCCTCTGCCTGGTTGCCTGGGCCTTAATATCTGACAATGGACTGTTCCAGTGTTGGGTGACGTAAAGCATGATTCTCTGCTATGACATGAAGACTGATTCTCTGCTGACATGAAGCCAGATTCTCTGTTATGGGACCTCTCTCCTCTGCCTGGGTGCCTGGGCCTAAATATATGACAATGGACTGTTCTAATGTTGGGTGACGTGAAGCATGATTCTTCGCTATGACATGAAGACTGATTCTCTGCTGACATGAAGCCAGATTCACTGTTACGGGACCTCTCTCCTCTGCCTGGGTGCCGGGGCCTAAATATCTGACAATGGACTGTTCCAGTGTTGGGTGACGTGAAGCATGATTCTCTTCTATGATATGAAGACTGATTCTCTGCTGACATGAAGCCAGATTCTCTGTTACGGGACCTCTCTCCTCTGCCTGGGTGCCGGGGCCTAAATATCTGACAATGGACTGTTCCAATGTTGGGTGACGTGAAGCATGATTCTCTTCTATGATATGAAGACTGATTCTCTGCTGACATGAAGCCAGATTCTCTGTTACGGGACCTCTCTCCTCTGCCTGGGTGCCGGGGCCTAAATTTATGACAATGGACTGTTAGAGTGCTGGGTGACGTGAAGCATGATTCTCTGCTATGATATGAAGACTGATTCTCTGCTGACATGAAGCCAGATTCTCTGCTACGGGACCTCTCTCCTCTGCCTGGTTGCCGGGGCCTAAATATCTGACAATGGACTGTTCCAGTGTTGGGTGACGTGAAGCATGATTCTTTGCTATGATATGAAAACTGATTCTCTGCTGACATGAAGCCAAATTCTCTGTTACGGGACCTCTCTCCTCTGCCTGGGTGCCGGGGCCTAAATTTATGACAATGGACTGTTACAGTGCTGGGTGACGTGAAGCATGATTCTCTGCTATGATATGAAGACTGAATCTCTGCTGACATGAAGCCAGATTCTCTGTTACGGGACCTCTCTCCTCTGCCTGGGTGCCGGGGCCTAAATATCTGACAATGGACTGTTCCAATGTTGGGTGACGTGAAGCATGATTCTCTGCTATGATATGAAGACTGATTCTCTGCTGACATGAAGCCAGATTCTCTGTTACGGAACCTATCTCCTCTGCCTGGTTGCCTGGGCCTAAATATCTGACAATGGACTGTTCCAGTGTTGGGTGACGTAAAGCATGATTCTCTGCTATGACATGAAGACTGATTCTCTGCTGACATGAAGCCAGATTCTCTGTTATGGGACCTCTCTCCTCTGCCTGGGTGCCTGGGCCTAAATATATGACAATGGACTGTTCCAATGTTGGGTGACGTGAAGCATGATTCTCCGCTATGACATGAAGACTGATTCTCTGCTGACATGAAGCCAGATTCTCTGTTACGGGACCTCTCTCCTCTGCCTGGGTGCCGGGGCCTAAATATCTGACAATGGACTGTTCCAGTGTTGGGTGACGTGAAGCATGATTCTCTGCTATGATATGAAGACTGATTCTCTGCTGACATGATGCCAGATTCTCTGTTACGGGACCTCTCTCCTCTGCCTGGGTGCCGGGGCCTAAATTTATGACAATGGACTGTTACAGTGCTGGGTGATGTGAAGCATGATTCTCCGCTATGACATGAAGACTGATTCTCTGCTGACATGAAGCCAGATTCTCTGTTACGGGACCTCTCTCCTCTGCCTGAGTGCCTGGGCCTAAATATCTGACAATGGACTGTTCCAATGTTGGGTGACGTGAAGCATGATTCTCTGCTGTGATATGAAGACTGATTCTCTGCTGACATGAAGCCAGATTCTCTGTAACGGGACCTCTCTCCTCTGCCTGGGTGCCGGGGCCTAAATTTATGACAATGGACTGTTACAGTGCTGGGTGACGTGAAGCATGATTCTCTGCTATGGGACCTCTCTCCAATTGATATTGGTTAATTTTTATTTATTTTATTTTTATTTTTATTAATTTCCCTATCCACATTTGTTTGCCGGGGATTTACCTACATGTTGCTGCCTTTTGCAGCCCTCCAACCCTTTCCTGGGCTGTTTTACAGCCTTTTTAGTGCCAAAAAGTTCGGGTCTCTATTGACTTCAATGGGGTTCGGGTTCAGGAAGAAGTTCGGATCGGGTTCGGATCCCGAACCCGAACATTTCCGGGAAGTTCGGCTGAACTTCTCGAACCCGAACATCCAGGTGTTAGCTCAACTCTATATATAACAGGCCATGCCCGCACTTTGTAATATGGACTGTATTGTAATTATTTTCCAGTGATCTATCCTGTATTGACAAGCAGCAAATAATATGTAAGCAACTGGTTCCCACAACCAAAACCTAGATTACTTCTATGAGGACAAACTTCACTAAAGCATATATTAAAATGCTACTGTACGTGTGTAGTGCTTATTTAGATAGCTAACAACTCTGTCTCCTAACTTTCATTTTTGCTTTTCTTAATATACATATATTTAAAGGGGGTCCTCCTCTTTGCTCAATCTCTACTTTATTGAAGGTTATCTTGAGTATAAGCAGATAAATAAATAAAAATGTGTTCCCTGGCTAAGACCCTCAGCAAGTGACTTTAAACTTTGGAGAAATCTTGCAGTAAATGTTCAGTTTTCCTGCAACACCTCCACAGGGGAAATTGAGCATTACACAATATCTATTAAAATGCGTTGGATACCTATGTAATGCAGGAGTAGATAGGTCCTCCAGAGTGAGAGAAGCACTTTGCAACTGTGTTCCACTGTAGCTAAGGGCTCTTTCACACCTGCGTTATTGTATTCCGGCATAGAGTTCCGTCGTCTGGGCTCTATGCCGGAAGAATCCTGATCAGTATTATCCTAATGCATTCTGAATGGAGAGAAATCCATTCAGGATGCATCAGGATGTCTTCAGTTCCGGACCGGAACGTTTTTGGGCCGGAGAAAATACCACAGCATGCTGCGCTCTTTGCTCCGGCCAAAAATCCTGAACACTTGCCGCAAGGCCGGATCCGGAATTAATGCCGATTGAAAGGCATTGATTCAGATCCGGCCTTAAGCTAAACTTCGTTTCGGCGCATTGCCGGATCCGACGTTTAGCTTTTTCTGAATGGTTACCATGGCTGCCGGGACGCTAAAGTCCTGGCAGCCATGGTAAAGTGTAGTGGGGAGCGGGGGAGCAGTATACTTACCGTCCGTGCGGCTCCCGGGGCGCTTCAGAGTGACGTCAGGGTGCCCCAAGCGCATGGATCACGTGATCGCATGGCACGTCATCCATGTGCATGGGGCGCTCTGACGTCATTCTGGAGTGCCCCGGGAGCCGCGCGGACTGTAAGTATACCGCTCCCCCGCTCCCCACTACTACTATGGCAACCAGGACTTTAATAGCGTCCTGGGTGCCATAGTAACATTGAACGCATTTTGAAGACGGATCCGTCTTCAAATGCTTTCAGTTCACTTGCGTTTTTCCGGATCCGGCGTGTAATTCCGGCAAGTGGAGTACACGCCGGATCCGGACAACGCAAGTGTGAAAGAGGCCCAAGAGATAATGATCCTGAACAGGGGTATGTAAAATGCTTTTCTGAAGTGGACAGTCCTTTGGATAAATATGCATCAAGTTTTTGTTACGTGCATTAAGCGTTCTTAATAGGTTATTGCTTAATTGTTGACGTCTAAATTCATACCAGGTCTGTGATGTATTTTTAAAGATAGGAAAATGCCATGTCCATAGACTTTAATGGTTAAATGGTCCCAATTATATAGATACAACACTAAACATTGCAAATATTATACCACCTGTGTGACTACTGCTATATACAGGATGCATATAATTGAATATCTCTAAATATATAAGTCACCAATGAGTCTATAGCTTCATATGGTGTTAAAGACATAAAATATTTTGCAAGTCCAATCTATTGGTAAAAGAAGCGATAGAGCTGGGGGGATATTAGGGATACTGGTTTCACAGGTCAAAGCTGTATTAGAGAGATAGACTCAAGAAATGTTTTGGATGTGCAGAATTTTAGTCAACTGGTCCATACCTTGAGCATTTATCCTGGTTTCCCAGGCCGAAAGTTCTTCCATATGCATATGAAAAACTTTAGCTACCCATTGGGGAACTGTAGGCGTAATTCTGCTTCAGCACAAATTATAATGGTATATTGCTTGCTGTTACAAAAAGACTCACATCTGCTAAGCTCAAAGCAAATATGACTTCATTGTCAATCTGTTCCCTTTCTATTACAACTGAATTGCTCATCTGTATGGCTTAGTGCCTATCATTTACTAAGTAAATACTGTAAGAACAGTAATTGTCATGATTTTTCTCCAAATCGAAGGTGTTCAGCAGATTTAGGCCTGTCAAGCATTGGACTGAATCCCCAGGCTTTTGATAGATGTCGACACCATAGGTTGAGGAGGATCAGATTAATTTGAGCCACTATGCCCAGACCCAATAATTACTTCAGTAGTAGTAAAATGGAAAAAAAAAAAAAAAAACACTTGTCTATGCTAAAGAAATCATTTTGAATGAATGTCTGGCTTAGCAAATGTGCAGGGCTTACAAAATCCACAATGCCACCCCATGGAGACACATAATTTCAAAGACCTTCTGGTCTAGGTAGAAAAGTCCCGTTTTTGTTCCAAGGAATTATCTTTCATATATTAAAGAGTGATTTATTCTGCTTTCTAATGTCATGTCATCCTCTCCTTCAACAGAATATCTTGGCCGTACAAGCTACTTTACATGATATTATCAGTCTGTAAGCTGTATTGTTGTTCTGTTACTGTAATGGCTTCCTCTTGTATGCAGACCTTTATCAGTATGAAAATTATCTGAAGCACACATCCTGATGATATAAAGAAGCCATTTTTTTGGTATTAAAATTATTATTTAGAAAATGTTAGAATTGTGAATAAATAATATCTACTACAAATTTGATATATATATATATATATATATATATATATATATATATATGAATTTTGGGTGAAATGCCATTTAAATGTTAATCCAAATTAGTACAAATTCATATAATTATTTGGCTATGAGATCAAAGTGTCTTTATTTCCTAAACAGTTTGCCATTGTCATTAAACAATGGAGGGCACATAGCACTAGCTTTTCCTTCTGGTTATTTCCAGAGAGAGAACGTAATTGGATGTGGATATGCCATAATAATTTGTGCCAGGAATCCAGGGATTTGAATTTGACTAATAGCACCATTACAACTTTACCAAAAGCCAATTCCTGTGGCCTCGGCAGGTCCAGCTGCTGATGACTCAGGAAGGAAGTGGGAGAGATTAGGGTACACAGGGAAGAAAACAGAACTGCACAGACATAAAGCAAACCAGCCAGGCATATTTTTTTATTTTTTTTTTAACAGAACAGAACAATGGATTCACTACTGAGGTTTAAAATGATCCATCTTATTGGACTCATTTGTTCTATTCCTGTTGGCAAGACCACCAGGAAACATGTGAGCCATTATGTAAAGCGAACTGTAATTCAAGGCACATCTCAATTAATATTCCCTCCTGACTACACCAAGAACAATACATAGCATCAACCAGTTTAATCTCCGGCAATAATTCCCTTTGTATGATTGAGAGGTTTTTCTCTCAAATTAAGGTTCTGGGATGGGATGGTTAAACTTGGCAGTCATTCTTGGAACATGAAAGGATTTATTTTTAGCCAACTTTTTAATGAAAATAAGGCTTGTCATTAGTAATTTTTATAATTATATTTTCTGCTTTTAAATGTTGATAGGCAAAATAAAACTGTTTAGAAATAAAATGATGCAATATTCCTATTCTTAGAAGAGCTAGTGCGCTGTGATTAGTCAGCAGGATAATTAAATAGTTAACAATAAAATGAAGGTATGTTTACCATAACAAGCCGTTCCACATTATCATTTTTTCTGGATCATCTTAGGATGGGTCGTTGGGGGAGTAATTGCTCTAAAGTACGGATAGGTGATGGTTTTATGAAATATCACTAATTGTAATTAGTCTCATATAATAGACAGCTTCTGATAAATCAAATATTATTCATACTCTACATACAAAAGTATCTCAAAGAATACTATATCCATGAGATGTACAGTAAGGGTGCACAACCTATGGCCCACAACACCATTCTGTGTGGCCCTCAAACATCTGGTCACAGAACTGCCTCTCTGTGTCTGGTGGTTGCTCACATGTGTGTTCCATGTCAGAGAGGAGTGGTGGGTAGCATCAAAGCAGACATGGGTAAGTACAAATAGTGCACAGTGCTGCCATCTTTGAGACACCCATATGTCAGCAGAAGAGTGATTTTCTGACCTCTTTGTGGCACTCCAGAAAGCAGTAGATGTACTAGATTGGTTGCATTTATGCATGTGGCAGTTGGTTGGAGTAGTGAAGCCTTTGGCTGTATCAGCTTCTCATTAGAGAGGGCCTTGCGGTTCACCCGGCGGTCGTTTTGTGGCGAACTTAGCGCGTTCACGATTCGTCGAACATGTGAACATATGACGATGTCCGGCGGCAACATTCTTTTGCATTGCACCGAACTTTGACCCATGACACATCCATAAGGAGGGACAGGACAGCCAATTGAGACGTTTCAGCACATGGACACACCCCCACCCTATAGAAGAACCCGATGTGGCAGCCATTTTACAGTCTGTGTTTTGCCAGTGTAGGGAGAGGTTGTTTTGTGGAGCAGAGACAGGCTGTTAGGGACACCAAACACTAGCTAATTGGGCCACAAAAGTCCTTTTAAGGACTGGTATAGGTGTGCTATTGATAGATGTGATATACTGAGGGGTGTGATATACTTATAATATATCCCAGATATCCTAAATTCCCTACTGGGATTATCTCTACAGCAAGTAGTTGAGGAGCCAACCCAGATGGAGGCCATTTTAGATTTAGTATTCACAAATGGGAATTTGGTATCTGATATTACTGTAGGGGAAAGCTTGGGATCTAGTGATCACCAGTCAATGTGGTTTACTATAAGTACAGTGACTGAGTCACACCACACAAAAACAAAAGTTTTAGATTTTAGAAAAACTGACTTTTCTAAAATGAGATTAGTGGTATACGAGCCCTGTCAGACTGGAACAGTTTCAATGGAGGCCAGGAGAAATGGGACTACTTAAAAGTGGCACTATTGAAGGTAACAGGTAACTGCATTAGGCTTGTCAGTAAAAGCAAAAAAAGGAAGAGACCTGTAACGGTCACGTACACACACATTCAGGGGGCGGATAGTGAGCACTACGCTCCACCCTCACCCCTGGCCCTGCCTACTTGCCTCGCAAGTCCTGATGACAGGGTACAACTGGATGGCAGTCCCTAGATTAGAATACGTGCTGGGAGGACAGACAAAACAAACAGCAGATAGTGAACGGACCGAGTCAATACCAAGAGAGCAATGAAGTACAAGTGGAGTAAGCAGAGAATAGTCAGGAGAAGCCGGGGTCAAATACCAGGAGAGTAATAAAGTATTACAGGAGTCTGCAGAGAATCGTCAGGTGGAAGCCGGGGTCAGAATACCAGGAGAGCAGTGCAGTACAGGACGAGCAGGCAGAGAGTCGTCAGGGAACACAGGAACAGGTAAGCATGCCAGATAGCAGAATCACAAATGAACTTAATTAACAGGCAACCTGTGGCCAGCAGGCTACCTGTTAAATACTGACTAGCTGGGGTCATGTGATGTGGCCAGCATCACATGACCCACGCTGCTGAATACAGCTGAGCACCGAGTGCCCTGCTCGGTGCTCAGACCCCCCCTGGTTGCCGAGGGAACTGAGGACGCCGACCACGCTGAGGAGACGAGCACGGCCGGTCCATCCCACCCCCTATCACCTAGTAGACGAGGACGCTGCACGCGTCTTCACTCCTGCACAGAGGCGGGACGCCGACCGTGCTGAGGAGAGCGAGCGCCTCGTCGGCGTCCCGTGACAAGACCACTGTGGTACTCAGCAGAAGTGGCCAAAATCATTAAAAACAAAAAGATAGCATTTAGTAATTATCAAAAAAATTCAAATAAATCAAAACGAGGTTGAATAGGGATAGTTATAAGATTAGGCAGAGATTGGCCAAGCAAGTTATAAGAGCTTCTAAAGCACAGGCAGAAGAGAAATTAGCTCAGTCAGTGAAAAAAGGTTATAAGACATTCTTCAGATACATAGATGAAAAATGGAAATTTAAACAAGGAATTACCAAATTATAGTCCAGCGAATAGATACACAAACTCAATTAGGGTTAGTAAACATAACTTCATCTCCAGCAATTCATATAACCCTTAAAATGAATTAACTTTAATTATATATCCTTAAAATAAATGGATTTAAAGACACACAGAACATTAATCACTGAGAATCAACTCAGATAAATTCCACAGCAGGCAGCTATAAAGATATCCTGGAGAGTAGGGAGAACTATCCCTAAAAATTTACCCTGGTCTAATGCTAAGCCCAGGGACGGCCCCTGATGGTGGGGACTTCCTGTTCTCGAACCTGGACTGATAAGATCCTACAACACCCCTAACACAGTAGTAGGGGTTAAATAGGTGCCTGTTCCAAACCCCCACCTATATACTACTTAGATTGGTAATTTCTGATTTTGATATCCTTATTATGTATATATTGACCCTAGTGCCTTCCCTGCGCTTATGCCGGCTGTTATGTGTATGCTCTAATAAGGTGAGGATATTCCATTTGGCCGAATTTGTCAACTTGTACCTCTATGATCCAGACAAACTGTCCTTTCGATTATATCTGCATCTGCAGTCCATTGCGTTCCATTTACCGGAAACACGTGACCGGAAATGTGTGTTCGTAGTGAGCACTAGCTTGCGTTCCATTGGCCGGAAATTACGCATTCCATAGACCGGAAGTGACGGCAACTGGTAGGCAACACCACCGCATCGCATTGTCTGTGGGTGGGAATCTTTGATTATGAGGAGTGCATTTAAAAGGGGGGCATTGGGCACATATAGTAGCAGGCCTCTGGAGGACCTGGGACGCTTTACCCTAGAGATGGACGACTGACTGTAAGTAGGGATATACAACCCCCATGAGTTTTCACTACTCTGACTGTATCTGATGATGCTGAATGTGTACTTTCCATGATCTAGGATATCTATGTGTATTGATGCCATCTAACAATTCATTGGACCTCCGTGGTGCATATAGAGACTGTGAGTTTTGGTTTTAACAAAGGTGGTCATAGATGCCCGTGATGAGAACATAGTCCTATCACTTTACAAATCATTAGTCAGACCACACATGGAGTACTGTGTACAGTTCTGGGCTGCAGTGAACAAAGCAGACATAGCAGAGCTGGAGAAGGTCCAGAGGAGGGCAACTAAAGTAATAACTGGAATGGGGCAACTACAGTACCCTGAAAGATTATCAAAATTAGGGTTATTCACTTTAGAAAAAAGACGACTGAGGGGAGATCTAATTAATATGTATAAATATATCAGGGGTCAGTACAGAGATCTATACCATCATCTATTTATCCCCAGGACTGTGACTGTGACGAGGGGACATCCTCTGCGTCTGGAGGAAAGAAGGTTTGTACACAAACATAGAAGAGGATTCTTTACGGTAAGAGCAGTGAGACTATGGAACTCTCTGCCTGAGGAGGTGGTGATGGTGAGTACAATAAAGGAATTCAAGAGGGGCCTGGATGTATTTCTGGAGCATAATAATATTACAGGATATAGCTACTAGAGAGAGATTGTTGATCCAGGGAGTTATTCTGATTGCCTGATTGGAGTCGGGAAGGATTTTTTTATTCCCCTAAAGTGAGGAAAATTGGCTTCTACCTCACAGTTTTTTTTTTTTTGCCTTCCTCTGGATCAACTTGCAGGATGACAAGGCCGAACTGGATGGACAAATGTCTTTTTTCGGCCTTATGTACTATGTTACTATGTGGTCATTGGTGGAGGTAAAGCTTTGGGACTTGTGTTCTATACCACATTTCTTTCTCATCCACAGATACTTCTATGGAAGTCTAACCTCATTGGATATCTAATATACTTTATGATCTGCATTAGGTCCAAGTGAGTTTGATCTCCACATACCATCATCAAATGACTCCCCTATTATCGATATCATATGTATAACGGACACTAAGATATTATTATTGGTGGTCTGCACCCAAATAACGGATATCACTACATCACTATTGGTATCCGATATCTAAGATATCATTTCAGCTTACTGACCCCCTGATGATCCCACATAGTGGGGAAAACGCATTGGCGTATTTTCATTTATGTATATCCACTTGGGTATTTCCATTTACGTATATCCACTTATGGGGTATATTTAACTACATATATACCTTGATGTACTGTGTATCTTGTTGGCTGTTATATCACAGCACTAGGGCTGTATACATAGTCCATCGACTTACCCTATCTCTATAGGGGGGGCTGTATGTATGGTTTGTCTTTTTTCACTTCTTATCCTCCACTTACAGGCACCTATTTAACCTCTACCACTGTGTTAGGGCTGTTGTAGGATCTTATCAGTCTAGGTTTGAGGACAGGAAGTCCCCACCATCAGGGGCTGTCCCTGGGCTGAGCATTAGACCAGGGTGAGTTTATAGGGATAGTTCTCCCCACTCTACAATATATCTTTATAGCTGCCTGCTGTGGAATTATCTGAGTTGATTCTCAGTGATTATTGTTCTGTGTGTTTCTAAATCCATTTATTTTAAGGATATATAATTGGAATTACCAAATTAAAAACAATAGAAGGAAGGTCTATGGAAGAAGATAAAGAACTAGCTGACTGCCTCAATGAATACTTCTGGTCAGTTATTACAAAGGAAAATGAAGGAAAAGGACCTCAGTTAGGGAGGAAGACTAATGAATCTTTTGATGCATGGAAGAGGTTCTAAGTCAGCTGCCTAAAATCAATACGAATAAGTCACAGGGGCCTGATGGAATACACCCAAAGCTATTAAAAGAGCTTAGTGGTGTACTAGCAAAACCATTAACAGATTTATTTAACCAATCTCTGGTAACAGAGTCGTTCCAGAAAAATTTTAATTAGCAAATGATGTGCCCATTCACAAGACAGGTAGTAGGAGGTAATCAGGCAACTATAGGTCAGTAAGCCTGACATCAATAGTGGGGAAATTAGTGGAAACCATACTTAAGGAGAGGATTGTGGAACATCTAAAATCCCATGGATTGAAAGATGAAAAACAGCATGGGTTTACTTCATGGAGATCATTGGATTTTTTGATTGGGTGACTAAAATAATAGATGGCGGAGGTGCAGTAGACATTGCTTATCTAGACTTTAGTAAGGCTTTTGATACTGTCCCACATAGAAGGCTTATCAATAAAGTGCAGTCTTTGAGCTTAGACTCCCATATTGTTGAATGGATTAGGCAGTGGCTGAGGGACAGACAACAGAGGGTTGCAGTCAATGGAGTATATTTAGACCATGGTCTTGTTACCAGTGGGGTACCCTGTTCTGGGACCCATATTGTTTAATATCTTTATCAGCGAAATTGCAGAAGTCCTCGATGGTAAGGTGTATTTTTTTGCTTATGGCACAAATATTTGCAACAGGGTTGATGTTCCTGGAGGTAAACACTAGTGTTGAGCGGCATGTCCCGCATTCGAATTCGCGAAATTTCGCGAATATTCGAAAGAATATTCGTAAAATATTCACGAATATTCGAATTCGTTATTATTTCGCATATGCGATAATTCGAATTTTCGCATCGCATAATACATATTATGAGATGCAAAATTCGCATGTGCGCTAATGAAATCGCCTTACGAAGATTCGCAACTCAATTCAATCACTAATGTAAGAATGCAAAGCCCTTTGCCTCTGTTCTGGGACGTGCCGATATTCGCCTGTGCGCTAATAAAATCGCCTTACAAAGATTCGCGCCTCAATCACTTTCTAGGCAATGTGAGTAAGATCTGAGCTTTTGGACTTTTGGGAATCAATCGAGATACAGTGGGGGGTGATGACTGTAGTTGACAGAGTACAGATCAATGTAATCTGTAAGGTGGAAACTAAAATAAAAAATACGAATATTCGTAAATCGAATTTTACGAAGTTCGAAGTATTCGCGAATATGGTGCTATACTATATGAATGCACAGGCCTTTGCCTCTCTGTTCTGGGGACAAGTGTAGATATTCGCATTTGCGCTAATAAAATCGCCTTACGAAGATTTGCAACTCAATTCAATCACTAATGTATGAATGCAAAGCCCTTTGCCTCTGTTCTGGGACAAGTGCCGATATTCGCCTGTGCGCTAATAAAATCGCCTTACGAAGATTCGCGCCTCAATCACTTTCTAGGCAATGTGAGTAAGATCTGAGCTTTTGGACTTTTGTGAATCAATCGAGATACAGTGGGGGGTGATGACAGTAGTTGACAGAGTACAGATCAATGTCATCTGTAAGGTGGAAACTAAAATAAAAAATACGAATATTCGTAAATCGAATTTTACGAAGTTCTACGTATTCGCGAATATGGTGCTATACTATATGAATGCACAGGCCTTTGCCTCTCTGTTTTGGGGACAAGTGTAGATATTCGCATTTGCGTTAATAAAATCGCCTCACGAAGATTCGCAGCTCAATTCAATCACTAATGTAAGAATGCAAAGCCCTTTGCCTCTGTTCTGGGACAAGTGTAGATATTCGCATGTGCGCTAATAAAATCGCCTTACGAATATTCGCGCCTCAATCACTTTCTAGGCAATGTGAGTAAGATCTGAGCTTTTGGACTTTTGGGAATCAATCGCGATACAGTGGGGGGTGATGACAGTAGTTGACAGAGTACAGATCAATGTCATCTGTAAGGTGGAAAGTAAAATAAAAAATACGAATATTCGTAAATCGAATTTTACGAAGTTCTACGTATTCGCGAATATGGTGCTATACTATATGAATGCACAGGCCTTTGCCTCTCTGTTCTGGGGACAAGTGTAGATATTCGCATTTGCGTTAATAAAATCACCTCACGAAGATTCACAGCTTAATTCAATCACTAATGTAAGGCTACTTTCACACTAGCGTTCGGCTAGCGTTCGATCGGATCCGTTCTGAACGGATCCGATCATAATAATGCAGACGGAGGCTCCGTTCAGTACGGATCCGTCTGCATTATTTTAGCAAAAAAAAAGCTAAGTGTGAAAATAGCCTAGTACGGATCCGTCCAGACTTTCAATGTAAAGTCAATGGGGGACGGATCCGCTTGAAGATTGAGCCACATTGTGGCATCTTCAAACGGATCCGTCCCCATTGACTTACATTGAAAGTCTGGACGGATCCGCACGGATCCGCACGCCTCCGAACGGCCAGGCGGACACCCGAACGCTGCAAGCAGCGTTCAGCTGTCCGCCTGTCCGTGCGGAGGCGAGCGGAGCGGAGGCTGAACGCCACCAGACTGATGCAGTCTGAGCGGATCCGCCTCCATTCAGACTGCATCAGGGCTGGACGGCTGCGTTCGGGTCCGCTCGTGAGCTCCTTCAAACGGAGCTCACGAACGGAAACCCGAACGCTAGTGTGAAAGTAGCCTAAGAATGCAAAGCCCTTTGCCTCTGTTCTGGGACAAGTGTAGATATTCGCATGTGCGCTAATAAAATCGCCTTACGAATATTCGCGCCTCAATTCACTAATGTATGAATGCAAAGCCCTTTGCCTCTGTTCTGGGACAAGTGTAGATATTCGCATGTGCACTAATAAAATCGCCTTACGAAGATTCGCGCCTCAATCACTTTCTAGGCAATGTGAGTAAGATCTGAGCTGTTGGACCTTTGGGAAACAATCAATTATATGTGTACTGTAATTTTGTGGAAAAAAAACCCAAAAAAAACCCGAATATTCGTTTTTATGAATATATAGCACTATATTCGAAATATTCGCGAAATCGCGAAGTTGCGATATTCGCGAAAAAAATTCGCTTTTCGAATATTTGCGCTCAACACTAGTAAACACCAAATGGAAAAGGATTAAGGAAAAGTAGAGGAATGGTCAAAAGTATGGCAACTAAAATTGTATGTTGATAAGTGCAGGATAATGCACCTGGGGCGTAAAAACTCAAGAGCATAATATAAAATCAGTGATACAGTCCTAACCTCAGTATCTGAGAAAAGGGATTTAGGGGTCATTATTTTAAAATACTTTAAGGTAGGCAGACAATGTCATAGAGCAGCAGGAAATGCTATCAGAATGCTTGGGTGTATAGGGAGAGGCATTACCAGTAGAAAGAGGGAGGTGCTCATGCCGCTATACGGAGCACTAGCGAGACCTCATTTGGAGTATTGTGCGCAGTACTGGAGACCATATTTCCAGAAGGATATTACTACTTTGGAGAGAGTTCAGAGAAGAGCTACTAAACTAGTACATGGATTGCAGGATAAAACTTACCAGGAAAGGTTAATGGACCTTAACATGTATAGCTTGGAAGAAAGACGAGACAGAGGGGATATGATAGAAACTTTTAAATACATAAATAGAATCAACACAGTAAAATAAGAAAGAATATTTAAAATAAGAAAAACTGCTAAAAGAGGACATAGTTTTAAATTAGAGGGGCAAAGGTTTAAAAGTAATATCAGGAAGTATGACTTTACTGAGAGAGTAGTGGATGCATGGAATAGCCTTCCTGCAGAAGTGGTAGCTGCAAATACAGTGAAGAAGTTTAAGCATGCATGGGATAGGCATATGCCATCCTTCATATAAGATAGGGCCAGGGGATATTCATAGTATTCAGTATATTGGGCAGACTAGATGGGCCAAATGGTTCTTATCTGCCGAAACATTCTATGTTTCTATAGAAAGTATATTATAGTGCAGTTGTATTGTGCAGCAGTTGTGTGCGGTTCTGCTGCGATACCGCAGCTATATAGTGAGACAAATGCTATTGGAACAACTATTTGCAATGGGTGTGATATACCTGTTGCCCCCAAAAATTGATTGAGGGGTGTGATATAATTTATTTTACAAAATACCGATTGAGGGCTGCTATATACCTGTTGCCCCAAATAAACAGGATGGTGTCATATAACTAAAAAATAATTGACTGGTGTGATATATCTTTTTCCACAAAATACTGATTGAGGGCTGAGATATACCTGCTTCCACAAAATATTGATTAAGGCGTTCGTTATACCTGTTTCTGCCAAATATTGATTGAGGCCTGCAATATACCTCTTTCCAAAAAATACTGATCATGGGGTTTGATATACGCTAACTGTTTTCACCAAATATTGATTGAGGGCTGCGATATACCTGCTTCCACAAAATACTGTTTAATGGGTTTGATATACCTATTTCCACCAAATATTGATTGAGGCCTGCGATATACCTGCTTCCACAGAATACTGATTAAGGGGTTTAATATACCTGCTTCCACAAAATACTGATTGAGGGCTGTGAGATACCTGCTTCTACAAATACTGCTCTTCTCTAAGGACTAAGGCACAGGGTCATTTTGAAAAATGACATGCAGAGGAAGAGGCAGGACGTTCTGCAGGGGTGGTAGGGTTGGGCAGGTGCACCATGCCGGAGCCTAAGTAGGAAGTTGGGGAAGGCGCATGTGATTACTTCAAAGTGCGCACCAGTTGGTTGAGTGGCTCACTTACCCTTCCATTTCTGCACCCTCCTCATCCTCTGTATCTGCACCCTCCTCACACTCTGCTGTGTGCACCCTCAAATCCACCACCACCACCATAGCTTCTCCACTTGAGTCAGAGGAATTATTTTACCATCCATTCCCAGACCTTACCGATGAGTAGCCATTCTTGACATCGGATGAGGAAGAGGAGGTAGCAACGGCTGCCACCAAGCGGTCTGCCAACAGTACCCATATCAGCCCAAAGAGGGAGGTCCTCGCTGTTGCTGCCTATTCCGAGAACTGAAATATCAGTGGTGTTGAAGGTGACTATGATGACGAGTCGATGGACGTCATGTGGGTGCTCACAAGAGAGGAAGAGGAGGGGAGTTCAGAGGGAGAGACGGAGCAGCAGAGAGGGAGAAGAAGGAGATTCAGTAGGCAGAGCTCGCAGGGCACAGGAGGCAAAAAGCAGATTGCACATGTATCTGGAGCAAGCCATCCACCATGCACGGTCATTTCTGGAGCTCCCAGTGTTGCCATTTGCAGTCTGTGCTGTCAATAAATAAGTCACGGTAAGCCCAACACTCACCTATGGACTACAGCCTTAGGAAGGCACCTGGCCTCTTATAACCGAGCCCAGTGGGAGCAACGCTGTCAGAACCGACAAAGCCACACTCCCGGTGCTCCACGTCCTGCCTCTTCTTCTCCTCCCTTTTGTCCTCCACTACACCTTCCACCGTGCCATTGTTGCGTTCATCTGGCAGAAGGCAGGCTTCCGTGGCGCAAATGTTCAAGTGTAAAAAGTTGATGACACTGGAAAACCCTCTTGCCCAACGGCTGACCGCTGGCTTGTCGGAACTGCTAGCCCACCAACTACTGCCATATAAACTGGTGGACTCAGAGGTCTTTAGAAAATTTGTGGCTATTGGCACACCGCAATGGAAGGTCCCTGGAAGGAAATATTTCTCCCAGAAGGGCATCCCAGAGCTTTATGGCCACGTTCATCGGCAATTTAATATATCTCTGGCACACAGTGTCGGTTCCAAGATACATCTGGTCTAGCAAACACAGGCATGTAAGGTACATAACTTTTACTTCCCACTGGGTGAACCTTCTGACGGCCGTCAAGCATGAAACCTGTGTTGATTTGGTGTTACTGCCACGGATTGCATGCAGGCCTGCCTCTTCTTTTCCTCCTTCTCCATCTTCCATATCCTTGGCTGACTCCTCCTTTTTCACTGCTACCACCTCTTCCACTGCACCCTCAAGCTCCCCAGAACCTATTTTACGTGCCAGGTGAGATGTTGCCATGCTGTGCTGCGGCTGTTGTGCCTGGAAGCCAAGAGCCACACCAGTCCTACACTACTTTTAGCTCTGCGGTCACAGGCCGATCAGTGGCTAACCCCGCTCAATTTGATGGTAAATTGGTGTGCGACAATGGTGCCAATCTGCTGAGCGCACTGAAACAGGGCAAAATGACACATGTGCCGTGCATGGCACACGTCTATAACTTAATCGCGCAGCGATTCATTGCCAAATTCCCCGGGGTCCAGGACGTCTTGCAGCAGGCCAGGAAAATCCCTGGCCATTTTAGAACATCTTGCACGGCCATGGCTCGCCTTGCTGATGTTCAGCCTCGACTCCACTTGCTCGTCAGATGTCTGATTTGTGACAGCCCGACGTGCTTGAACTCCACCTTGTATATGTGTCACGGTGGGGAGTGGGGGAAACCCCCCACATACAATGTAAAAATAATAAGGGGGAAGCAGCTAGGCCAGGACCCTGAGATCAGGGAGCAGATCATCTCCTATTGGGTCCCTAATCCTCATCTTAACTCCTCACCGCATGAGCGTACCTGGATGGTAGGACGGCTCATACCAGGATACCTTTGGCACACGGGCGAGTATTCCGCACAGGTGCAATGCGTGAATTGAACGCATTGCACCCGCACTGAATCCTGACCCATTCATTTCTATGAGGCTGTGCACACGAGCGGTGATTTTCACGCATCACTTGTGCATTGCGTGAAAATCGCTGCATGCTCCTCTTTGTGCGTTTTTCACGTAACACAGGCCCCATAAAAGCAAGTGCGGATGCGGTGCAATTTTCATGCACGGTTGCTAGGTGACGATTGGGATGGGGACCCGATCATTATAACATGGTTATAAGGGAAAATAATAGCATTCTGAATACAGAATGCATAGTACAATAGGGCTGGAGGGGTTAAACAAATAAATAATTTTAACTCACCTTAATCCACTTGCTCGCGCAGCCCAGCATCTTTTCTGTCTTCTTCTTTGCTGTGTGCAGGAAAAGGACCTGTGGTGACGTCACTCCAGTCATCAAATGATCCATCACCATGGTAAAAGATCATGTGACGGACCATGTGATGACCGGTCCTTTTCCTGCACAAAGCAAAGAAGAAGACAAAAGAGAAGCTGGGCTAGGCGATCAAGTGGATTAAGGAGAGTTAAATTATTAGTTTTTTTTACTATGCATTCTGTATTCAGAATGCTATTATTTTCCCTTATAAGGGAAAATAATACAATCTACAGAACACCAATCCCAAGCCCGAACTTCTGTGAAGAGGTTCGGGTTTGGGTACCAAACATGCCGATTTTTCTCACACGCGTGCAAAACGCATAACAATGTTTTGCACTCACGCGGAAAAATCGTGCATGTTCCCGCAACGCACCCGCACCTTTTCCCACAACGCTTCACATTATACAATAAACAGCAGGCTACAGCCAGGAAGCTCCTCCGCTCTCCTCCCTCCCCAGATCCTGCTCAAGGCTTGTGGTTCCCCCCACCATCTGCCACCCGCCCGTGGCCTGCTGCCCCCTTTGGCCATCTTCACCCAGCTCTGAATCCTCCTTCTGCAAATGGCAGGGGGAGGAGCCGGAGCATCTCCTCTCCTACATACCTCTTACATCCAGTGATCTCACCTTTGTTGTAGACGTTCTCTATCCTCATCTTCTCCATTCAGACCAGACTGCCATGATGATTTTTCAGCCATCTCCCGTCTTTGCAGAGATTGACAAACATACATTAGTTTCCCACATTTCCATCATCTTCACATCTTCTGAACACCCTTTCCTGCCACCCCCAATAATATACTTCAGAAACAGTCCCCCTGGAAATACTGCTACCACACAGATAGTGCCCCTTTAACAATTATTGGCACACAGTGCTCTAAAAATTTACTGCACCCAGACACTAATAGTATAAAGATAATGTCCCCCAAAGATAATTGTGCTAAGCTGATGCTGTGCCAGGGTGCCCCCCAAAGTAACAGTGCTCCCCAAAATCCCACCGATAGAAATAATTATCTACCAGAGCACACTTAGTAGTAATAATGCCCCTATAGGGCCCATACTAGTAATCATGTTCCTCATAGCCCAGAGTAGTAGTAAAGCTCTGCATGACAGTACATGAAATACACCTGCTTAGTGCCCGCATTTGAGCTAATGTCCCCATAATGTATGCCAGCATAAAATACCCCTATATAGTGCCCCAGTAATTTCCCTCATAGTGCTCTTCTCCCCCATCCCCATAGTGTCCCCCATAATATGCCAGTAAAAAAAAATGCCCCTTCATAGTGCCCCCAGCAGATGTCCCTAAAGTGCTCCTCTTCACCATAATGTGCCAATTAAAAAATGCCCCTTCTTAGTGCCACCGTATACCCCAATAGTACTCCACTCCCCCATTGTGCCCCCAAATAATGCCCCATTGTGCCGCTCTCCCCTATAGTGCATCCCATAATGTGCCAGTAAAAAAATGCCCCCTTAGTGCCACCAGATGCCATAGTGCACCCATAATGTGGCAATAAAAAAGGCCCCTTTAGAGCCCCCACTTCCCCATAGTGCCCCCAAATAATGCCCCTATAGTGACACCGCATGCCCCATTGTGCCGCGCCCCCATAATGTGCCAATAGTAAAAAAGCCCCTTTTGATACCCCAGATGCCCCCATAGTGCTCCTCTCCCTCATGGGCCCCTCCCATAATGTGCCAGTTAGAAATGCCCCCATAGTGCCCCCCACAAAATGGGCAAGAAATAAATGCCCCCAGAATGCCACCCCCCCAAAAAAAATGGGGCTGTAAGAAATGTCAGCGCCCCCCATAGTGCCAGCTCCCTCCATAGTGCCAGCCCCCCATAGTGCCAGACCCCCATCGTGCCAGACCCCCCCATAGTGACAGATTTCCCCACAAAGAAAAAAAACCCATTAATACCTCCATCAGGAGCGATGCGATGCAGGCCTCTTCCAGCCTGTGTCCCTTCCGGCCTGTGTCCCTGCTGTGTGCTGCCCGACTCAGGCGGCGAGATGATAATGACATCATCGCGCCACCTGAGCCGACCTCTGATAGGCTGTAGGCATTAGTGCCGTCGGCCTATCAGAAGAACAGGGAAGGAAGACACCACTCCCTCCCCTGCCCCACAGCCATCTGTATCGCTGTCCTGAGGACGGTGATACAGATGAATATGGAGATGAGCGCTTCCACAATGGAAGCGCTCATCTCCTACTGTCTGCTGCCACTGCTGCCTGCCGCAATTACAGCCAGGGCCACGCCGCCTGTGGTGATCGGTGGTGCGGCCCTGAGAAATAAAATAAATAAATATAAAATTATTTGTTAAAGACGGCCCAGCGGCAGTTTTTTTAGGGGGCGGACTGGGGGGGGGGACGACTGCCTCCCTGCCCCCGCGTCCTAGCCCGCCCCTTCTTGGCTCTGAGTCACCCTGATAATCCCTCACATAGGAGCAGGGGAGAGACAACCTGTTCTTCCCAGACACGGATGAACAGGAGTCTCAAATGGCATAGCAGCAGGGAAAGGAAAAGACCATATACAGCAACAGAGTCGGCAGGTAAGAACACCAGAAACACACTTACCTGCTGCAGCCACTACGACTGAAACCCATGCATAAGTACAGTTGCCCACACACCAAATAGAACACCGTACAAACAACACCACACACAGGTATCCAGCACTCCTGAAACTGCCTGGGCCCCATGCAATTTTTTTAATTCCTCAGGGCCGCACCACCGATCACCACAGGTGGCGCGGCCCTGGATGTAATTGCTGCAGGCAGCAGTGGCGGCGGGCAGTAGGAGATGAGCGCTTCCATTGTGGAAGCGCTCATCTCCATATTCATCTGTATCGCCATCCTCAGGAAAGCGATACAGATAGCTGTGCTGTGGGGCAGGGGAGGGAGAGGCATCTCCCTCCCCTGTTCTTCTGCACTAATGCCTGCAGCCCATCAGAGGCTGGCTCAGGCGGCGAGATGACATCATTATCTTCGCGCTGCCTGAGCAGGGCAGCTCACAACAGGGACACAGGCCTGAAGAGGCCTGCATCGCATCCCTGCTGATGGAGGTAAGTATTAGTGTTTTTTTTGTTTTTTTTTCTTTGCGGGGGAGCTGGCACTATGGGGGGAGCTGACACTATGGGGGGGCTGGTACTTTGGGGGGGGGGAGCTGGCACTATGGGGGAGCCGGCATTTCTTACAGCCCCATTTTTTGGGGGGTGGCATTCTGCGAGCATTTATTTCTTACCCATTTTTTGGGGGGGCACTATGGGGGGATTACTTACTGGCACGTTATGGGGGGCACCATCGGGAAGAGTAGCACTATGGGGGTATCTGGGGTCTCTAAAGAGGCTTTTTTATTATTTGCACATTATGGGGGGCACTATAGGGGAGAGCGGCACTATGGGGCATCTGGTGTCACTATAGGGGCATTATTTGGGGGCACTAGGGGAAAGTGGGGGCTCTAAAGGGGCCTTTTTTATTGGCACATTATGGGGGGCACTATGGCATCTGGTGGCACTAAGGGGGCACTATGGGGGAGAGCGGCACTATGGAGCATTATTTGGGGGCACTATGGGGGAACAGGGAAGGGAGACACCACTCCCTCCCCTGCCCCACAGCACAGCCATCTGTATCGCTGTCCTGAGGACGGCGATACAGATAAATATGGAGATGAGCGCTTCCACAATGGAAGCGCTCATCTCCTACTGCCCGCCGCCAATGCTGCCCGCCGCAATTACAGCCAGGGCCACGCCACCTGTGGTGATCGGTGGTGTGGCCCTGAGGAATAAAATAAATAAATATAAAATTATTTGTTAAAGACGGCCCAGCGGCAGTTTTTTTTGGGCGGCCTGGGGGGCAACTGCATCCCTGCCCCCGCTTCCCAGCCCGCCCCTTCTTGGCTCTGAATCGCCCTGATAATCCCTCACATAGGAGTAGGGGAGAGACAACCTGTTCTTCCCAGACACGGATGAACAGGAGTCTCAAATGGCATAGCAGCAGGGAAAGGAAAAGACCATATGCAGCAACAGAGTCGGCAGGTAGGAACACCAGAAACACACTTACATGCCGCAGCCACCACGACTGGAACCGGTGCATAAGTACAAGTGCCCACCCACCAAATAGAACACCATACAAATAACACCACACACAGGTATCCAGCACTCCTGATACTGCCTGGGCAACATACAGCAAGGTGCACGGCAGCCCCAGGCAGCACTGCATACAGACTAATGGTTCACTCATCCGGGAAACCAACCCCCTTCCGGAGGGACAACACACACAGGGAAAAGTCTTGAAATCATGCAGGGACAAACTCCAACAACATCCCAGACATGTAACAATAAACAAGACATACAACAAACCCTGAACATAAATCCACACCAAACCTAGAACAAGGGAGGTTAGGTACATAGAGGATACAAGGGAGACAAAGAAATGACATCGCAGATGACATCAATGTCCTACAAGGTGGCCCTCAAGGACTGGGCAGATAGAACACCCTGGACTAGAGCAGAGCTCCAGCACCAACGACAGCTGAAGTACAACTGACTCCAGCCAGGAAGCCACAGGAGATAAAACCCAAGTGACCACACCCAGTCAGGGAGTTAACCCTTACAGCACAAGACAGGGGGAGGCTACAACTTAAAGGGGAAGTGCACACACCCCGCCAACACGCAACACGTTGCCACCGGCAACAGCATGCGTGGCAACCATGTCACGGCGCACACAGCCAAAGCCGAAACACTGCCACCACATGCCACAACAGCAACGCGTTGCCACCGGCAACCGCAAGAATGGCACCTGTGTCACAACGCACACAGCAAAGGCCGTGACAATATGCTTGATAGGCTGCTCCAGCAGCAAAGTGCTGTTAGCGACTACCTGTACGAACTCTGCAGCAGGACAGCTTCTGGGGAGCTTGGTTTCTTTTCACCGCACCAGTGGCTGTTCATGTGTGACGCATACAGACTTCTGCGGCCATTTGATGAGATCACCTGGTCAGTTGCAGCCAGAGTGCCATCAGTGACATCATACCTTACGCCTTCTTTCTGGAGCGTGCATTGTGTCGTGTGATTGATCAAGCCGTCAAGGAGCAGGAGCTGGAAGATGAGGAATTCGCAATGCTGAATGAATTTGCGGGGGGGGGGGGCTACTCCATCTGATACAAGTCATCAGGAGTCTGAAGAGGAGTCAGAGGAGGATGGTGGCTAGGGGGAGGAGGAGCAAGAAGAGGGGACTTTAAACTTTTCGGGGATCCCTGTTGTTGTCCGTGGCTGGGGGGAGGAGACCGAGGACGACATTCTCCTGGGCGATGAGCAGAAGCTAGGGTGCTCCACCGCTTCCAATTTAGTGCCAAGGGGGCCTTTATGCTCCAGTGTTTGAAGAGGGACCCCCTTATAAAAGCATAAAGGGCAAGAACCAGTACTGGGTATCCTGATATAATGCAGCTGATAGGTTCCAGTGCAGGATGTTAGGTAGTGTTATAGGGAGATTCACAGAATAAAGTGGTCTTACAAAGCAGGAGATGCTCCAAACCCCCTATGCTGTAGCGCACTTCCATCCGGGGGAGCAAATCCTGCACATGTGATCCGTTGCCAACGGCATTCCCCAGCAGTCATGTATAAAAGGGAGAATTACCGCAACGGGCCAATTGTGCCACAAAAACATCCTATATACCAAAGTGGTGAAGAAAGAAAGAAAGAAAAATGCTCAGACCCCAAATGCTGTTGCGCATTTTTAAACGGGGAAACATATCCTGCACATGTGGGCCATTGCTTACAGCAATCTCCAGCATTTTTTTCTGCATACAAAGGAGGATGCCCACAGCAGACCACATTTACCACAAGGACATCGTAAATAGGATATCCAGATATGCGGATTAGTGTTTATCGAGCACCAAAGTGCTTGTGTGCTCGAGCAGAACACTTTGTCCATTATTTCTGAAAAAGCTTATGACAGGATTTAAACTCACAGATTTTGCATCACAGCCCATAACTTTAACCACTACACTATATATCTGCATAGCCAGTCCTAAAAAAAAAAAAAAAAAAAAATGAGACTTCTACTGTAAAGGTCTCAGTATAGGTACAGTACAGTAGAAGTCTCATATATATATATATTTTTTCCTTTATTTATTTATTGGGTGAACTGTGGATTGTGGTGGCCTTGCAGAAGGGCTGCCAGCAAGTCCACATTGACCCCGCCTAGTCATAATGGTCTGGAGGATCTTTGGGGACAATCTGTTTGGGGGTGTGCCCTAAAACACACGGAACAAACGTGGAGGTCCCTACATTTATTGTAGTAACAGGTGTGCTGGTTGTAGTTGTTACAAACTTGGCTGTTGCCCAAGAAAACTATGGGGCGACCCAATTTAACCGTGGTTGGGTCAGACCTTTGTTGGGACCCGGAGCTACTAGGGAAAGATCTGCCCTGGGTCATAGAGGGCCCTACGTTGGGGCACCAATCTGAGGAGTGGTAGATTGACTGGCAGGAGGCACATGCCAGGGCCTTGAGCCCTGCAAAGTTTTGGCAAAAAAGCTCCATGTCCAGGGAAGCCCAGTTTGTGACTTGCCGGAATTGGGCTGGAGTGGCGGCAGCTTTGGCAGAAAACGAGAGGTGGTAGTCGTAGAAAGCATGGCCGTCGTACTTGTGGCCCAAGTCCGTTACCCGGTAAAGGTAGGTATCCAAATCCTCCCGCCTCCTGGGGTGGACTGAGCAAAGGACATCCGTGAACAAACTAAAGGCCAGGACAAACTCGGTGATGGACAGCTTTTTGTTGAGGCGGGTGTCCCTGGCTTTGAGAACGACGGACACATCGCCGCAGGCGATCGTTCTGCTCTCTACTGTGCCGTGAGCGGCTATAAGGATAGACACCAGGTTGATGTCTTTTCCCTCTAGGATGTCTTTTTTGATATTGCTGGGAATAAAGGACCGCTCTTAGGACCCTACCTGGGGGAAAGGGCCCTGAAGTGGAGGCTACCAGCAAGGGTGATGCAGACTGGGTAGTTGCTGACCCCCGACAGGATTTTACTGCCAAAAGCCTAGCCTGCACATCCGAGACTGAGGAGGCGATGTTGTTCATCATTGCATGAAGCTGAGTCAGTGACAGCTGGAGGGTAGACATGGAGACTTGCTCCAACTCTGGGGCTGTTGGTTCGGCCATCAGCAGTCTGTACAATTCTGCCTTCCGGGCGGAATCAGGGTGTTGGATCCCTCTCCCATTTAGTTCCGTGATTAATTTCAAAACGGACAAGAACAGAACATGCTATATTTTCTTTTTGCGGGCCTCTGAACTGAGCAATGGATGCGGACAGCATACAGAGTGCTGTCCGCATCTTTTGCGGCCCTATCGAAGTGAATGGGTCCGCACCCAAGACACAAAAACTGCTGTGTGCATGAAGCCTAAATCATGATAATGATTCCCGCAATGGACTCGCGCATGTGAAACAGCTCTTAGGGTTTAGTGTGCTAGTTTAGGAATTACTGTGCTAGGGAGGGATTAGTGTCGCCGTCTTTCCTCTTTGAGGGATTAGTGTCAGCCGCCCAATTTTGTCTCAGGACGCTGAGGCAGTGGTGTCTTTTGTGACACAAGCCAGTGGCACAGAGTCCTCTGCACCGACTCAGAGCAGCAGCAGCAGCTCTCCACTTCCTGCAGGACCAGCCCCCATCCCCCAAGAATCGTCCCTTCTGCTGTTTGACAGTGAAAGTGATATCCTGGGGAGGTAAAGCAGGAGAGTGAGCTGTAGCTTGGTCCAGATGGTCAGGACCTTTTAGAAGGGACGGAGGAGGAGGTACTGCCTGTCAGTCCCCCACTGACATCCCTTCCAACTGGTGCGGGTGGTTTCAGCCACAAAACCCGCAGAGCTAGTCAGACCCAGGACGTCAGCAGAGGGCAGTGGAGTTAGGTCAGGGGCTCCACTAGACGACCTTGGGTCTGACAAGCTATGTGTAGGCCTTATACTACACCGTTACCGATTACCTGCTGCTGCCTATCCTTATCCTGATGTTTTTGGCTGAGCTATGTGTAGTCCTTATGCTCAACCGTTACCATGTACCTGCTGCTGATGCTGTCTGTCCTGATCTTGCTGAGTTATGTGTAGGCTTTATACTCTACCATTACCATTTACCTGCTGCTGTCTGTCCTGATCCTGCTGAGTTTGGTCGAGCTATTTGTAGGCCTTATACTACACGTTACTAATTACCTGCTGTGGCTGTCTACACTGATGATTTTGGCCAAGCTATGTGTAGGCCTTATACTACATTGTTACCATTTACTTACTGCTGCTGTCTGTCCTGATCCTGATGAGTTTGACCCTGGACTAAAGGGGCCTTACTGCAACCTTATTGGTTAAAATTACAACAAAACCTAACAATATAAAAAAAAAATGGAAGCACACGTTAGAACAGAATATTTTTTTATTAACAAAAAGGGCTCTAAAGCAACTTTTAAAGAAGGTCATGCAGGTCCAACATCGCATTCATCCATTTGCGGTGCAGCTCCTCCAACTTCCACACCTGTTCCCGGATCTCCTTTATGGCTGCATCATGCTACTGCTGCAGCTGCCTAATTTTTTTTTTAATTTAATGAGTACTGTTAGGATAAAAAAAATATTAAGATTACTTCCAATTCATATTAAGAGGCACGGATACAGAATTATATTGCTGTGTGCACATGTTTACTCTCCTGGTGCGGGCTGGTGACATCATCCTCCTCCTCATCTGGAGCTGAAGGGGGGGAATCCGGCTGCTGGGAGGGTCCGGCCAACTCCACCTCTTCGCCCACATCAGGCGGGGGTGGTACATCCTGCTGCGGCCGGGAGGGTCCGGCCTACTCTCTCTCCTCCTCCTCCTCCTCGTTGGACACCTCCACCACCTCCGTCTCGTCCGTCGATGACCTGCGGCGGACGGAGGGAATGGGAACACCTGTAATCACACAATGTTCACAATTTAGACAAACAACTCAGAACTCCTAACAAATGAAAATTAAGTGGGGGATGTATCTAATGTAATGATGGACAGGGCCTTTTACTGGAATACAGAATGATGATTGCAGTCTATTTATACACACCCACACACGTATACAGTACAGACCAAAAGTTTGGACACACCTTCTCATTCAAAGAGTTTTCTTTATTTTCATGACTATCAAAATTGTAGATTCACACTGAAGGCATCAAAACTATGAATTAACACATGTGGAATTATATACTTATCAAAAAAGTATGAAACAACTGAAAATATGTCATATTCTAGGTTCTTCAAAGTAGCCACCTTTTGCTTTGATTACTGCTTTGCACACTCTTGGCATTCTCTTGATGAGCTTCAAGAGGTAGTCACTTGAAATGGTCTTCCAACAGTCTTGAAGGAGTTCCCAGAGATGCTTAGCACTTGTTGGCCCTTTTGCCTTCACTCTGCGGTCCAGCTCACCCCAAACCATCTCGATTGGGTTCAGGTCCGGTGACTGTGAAGGCCAGGTCATCTGGCGCAGCACCCCATCACTCTCCTTCATGGTCAAATAGCCCTTACACAGCCTGGAGGTGTGTTTGGGGTCATTGTCCTGTTGAAAAATAAATGATGGTCCAACTTAACGCAAACCGGATGGAATAGCATGCCGCTGTAAGATGCTGTGGTAGCCATTCTGGTTCAGTATGCTTCTATTTTGAATAAATCCCCAACAGTGTCACCAGCAAAGCACCCCCACACCATCACACCTCCTCCTCCATGCCTCACGGTGGGAACCAGGCATGTAGAGTCCATCCGTTCACCTTTTCTGCGTCGCACAAAGACACGGTGGTTGGAGCCAAAGATCTCAAATTTGGACTCATCAGACCAAAGCACAGATTTCCACTAGTCTAATGTCCATTCCTTGTTTTCTTTAGCCCAAACAAGTCTCTTCTGCTTGTTGTCTGTCCTTAGTAGTGGTTTCCTAGCAGATATTCTACCATGAAGGTCTGATTCACACAGTCTCCTCTTAACAGTTGTTCTAGAGATGTGTCCGCTGCTAGAACTCTGTGTGGCATTGACCTGGTCTCTAATCTGAGCTGCTGTTAACCTACGATTTCTGAGGCTGGTGACTCGGATGAACTTATCCTCCGCAGCAGAGTCTTCCTTTCCTGGGGCGGTCCGCATGTGAGCCAGTTTCTTTGTAGCGCTTGATGGTTTTTGTGACTGCACTTGGGGACACTTTCAAAGTTTTCCCAATTTTTCAGACTGACTGACCTTCATTTCTTAAAATAATGATGGCCACTCGTTTTTCTTTACTTAGCTGCTTTTTTCTTGCCATAATACAAATTCTAACAGTCTATTTAGTAGGACTATCAGCTGTGTATCCACCTGACTTCTCCACAACGCAACTTATGGTCCCAACCCCATTTATAAGGCAAGAAATCCCACTTATTAAACCTGACAGGGCACACCTGTGAAGTGAAAACCATTTCAAGTGACTACCTCTTGAAGCTCATCAAGAGAATGCCAAGAGTGTGCAAAGCAGTAATCAAAGCAAAAGGTGGCTACTTTGAAGAACCTAGAATATGACATATTTTCAGTTGTTTCATACTTTTTTGATAAGTATATAATTCCACATGTGTTAATTCATAGTTTTGATGTCTTCAGTGTGAATCTACAATTTCCATAGTCATGAAAATAAAGAAAACTCTTTGAATGAGAAGGTATGTCCAAACTTTTGGTCTGTACTGTATATATATGTATATATATATATATATATATATATATATATTTATGTGTGACATGCAAAATAAGCCGGTTACACCATACATTTGTACCTCGCTAAGTGAAAAGGTTCAATATTCTAGGCTCAAAGTATCACACTCTAGTCAGCTAATTAATCCATACCCCCTGAGCAGATTTTCCATTTAAAGGCAAGCAAGGGTTAACAGCCAAACAAAACTCATTATTTATGGCCCTAATTCTGTAGTTTACAGAAACACCCCATATGTGGTCGTAAACTGCTGTACGGGCACACGGCAGGGCGCAGAAGGAAAGGAATGCCATACGGTTTTTGGAAGGCAGATTTTGCTAGACTGTTTTTTTAAAACCATGTCCCATTTGAAGCCCCCCTGATGCACCCCTAGAGTAGAAACTCCAAAAAAGTGACCCCATCTAAGAAACTACACCCCTCAAGGTATTCAAAACTGATTTTACAAATGTTGTTAACCCTTTAGGTGACTTTTTGTACACAGTTTTTATTTTTTTACGGTGTTCATCTGAGGGGTTAGGTCATGTGATATTTCTAACTTCTTGGACACTGGTCCGATCATATCCCCGCTCCAACATGCGCTGCAGGATAAAGATTCAAGCATATACTCACAAATATTTTAACTACAAGTATTGAAAATAATGTCCTCAACAACACAGCAAAAAGTATTTAAGTTTTTGAAGGGGAAATATAAAATTTAATGTTACCGTTATAAGATCGGATGGTATTGCAATTGTATGTGTGTGGGTTCTGAGCAATCTGATATTGGCCAGCTGAGCAGAGATGTACCTGTCTAGTGAAATGATGGTACGGTGTGGGGTGTACAGCTCTGGTTCACCTCCCCGTGGTGCACTCTTCTCCTGACCAACAGGACACAAACTCTATTCTATAGGCTGTGTGTGTGTGTGTGTGTGTGTGGGGTATATAGTGTGTGGCAGGAAAATAGATGTGCAATGTGCATGTGAGAGATATTTCTCTGCTATCCATACATAAATGCTACAGACATAGTGGTGTAATGTCACAGCAATACTTAGTGCACCAATCAGTAATAATTACTCAGACCTGATAAAATGTGAAGTTGTATGTATTGCGCAAAAATATGCACAATATTTGCAATCGTGAATATATTGAAACACTTTATCTGCATTACTATTGTTCTGTCATGCATTCGAAATGCAATCAAAATCAGTGCTGTAATGTAAAATTACTTACAGTGATCAGGAGTTCATCCTCACATTTGCGAAAGTTGCTGCCAACCATCTTCTCCAGTCTCAGGAAACTGCTGACAGTTAGGAAAACTAGGCCACACCTGTATAGCGCAATGCGCATGCGCATTATGCGCACATTACATTGCCGACTTTCATAATCAAGAAAATAATTGCGAATTAGCGAATTTATGACAAATATTCGCCCAAAAATTTGTGAAATATTGCAAATTCTAATATTGACCCTGCCGCTCATCACTAGTGGCAATGTACTTAGATTCCCGGTACAAACACAAAATGGCGGACATGTTACCAGCATCACAGAGGGCTGGCAGAATGCAGCATTTCCAGGCATTGCTGCGAGAGATGCTGCATTCTGCTGTTGTGGGTACTTGCAGAGGAATTTACACCCACAGCGAAACAGGTGTGGGTACTAATCCTACTGCACCTGTAAGAAGAGGGCGGTTTGAAGATGTGTTGGTAACTTCAGATATGAGATAATTCTTGCAGCCAACCCATCGACAGCTGCCCTCCGGGTCCAGCCTCAGGGAACACCTAGATCGACAGGTGTCCGACTACATTGGGTTAACGGCTGATGTGGGTGCTCTTAGAAGCGAGGAACCCCTGGACTACTGGGTGTGCAGGCTTGACCTGTGGCCAGAGCTGGCACAATTTGCCATGGAACACTTGGCTTTCCCCTCGTCCAGTGTCCTGTCCGAAAGGACGTTCAGTGCAGCAGGGGGGATCGTGACTGATAAGCTCACTCGCCTAGCTCACGGCAGTGTGGATTACCTCATATTTCTAAAAATTAATGAGGCATGGATCTCGGAGAAATTCAACACCTGTGACGATCACTTGCAATTGAATTTCATCATGCCAGCCCACACATATCCGCCACCACCCAGGACAAAGAATGGTCCTTGTCTTATGTATATACAGCGGCATAAAAGGATTTTTCTGCCAGGTAAATGCCTAATTTTTGGGGCCTGCACTCCAGTGGCCTACAGTAAAATGTTTATCCAGTGACCGCCTAATGTACCTCCAGCCACATAATCACAAGTTCTTTTCTGTCAGGTGAATGCCTATCCAGTGACCGCCTAATGTACCTCCAGCCACATAATCACAAGTTCTTTTCTGTCAGTTTAAATCCTAATTTTTGGGGCCTGTACAGGCCTACAGTAAAATTAGTATCCAGTGACCGCCTAATGTACCTCCAGCTACATTATCACAAGTTTTTTTCTGTCAGGTTAATTCCAAATTTTGGGCTCCTTTACTGGCATACAGTAAAATTTTTATCCAGTGACCGCCTAATTTACCTCCAGCCACATAATCACAAATTATTTTCTGTCAGGTGAATGACTAATGTTTGGGGCCTGTACTCCTGTGGCCTAAAATAAAAATTTTCTAGGCTCCAGCAAGGCACATTTTTTACAGTTTCCCTTTAAGATGCATAAAAATGGCCCCTGATTAAAATACATATTTTTTGGCAGAATTTTTGCCAATGATGCCCCTCTGGTATATCACTGTCCATGTTGTGGGACTATTTATGTACTTCTAGTAAGTATTTGGTGGCTGCAAATATAACCTGAAGGTTTTTTAAGTTCGCCTGCCATTAAAGTCAATGGGGCCCGCCACGAACATTTGATCGCGAATGCACGTTCGCGAACCGTCCCAGCCAATGTGCGTCCATCACTACTTCTTATATAAACTACAATAGAGAGAGACTCATGCATGCATAGTCTCCTCCTTTATAGATTGCAAACATGGCAGAAGTGCAGGAAGAGGAACTGGATCTGCGAGTAATGCTGCCGCCCGGAGCAGGAGAGGTAAGTTCTTTTATTTATGGTTTGTTTGATCTTAAGTCTGATAGGGGTATGATTTACAATGCTGTAAATTTCCCCTTCTTTCTCATTAGTCTATTTTTTTCATTATGATATATGACTTATGTCAACTGTCATTTATTAAGAAAACGAAATTGAAAAAATGCATTTGTTGCTGAAGCTTAAATGTAGGTAATTGTTTACTTAAAGTTATTTAAAGAGACAAGAAACTTAAATTTGACATGTTCCATTTTAAAGAATGAGGTATGTGATGTTAAATACTTTTGTGTTAAAAAAAAGCTAAAGTATTATAGTAGTGATACCTTTATTGGCTAAAAAAAAATCTGTTTGCAAGCTTTCGGAGCACAGAGGCTCCTTTATCAGGCAGTTTACAAAAATAAGGTACAAATCTGAGAAAGACAGATATATATATATATATATATATATATATACATATATTCACAAATTGTTGTACTTGTATGTTCATCAACGAGCCTTATTTGATAAAAATACCAACTGACTTCTCATTTATATTAAGATCTTTTATTTCCCTTGTGATTGGAAGCGTTTTTTCATTAGTGCTTATTACATTATTAATTACTTATTTTCGGACGATACTTGATTAATGTGACAGCATGGATTTGGAGGGTGGCATTATTGAGGTATTAGTAGTGGTAGCTGTGGTGGTTGGAACATAACAAGCAGTCAGTCATAAAATAGACATGTAGCCTTTAGTGGAGGATGAAGCAGTCTACAATAGACCTCATGCACACAAATGCATTTTGTTTCCGTTTGATAGGATGTGGACCTATTCATTTTAATGGGTCCGTAAAAAATGCAGACAGCAAACCTTGTGCTGTCCATATCTGTTGTAGGAAGGTGCAAGGGTCTGTCGTTGACGGAAGGTATGTGTCACCGAGGTTCCTGGCCTCAGTGAAGTAAGAGCCGGTATTTTCAGGTGTCAGCGGCAGCTAATGCTCATTGATGCTTTGCTATTTTAGTATGGCTGTGTAGCTGATCCTGAACAGCTCTTACTGGGAGTAGTCAAAGTGCTGTGTGGGTGACTACTCCCCACGTTCCAGGCCAGGCCTTCACTGGCCTATAAAAAACCCAGACAGCAGTGTCAGCTGGGAGTGATTACCTCTCTCTGACAGAGGAGCTCTGGCAATCGCTGGTGTGGGAACTAAGCCCTGTGATGGGCTGAAAAGCTGAGACCTGTGTATTGGGAGAGCAGGCCACCTAAAGCCTGCATTTGTATTGCTGGAGGCAGAACAGCTGACAAGGTGAGGTTTTATGTTATGCACAAACTTTCTACTCAGCGTGAACAAACACCAACCCTGCAAAGAGTGTTTTTTGTTTGACCTATGTAAATAAACAGAGTGAATCCCTACAAATGGTCGAGGATGCAGGCATTGCAGTGAGGCTGGTGTGACGGATGAAATATTTTTGTTTTTCCGGGCACGGTTGTATGTCTTACATCAAACCAGCGAGATTACAACCCGTGTCCCTCGAAAAAATTAAAGCTGTTATTAATGCCCTCATGGAAGCTAACCTGCAACAGCGGGAGGCCAATAACAACAGCAGGAAACAAACCAGCTACTGTTACAATTTGTGATGGCTTTACAAGCAGCAGGAGCATCCCAGAGCATCCACGATGCCCGGAAAGCGGTCTGTGCGGCGATCTCCAAGATCACCCCAACAGACAACGTCGAGACCTATTTGGCGATCTTCGAGAAGGTAGCCGTGAGAGAGAAACTACCCCGGGAGCAATGGGCTGAGGTTGTTGCTCCGTTCCTGGCGTATGGACCCCAGCAGGTGTATTTTGAATTACCGGATGATCAAGCAGCTGATTACCCAACAATATAGGGTGAGATCATGGCGAGACTGGGGGTGAATGTATTAGTCCGGGCCCAGCGGGTGCAACAGTGGGAGTTTAACCCGGCTGAGCCTGCGAGGCCCAGTGTTATAACCTATTACACCTGTTGCAAAAATTGCTGCAACCTGACGTGCTGAGTCCCACTGCTATTTTGGACCATCTGTTGACTGATGTAATCTGGAGGGCTTTGCCATACCCCCTCCAGCACTGGATCAGCTAGAAGTCTCCTGGTAATGCCCTTGAGATGGTGGACCTGGTGGAAAGCTATAAGGATACCAGGAATTTGAAAGGGGGTTTGTTTGGGAGGGGACACCTAAACCACAGCAATCTCCATCCCAGACCCAGAGACTTGTGCCAAGCAAGCCCACCCAGGGTGTACCCCCCGTTGACCCTGCTCCGATAATATGCTGGCGGTGTCAGGAGCCTACCTCCTGACAAAGCCTACATGGCGAAACACGTTTTGAGGTTGAAGCAGTGGGGGAACCGTGTCACCATTTTTCAGCAGCAACATGGGTAGGTAACATGGTATCTGGATTAGGGTGGGACTAGTGGTTTGCAGTTATTGTTATATGCCATCTTTATGAGTAGTATTGCACTGTCCATTTATAACCTACAGCATCCATTGGTTGGACGCTGTGAATAAGAGCCAGGTAGTTGTTCAATACCAGGGAACAGCAATTGCACCCACAACTACTCCAATATTCACAGCTTCTGTCAATTGTCTGTTACCTGCTGTATATGGTCACATTATCCCCCATTGTGATTCTCCACATTGTAGAGCCCTTTTGTGGCCCAGTCTCCATGTTCTGTCCCTTTTGAGTCTCACCTGTAATGATCATGTGAATTTATATTGAATAAAATGAGATTTTTTCACCTTGTTAAATCCTTTCTGTTTTTTTTGTACAAGGTGTCAGGAGCCTAGCCACATAAGGGCCAACTGTCCCCATCGGGGCGAGCCCATGGAGAGTAACTATGGATACCATAACTCGTTGTACGCCAGGAAGCTGTGTGCATCAGGTATCCCAGAGACTATAGACAATAACCACTTGTGCCAGGTAGAAGTGGGAGACACTCTGGCAGTGGATTTGTTGGACTCAGGGAGTCTGGTGTCCCTGGTGAGAGCTACCCTTGTGTGGCCTGATGAGTATACTGGACAAAAAATTGGGGTCATGTGCATACATGGAGATTTAAAGGACTATCCCACCACCCTGGTGTCTCTATCCACAGGAGGCGGAAAGTGGACCCACGAGGTGGCCGTTGCCACCACTTTACCTTATGAACTAATAATAGGGAGAGACTTTCTGGGCTTCCTGGCCCTGTGGTCGGCTGTGAGAGTTGTTGATGCCCCTGAATCAGGGGTAACTTCAGCAGAGTGGCTTTGCTCGGGAGGGAGGCCAGAACCCTGGGAACCCAAGGCCAATGGGCCAGCGGTAGGGGTGAGTGTGTTGGTAGGAGACGTTGAGGACTTGCCGCCGGGTCCTGAATTGGCAGACCTCACTGTCTCTGGTGAAAATTTCGGAACCGCACAACACCGGGACCCAACATTATGTCGGGCCTGGGAGAATGTTAATTAATAATTGATGGTGAACCACAAAAACCTTGGGCCGAGTCGATGTTTCCCTGTTTTGTCGTTCACCAGGAAATGCTGTATAGGCTGAACCAACTACGGGGTGAGCATATTGAACAGCTGGTGGTGTCCAAGGCATAATGCAAGCTCATATTGGAGCTTGCCCACCAACATGTTCTTGGGGGTCACTTGGGCTGGCAGAAAACGCAGGACCGGATAATACAGCGGCTTTACTGGCCCACTGTGTCCTGAGAGGTAGAAGAGTTTTGTAAGTCTTGCCCAACCTGCCAGATAAATAGCTCCCAGCCACATTTAAGGAGCCCCCTGGTGCCTATCTCAATTATCGAGGTCCCGTTCGAGCGAATCGCTATGGATCTCATAGGCCCAGTACCGAAGTCCACTAGAGGGCACCAACACATCTTGGTTGTCCTCGCCTACGCTACTCAGTGCCACTCAAACATACATCACCAAACTCATAGCTAAGAAGTTAATGGAGATGTTTTCCCGAGTGGGACTACCTAAAGAGGTTCTGACTGACCAAGGGACCCCTTTTATGTCCAAGGTCATGAGGGAATTCTGTAAGTTGCTCTACATAAAACAGCTATGGACATCCGTTTATCATCTGCAAACGGATGGGCTGGTAGAGAGATTTAATCAAACATTAAAAAACATGTTAAAAGAGTGGTGTCTAAAGATGGGAGGGACTGGGACCTTCTTCTGCCCTATCTCATATTCGCAGTGCGAGAGGTGCCCCAGGCCTCTACTGGGTTCTCGCCCTTTGAACTGCTATATGGCAGACACCCTCGAGGTCTGTTGGACATAGCCAAAGAAGCATGGGAACAACAACCCACACCGCACAAAAGTTTTATTGAGCATGTCACCCAGATGCAAGGATGGATGGAGACAGTGTTGCCTCTGATCAGGGAGCACATGGAGGCAGCGCAGCGAGCCCAGAGTAGGGTCTATAATCGGCAGGCTCAGGTCCGGAACTTTAACCCGGGTGATCGTGTTTTGGTTCTGGTACCAACCATAGACAGTAAGTTCCTAGCTAGGTGGCAGGGGCCCTACAAGGTACTCGAGAAAGTGGGAGAGGTAAATTACAAGGTAGACCAGCCAGGGCGGCAACAGCCAGAGCAGGTGTACTATGTTAATTTACTAAAACCATGGAAAGATAGGGAGTCCTCTACTGAAGACCGCCCGCGCCCAGGTTTTGTAGGAGAAAAGGTTCAGGATCCTCGGTCTGATGCAAGAGAAGCAGTTGCCACAGTAAAAATTGCTGACAGTCTCTCCTCTAAACAGGCTCAGGAATCAAGGGAGTTCATTAGTTGGAACACAGATGTGTTCTCAGACCTACCTGGATGCACTTCCATAATCCAGCATGACATTGTCACTGAGCCTCAGGCAAAAGTCTGGTTAAAACCATATTGGGTACCCGAGGCTCTGCCACAAGCCATCGCAGAGGAAGTTCAGCTAATGCTGCAACTAGACGTCATTGAGGAGTTCGAAAGTGAATGGGCCAGTCTGATAGTCTTAATACCCAAGCTGGACAGGTCGTTACGGTTCTGTAATGATTTTTTGTAAACAAAATGAAATCTCCAAGTTTGATGCATATCCCTTGCCCTGGGTAGATGAACTTATCGAGAGGTTATGACAAGCCTGATATTTTTCTGTTTTGGATATCACTACTGGCAGGGGCCCTTAATGGAGGCTGCCAAATAGAAAACTGCATTTGTCACCCCTGAGGGGCTGTATCAGTATAAAGTGTTACCCTTTGGTCTGCAAGGTGCCCCCACATCGTCGGTACGCGTCGGCTTACCTGGACGATATCGTTATCCACTGTACCGACTGGGAAAGTCATCTACCCGAAGTGCAGGCTGTAGTGGACTCCCTTAGGAAGGCTGGACTGACCGCTAACCCAAAGAAATGCACAATAGGGTTAGAGGAGACTAAGTACCTGGGGTACATCATTGGACTTGGAGTTATCAAACCCCAAGTGAATAAAATAGAGGCAATTAGGAATTGGCCACGACCTGTCACCACAAGGCAAGTAAAGTTGTTCCTGGGAATGGTGGGCTATTATATGAGGTTCATTCCCCATTTTGCCACTTTAGCGGCTCTTCAAGGGACCAAAGTCAGTGATGGTCCACTGGAATGACCAGACGGAAGAGGTTTTTCCGCGTTGAAGTCGGTCCTGTGCGGGTCCCCGGTTTTGGTGATGCCCAACTTCAAGAGGGAGTTTATGGTACAGACTGATGCCTCTGAAGTAGCCTCGGAGCTGTACTCTCTCAGGAAATCAATGGGGAGGAATATCCTGTTGTTTTCCTGAGCCGCAAACTCACCCCAGCCGAGACTAGGTACGAGACTAAGTACAGTATAGTGTGAATATAGCCTTATTTACAACTATAACTTAATGTTAGATTGTTTTAATTTATTGATTTATTGCAAGATAGTTTTCTATCTTTGATAATCACATTTTAGGGATATTTGATTTAATAAGAAAAATAAAAACAACAATAATTAATAATAATATTAACGATAATCGTAGCAATAACTAGTGTTGAGCAAATCAAAGTTAATGAAGTGGAATTTGATCCCAATTTCCGAAAAACTAGATTCGCCACGAATCCGAATTTCTTGGTGCTTCATAGTAACAAATCAATTTTTCTGTGGAGACATCATCAGGTAAGCGTGTCTGAGATTTCAAGCTTTTTATTTAATCAAGATGGCCCTGACGGCCTCTCCACGAGCAAATGAATGAGGCGAGTATGTTTTTTTCTTAAACCCTGATTTACTTCTAAAGGGCCTTCTAAATGTGACTCTTAGATGTCGCTATCAGTGTTGAACGCGGCATCTGATGGGTTCAATGATGGGGGGGTGCAATCGCCATTCCCCATCATTGCGCCCGCTACATACAATTGAATGCGATTCATGACAAAGTACTTCATAACTAATCTGGATTTCTTGTTGATGTTCGGTGAAGCAGCCAAATCAAATTTTTTTATACTTCACTTATCACTAATAATAACTGTGTCCACTAAATATGTGTAGCTCATAATATTAATTTCATTAACTTAAAGTTTATTTGTGACATTTGAACTCACAGACTCTTTTCAAAACTGCCCATCAGTGTACCAATTTAGTTAAATAAATATATAATTAAATATACATAAAATATTTTTCTATATTTTATCTATTTACTTTTTTATTATTATTATGAGCAAACTGATTCTAACTAAATCAAATTTGACCTGAAGTTTAAAAAATTTGGATCACATTTGGTGAACTTCTCACAATAGCGTCAGCCATTTTTCAGCTCAGAATACAGATATGATGAAGAAAAAAGACCACATGTCCCCCAACTGATTCAGCCAGTCAAATCTGAACTGAATTTAAAAAAAAAATCACTCATCACAAACTGTAAGAAAATAATGAACAAATAAAAACAGCTAAAATGTGCACCTGAACCTAGAAAAGCTTTTCCTGAGTGACAATACTTGCAAGTAGAAAACCTAGATAGATCTATGTTGAACTAATTGTCAGTATACATTATCTCCAATTAAACTACACATTGTTATATGCAGCCATGGCCTCATTCTGAAGAACACCATATATGCACATGCATGCCTCCTACAAGTAGTGTCACCTAAGGGCATTGCAGATATTGCCCTACAATAATCACCAAGACTAATATATCTACTGACTCTGTGCCATGTAAACATTTTAATGCTATGTAGATCGAAGATTCACTAGTACATATGACATGGTTAATAAAAGGCAGACAATGATAATCTCATATTTAAAATTACCATTTTATGCCACCATACATAATATGAACCCTATTGAACCCTCAGTGTATCATGTGCACAATAAAAATTATAAATAAAAGAGCCTGCGATTATGTCCATATTGCCCAGACAGCCAGATTAAATCAGACAGCTAATTCATGGCTTTCAAAAAGATTATTAGAGATATGTCCTCCTTACCTTAGTCTTAATATGAGGTTATCCCATGACAAATCTTCGTAAAAAAAATATATTTCCATAATGTCTATAATAATGTATATAATGTATAATAATGTACATAAAATATAAAAAAGCAAACATCTGAACTTTTTTAGGGTGAGCCTATAGCTTGTTTGGAGAGAACCTTAAATGGTGATTTATAACATTTCTTAGGCTACTTTCACACTTGCGTTTGGGGTTCCGCTTGTGAGATCCGTTTGAGGGCTCTCAAAAGCGGCCCCAAACTGATCCGTTCATCCCCAATGCATTCTGAATGGATAAGGATCCGTTCAGAATGCATCAGTTTGGCTCCATTCCGCTCTGGAGGTGGACACCAAAACACTGCTTGCAGCGTTTTGGTGTCCGCCTGGCCGTGCGGAGCCAAATGGATCCGTCCTGACTTATAATGCAAGTCAATGGGGACGGATCCGTTTACATTGACGCAATATTGGTGCAATTGTAAACGGATCCGTCCCCCATTGACTTTCAATGTAAAGTCAGGTGTCCCTATTAATATACCATCGGATCTGAGTTTTCTCCAATCCGATCGTATATTTTAACTTGAAGCGTCCCCATCACCATGGGAACTCCTCTATGTTAGAATATACCATCGGATTTGAGTTAAATCGTGAAAACTCAGATCCGACAGTATATTCTAACACAGAGGCGTTCCCATAGTTATGGGGACCCTTCAAGTTAGAATATACTAAGAACTGTGTACATAACTGCCCCCTGCTGCCTATCAGCACCCGATCTCTTACAGGGGGCTGTGAACCGCACAATTAACCCCTCAGGTGCCGCACCTGAGGGGTTAATTTTGCGGATCTCAGCCCCCTGATCGGGAGCTGCCAGGCAGCAGGGGCCAGACCCCCCTCCTTCCCCAGTATTAAAAGCATTGGTGCCCAGTGCAGCCTCCCCCTCCCTCCCTCCCCAGTATTAAAAGCATTGGTGGCAGTGGCCACAGGTTAGCAACCCCCCTCCCCCTTTCCCATCAATGCTGGCAGCGGAGCGGCATTTCCAATTGAAGTCCCAGTTTATTCGCTGGGGTTCCGATCTGTTACCATGGCAGCTAGAACGCTACTGCAGTCTTGGCTGCTATGGTTACTTAGCTTATGCTTACCTGCGCTGCCTGTGGCCAGCCGGCGCTCCTCCTACTGGTAACCTGTCACTTACCAGTAGGAGGAGCGCCGGCAGGCCACAGACAGCGCAGGTAAGTATAAGCTAAGTAACCATGGCAGCCAGGACTGCAGTAGCATCCTGGCTGCCATGGTAACCGATCGGAGCCCCAGCGATTAAACTGGGACTCCGATCGGAAATGCCGCTCTGCTACCACCAATGATGGGGGGGGGGGTTGTTAGCCTGTGGCCACTGCCACCAATGCTTTTAATACTGGGGAGCTGGGGAGGGGGGGCCGCACTGGCCAACAATGCTTTTAATACTGGGGAGGGAGGGGGCCACACTGGCCACCAATGCTTTTAATACTGGGGAGGGAGGGGGGCGCACTGGCCACCAATGCTTTTAATACTGGGGAGGGAGGGGGGTCTGGCCCCTGCTGCCTGGCAGCACCCGATCAGGGGGCTGAGATCCGCACAATTAACCCCTGAGGGCACCTGAGGGGTTAATTGTGCGGATCACAGCCCCCTGTTAGAGATCGGGTGGTGCCAGGCAGCAGGGGGCAGTTATGTACACAGTTCTTAGTCTATTCTAACTTGAAGCATCCGCATCACCATGGGAATGCCTCTGTGTTAGAATATACTGTCGGATCTGAGTTTTCACAATCGTGAAAACTCAGATCTGAAAAAGCTGTTATGCAGACGGATCCGCACTGAACGTATACCATTGTTTGCATGTATAGGTGCGGATCCGTCTGTGCAGATACCAGACGGATACGCACCTAGCGCAAGTTTGAAAGTAGTTACACAATCTAACAAATATTGCAATGTGATGTATGCCCAGAAATATTCTAATGCAATTGTCTGTTCACACCATCATTCTAAATACATACCCTCTTTAAAATTATTGGGTCAAACACTAGATTAACTTAAATCACTTGCAGTCTGTAATATCATATCATGGTAAGGGGGATGTCAACATTAGTGATGAGCGGCAGGGGTCATATTCAAATTCGCTATATTTTGCAAATATTTTGTAGAAAAATGCACTATATTGAATATAGTGCTAGATATTCATTTTTTAGAATATTCGTATTTTTTTTCCATCTGAAGTCATGATTCCTCCCTGCTTAAAATGCTTGACAAGCAACTTAAGCAAGAAGGAATCATAACTTCAGATGGAAAAAGAATAATGAATATTCTAAAAATGAATATATAGCACTATATTGCATATAGTGCTATATATTCCTTTTTGACCCACACCTTGATCGTGTAATATTTGTATATTATATTGCTGATTTTTCGAGTAAAAAAAAAATTCAAAAAACTAATATATAGCACTATATTCTGAATATTCGCAAATTCTCGAGGTTGCGATATTTCGCGATAGATATTCGTAATTTGAATATTTACACTCAACAAACACTAGTCAACATTTGGCAGATATTTTGGCTGAAATGACTGTTCCATATCTCTGATATAGGATTTGCAGAAATAAATGCAGCAGAAACAATTCAGATTATGAAACGATTTTTGGGTCACAGAAATTAATGCACAAATGTGCCATATGTGAACCCACCCTAAGTGATCAACCAATTAGAAATTGCCTTTATAACATTGCGTATTTCTACAGCACATACTGTATTTCCCACTGATGGCAGCAGAAGGTTTGCCTAGTACAGTAGAGGCTAACCTCCGGATCTCCAGCTGCAGTGAAACTACGAATCTCAGCATGGTGGATTCATTTCTATGGAGTTCTAAGAACAGCCAAGCAAGTGCCACAGGTTAGCCATCACAGACCGAGTAGATTCCCCCGAGCAGAGATGAGTGATACAATTCTAAAATTGAAAAATTTGACCAGAATTATTATTTTTTATTCAAATTCTACTGCACTTAGAGATACATAGAGTGAATTTTCCAGATAATCAAAGAACTTTTGTTTTAGTTCAAATTTATTTGTACTCGAGTCACATTGGACAGTCTGTTTGGCCGAATCAGACTTGAATCAAATTTAAAAAAATCCGGTCATCTCTACCCTTGATGTATTGGATTTGACCCCTTCAAGTGTAATGTTGTCTATTTGTCATACTGTTTTATACCACTACAGCAAAAGCTATGTGGCACTTTCATATATAACATATGTATAGTGCTGAAATGGAAAGAAATCCTCTAATAAGAAAATCCAAGTACTATAAGAATGGTTTTCTATAAAAAAGATTGATAATGTTTCATCCTGAAAGAGAATGCACTTTCCGCAAGCATACCATGCCACTTGAACTTTCACTAATCATTCACCAACTAGTGAGATTAAATATCCTGACAAACAAAAGTATATTAAAACTCTTTTAATACAAATGTTATTTCAAATTGTTAATCTTGCAGCGCTGGCACTTCTCTGCAATCCAGAAAATGAATCAGGGACCTTGTGGAAGATTATGCACAGCTTGAAGGGATATAAAAAATAGGCATAAAGAGCTGACATTCAAAAAAAATACAGCAACTCAAGGATAAATTCTGCCAAGATGAGCTTAATTTATCAATGTCAATAACAACAGTGAACACAGTGCAGGAATACATGCATATTAATTGAAAATAATTCAGATTAAATCACCGTGGTTTGACATTTTGAGATAGGCACTTTATCTTTTTAAGAAAGAGAGCTCTATAAAGTCTCTAATCTAAAAACACATCTTAATTGCATGTTATCACCTCCTAATTGCTTCCATATTATATTAAACATTTTGCTAATTACTTGCATGATCATGTTGTAAATAGCTGGAGGCTGTCGCTCATCGTCATAATGAACTGAAGGCAAGTGGGCGCAAAGAAGTCAAAGTTGGTTGCAAATAATGGCGCAAGATGAAGAGTAAAATTCTCAAGAATGGCCTAGCTTCCTCTTAGAGATAGGACAAAGACAGCATTAAAAGCATATAAACGTTTTTTATTAATAATATATATATATATATATATATATATATATATATATATATATACATATATACTTCTATCAGTTTCCCTTGTCTCTCAGTGACTGTCTGTGTGCTCTGTGTGTCTGTGGTGCTGAGGGTGAAGAGGGTCAGTGACAGTTCTGAAATGCACTGTGTGGCATAATGGGGGGTGAGTGTCTAATTGATTTAGATCTTCCAGATCTGACAGCCATTAATTCCTGGCTTACTGTAATGCAGGGGAATTGCCTGAATCCCTAAAACCCAAAAAAATATGTGGAAAGAGATCAACAGTTACGTGCTGACATCATACATATTTCCAGGTGGGACCTCCCATGACATAGAGTTTCCTTGGCTTGGTTTTATACAATGTGCAGTACTCAGTATAGGTGTCTGGAAGCATGCATATATTATCAAACAAAAAAGTATCTTATGCGTACCCCAGGAAAATGTAGTTTCACATATCTGTCATTGCAAATGAATGGCTAGCCATGTGGCAAGACAGTCTACCAAAGCGAGCTACTGTACTGAAGGGGATCATCTTTCTCACTAGTAGGCCTCTCTAAAGAGATGGGGCTACCATTAACAAAGACTGACAAGTACTTTTTTATTACATAAAGATTACTAGGTTACACAGATTTAATTAAAGTGAAGGAGGTAAAAATGGAAAAAAGTGGATTAAGAAAATTTCAAATGATTTAAAAAAAAAGTATTTAATACTGATGACCTATCCTCAAGAAAGACCTAGTTTAGAAAAAAAAGATAATTGAGGGGAGATCTAATAACTATGTATAAATATGTCAAAGTGAGAAGAAAACCACAATGTGCTCCTTAGGCCTCATGCACACGACAGTATTTTTTCACTGTCCGCAAAACGGGGTTCCGTTGGTCTGTCATCCGTGACCGTTTTTTCGTCCGTGGGTCTTCCTTGATTTTTGGAGGATCCACGGACATGAAAAAAATGTCATTTTGGTGTCTGCCTGGCCGTGCGGAGCCAAATGGATCCGTCCTGAATTACAATGCAAGTCAATGGGGACGGATCCGTTTGAAGTTGACACAATATGGTGCAATTGCAAACGGATCCGTCCCCATTGACTTTCAATGTAAAGTCAGGAGTCCCTTTTATACCATCGGATCTGAGTTTTCTCCAATCCGATGGTATATTTTAACTTGAAGCGTCCCCATCACCATGGGAACGCCTCTATGTTAGAATATACCATCGGATTTGAGTTACATCGTGAAAACTCATATCCGACAGTATATTCTAACACAGAGGCGTTCCCATGGTGATGGGGACGCTTCTAGTTAGAATATACTACAAACTGTGTACATGACTGCCCCCTGCTGCCTGGCAGCCCCTGATCTCTTACAGGGGGCCGTGATCAGCACAATTAACCCCTCAGGTGCCGCACCTGAAGGGGTTAATTGTGCGTATCATAGCCCCCTGTAAGAGATCATGGTTACTTAGCAATAGTAGAAGCATCATACTTACCTGCTGGCTGCTGCGCTGTTTGTGACCGGCCGGGAGCTCCTCCTACTGCAAAGTGACAGGTCTGTGCGGTGCATTGCTTAATGATCTGTCACTTACCAGTAGGAGGAGCTCCCGGCCAGTCACAGACAGCGCAGCAGCCAGCAGGTAAGTATGATGCTTCTACTATTGCTAAGTATCCATGGCAACCAGGACTGCAGTAGCGTCCTGGTTGCCATGGTTACCGAACAGAGCCCCAGCGATTAAACTGGGACTCCGATCGGAACTCCGCTGCCACCAATGATCAGGGAGGGGGGGGTGAGAGGGGAGGCCGCACACTGTGCCACCAATGTTATTAATACAATAGAGGGAGGGAGGGGGGGCCGGGGGAGCCGCACACTGGCCACCAACGTATTAATACAATAGAGGGTGGAATGGGTGGCCCGGGGGGCGCACACTGTGCCACCAATGTTATTAATACAATAGAGGGAGGGAGGGGGGGCGGCACACTGGCCACCAATGTTATTAAAACCGGGGAGGGAGGGGGGTTTGCCCCCTGCTGCCTGGCAGCCCCTGATCTCTTACAGGGGGCTATGATATGCACAATTAACCCCTCAGGTGCAGCACCTGAGGGGTTAATTGTGCTGATCACGGCCCGATGTAAGAGATCGGGTGCTGCCAGGCAGCAGGGGGCAGTCATGTACACAGTTTGTAGTATATTCTAACTAGAAGCGTCCCCATCACTATGGGAACGCCTCTGTGTTAGAATATACTGTCGGATATGAGTTTTCACAAAGTGAAAACTCAGCTCTGAAAAAGCTTTTATGCAGACGGATCTTCGGATCCGTCTGTATGAAAGTAACCTATGGCCACGGATCACGGACACGGATGCCAATCTTGTGTGCATCCGTGTTCTTTCACGGACCCATTGACTTGAATGGGTCCGTGAACCGTTGTCCGTCAAAAAAATAGGACACGGAGGCGGATGACAAACGGTGCATTTTCCGAGTTTTCAACGGACCCTTTGAAAGTCAATGGGTCCGCAGAAAAGAACGGAAAACGGAACAACGGCCACGGGTGCACACAACGGTCGTGTGCATGAGGCCTAAGTATAAAACTTTTGTGAAAGGACCCTGGAGCAAGATGAATAGTTATTTACCAGATAAAATATTATGGGGATGTAGTAAAGCAGTCACTGGGATGATTGTCTCAAGCACAGTGACAGGTGGATTGCTATCCCTTTCTTGCTCGTAATCCGGATGAGATCCCCACATGCAGTGATATACAAAAAAATATATATAAAAAACTGAATGGATCAGGTTGCTGTTCCTCAGGAGTTAAAACAGAGATTTGTTTGTTAAATGCATCAAAATCCTTGTGTAATGTGTTTCGAAGATAGTCCCCCTGCTTCATGAAACACATGAATACATAATGGCAGCTAGGTTTATACTGATGACACAAGAAGTGGATGCAATGAGTACTGGTGAAAAAGAACATAAAAAAATATATAAAAATATATAAAAACAAAATGTGCCATACAATAAACTGTATAAAAATGCATGGTAATATCTGGGAATAAATGATAAAACAATGGTGCAAGGTTCAAGAGGAAGTGATGTAAGAGGGTGGGCAGAAAAAGAAAGTGTGATAAGGGTGAAGAAGTTATGATAGTGAAAAAGGGGAAATGCATAACGAAGAAAAAGAACAAAGAGAGTGTGTAGTACATAGTTCTCTCCCAAGATTTATTTATACTCAGGACTGTGACAGTGACTAGGTGACATCCTTTATGTCTAGAAGAACGAAGGTTTCTTCCTCAACATAGAAGAGGATTCTTTACTGTAAGAGCAGTGAGACTGGGGAACTCTCTGCCTAAAGAGGTGGTGATGGTGAATTCACTAAAATAACGAGGATGCATTTCTGGAATGTAATAATATTATAGGCTATAGTTACTAAATTTCTGGAGAAGGGGTATTTATCCAGGGAGTTATTCTGTCTGCTTTATTGTCAGAAAGGAATTTTTCCCCCTAAAATAAGAAAAAATGGCTTCTACCTCATGGGATTTTTTGCCTCCCTCTGAATCAACATCGCAGTCTAACAGGATGAACTGGATGGACATGTCTTTTTTTAGCCTTACTGGCACCCCTATGATTTACGATTTACGATCTGTTTTCTGTAGCTTCTAACAGAACCAGAAGCTCTGCTTTATTCAAAGTGTAATGACCATGCCGAGTTACTTTCAAGATAATAGGAGCTGGGCTGTAGTGTTCTGGATTGGCTACTACACTTTGAACAGATGGTGCTTTGGTGCTTGGTAATCTACTAGAAGGCTGTATTGCTCACTGGAGTGCTGTGGCCTTTTCAAAAAGCTGATTGGCAGGGATGCTGGGTGTCAGATCACTGCTGATCTGATATTGATTTCCTATCCTCAGCATAGTTAATCAATATAAAAATCTCAGATACCCCTTAAAGAGAAGAGATGACAGCCCTTGTTTAAACACACACGGTAGTATCAGAGGAAGCATTATGTGATAGTTTTCAATCATACAGTACAATTGTGCTCACCTGATGCGTGGAATCGGTAAGGTCTGGAAAGTGAGTAATAGGTACAGTTACTGTGACAATTCAGTAGACTGGCATTTACTGAAGCAAGATGTAGTCAAATTAAAGGCCAAGTTTTTATAACAGATAAATGGCAATAGTTGTAGTGTGAGGCAGAGGCATAGTCAAGTGACAGACCAAACTCGGTAACAGATAAGTAGAGTTGAGCGGACACCTGGATGTTCGGGTTCGAGAAGTTTGGCCGAACTTCCTGGAAATGTTCGGGTTCGGGATCCGAACCCGATCCGAACTTCGTCCCGAACCCCATTGAAGTCAATGGGGACCCGAACTTTTCGGCACTAAAAAGGCTGTAAAACAGCCCAGGAAAGGGCTAGAGGGCTGCAAAAGGCAGCAACATGTAGGTAAATCCCATGCAAACAAATGTGGATAGGGACATGAATAAAAATAAAAATAAATTAAATAAAAATTAACCAATATCAATTGGAGAGAGGTCCCATAGCAGAGTATCTGGCTTCACGTCACCCACCACTGGAAAAGTCCATTCTCAGATATTTAGGCCCCGACACCCAGGCAGGGGAGAGAGGTCCCATAACAGAGAATCTGGCTTCATGTCAGCAGAGAATCAGTCTGCATGTCAAAGCAGAGAATCAGGCTTCACGTCAGCCACCACTGCAACAGTCCATTGTCATATATTTAGGCCCAGCACCCAGGCAGAGGAGAGAGGTCCCGTAACAGAGAATCTGGCTTCATGTCAGCAGAGAATCAGTCTGCATGTCATAGCAGAGAATCAGGCTTCACGTCAGCCACCACTGCAACAGTCCATTGGCATATATTTAGGCCCAGCACCCAGGCAGAGGAGAGAGGTCTCGTAACAGAGGATCTGGCTTCATGTCAGCAGAGAATCAGTCTGCATGTCATAGCAGAGAATCAGACTTCACATCAGCCACAACTGCAACAGTCCTTTGGCATATATTTAGGCCCAGCACCCAGGCAGAGGAGAGAGGTCCCGTAACAGAGAATCTGTCTTCATGTCAGCAGAGAATCAGTCTACATGTCATAGCAGAGAATCAGGCTTCACGTCAGCCACCACTGCAACAGTCCATTGGCATATATTTAGGCCCAGCACCCAGGCAGAGGAGAGAGGTCCCGTAACAGAGGATCTGGCTTCATGTCAGCAGAGAATCAGTCTGCATGTCATAGCAGAGAATCAGGCTTCACGTCAGCCACCACTGCAACAGTCCATTGTCATATATTTAGGCCCAGCACACAGGCAGAGGAGAGAGGTCCCGTAACAGAGAATCTGTCTTCATGTCAGCAGAGAATCAGTCTGCCTGTCATAGCAGAGAATCAGGCTTCACGTCACCCAATATTGGAAAAGTCCATTGGCATATATTTAGGCCCAGGCACCCAGTCAGAGGAAAGAGGTCCCGTAACAGAGAATCTGTCTTCATGTCAGCAGAGAATCAGTTTGCATGTCATAGCAGAGAATCAGGCTTCACGTCAGCCACCACTGCAACTGTCCATTGTTATATATTTAGGCCCAGCACCCAGGCAAAGGAGAGAGGTACTGTAACAGAGAATCTGTCTTCATGTCAGCAGAGAATCAGTCTGCATGTCATAGCAGAGAATCAGGCTTCACGTCAGCCACCAGTGCAACAGTCCATTGTCAGATATTTAGGCCCAGCACCCAGGCAGAGGAGAGAGGTCCCGTAACAGAGAATCTAGCTTCATGTCAGAAGAGAATCAGTCTGCATGTCATAGCAGAGTATCAGGCTTCACGTCAGCCACCACTGCAACAGTCCATTGGCATATATTTAGGCCCAGCACCCAGGCAGAGGAGAGAGGTCCCGTAACAGAGAATCTGGCTTTATGTCAGCAGAGAATCAGTCTGCATGTCATAGCAGAGAATCAGGCTTCACGTCAGCCACCAGTGCAACAGTCCATTGGCATATATTTAGGCCCAGCACCCAGGCAGAGGAGAGAGGTCCCGTAACAGAGGATCAGCCTTCATGTCAGCAGAGAATCAGTCTGCATGTCATAGCAGAGAATCAGGCTTCACGTCAGACACCACTGCAACAGTCCATTGTCATATATTTAGGCCCAGCACACAGGCAGAGGAGAGAGGTCCCGTAATAGAGAATCTGTCTTCATGTCAGCAGAGAATCAGTCTGCATGTCATAGCAGAGAATCAGGCTTCAAGTCAGCAACCAGTGCAACAGTCCATTGTCATATAATTAGGCCCAGCACCCAGGCAGAGGAGAGAGGTCCCGTAACAGAGAATCTGGCTTCATGTCAGCAGAAAATCAGTCTGCATGTCATAGCAGAGAATCAGGCTTCATGTCAGCCACCACTGCAACAGTCCATTGGCATATATTCAGGCCCAGCACCCAGGCAGAGGAGAGAGGTCCCGTAACAGAGGATCTGGCTTCATGTCAGCAGAGAATCAGTCTGCATGTCATAGCAGAGAATCAGGCTTCACGTCAGCCACCACTGCAACAGTCCATTGTCAGATATTTAGGCCCAGCACCCAGGCAGAGGAGAGAGGTCCCGTAACAGAGAATCTGGCTTCATGTCAGCAGAGAATCAGTCTGCATGTCATAGCAGAGAATCAGGCTTCACGTCAGCCACAACTGCAACAGTCCATTGTCAGATATTTAGGCCCAGCACCCAGGCAGAGGAGAGAGGTCCCGTAACAGAGAATCTGTCTTCATGTCAGCAGAGAATCAGTCTGCATGTCATAGCAGAGAATCAGGCTTCACGTCACCCAACATTGGAACAGTCCATTGGCATATATTTAGGCCCAGGCACCCAGGCAGAGGAAAGAGGTCCCGTAACAGAGAATCTGTCTTCATGTCAGCAGAGAATCAGTTTGCATGTCATAGCAGAGAATCAGGCTTCACGTCAGCCACCACTGCAACTGTCCATTGTTATATATTTAGGCCCAGCACCCAGGCAAAGGAGAGAGGTACTGTAACAGAGAATCTGTCTTCATGTCAGCAGAGAATCAGTCTGCATGTCATAGCAGAGAATCAGGCTTCACGTCAGCCACCAGTGCAACAGTCCATTGTCAGATATTTAGGCCCAGCACCCAGGCAGAGGAGAGAGGTCCCGTAACAGAGAATCTGGCTTCATGTCAGCAGAGAATCAGTTTGCATGTCATAGCAGAGAATCAGGCTTCACGTCAGCCACCACTGCAACTGTCCATTGTCATATATTTAGGCCCAGCACCCAGGCAAAGGAGAGAGGTCCCGTAACAGAGAATCTGTCTTCATGTCAGCAGAGAATCAGTCTGCATGTCATAGCAGAGAATCAGGCTTCACGTCAGCCACCAGTGCAACAGTCCATTGTCAGATATTTAGGCCCAGCACCCAGGCAGAGGAGAGAGGTCTCGTAACAGAGAATCTGGCTTCATGTCAGCAGAGAATCAGTCTGCATGTCATAAAAATAAAAATAAATTCAATAAAAATTAACCAATATCAATTGGAGAGAGGTCCCATAGCAGAGTATCTGGCTTCACGTCACCCACCACTGGAAAAGTCCATTCTCAGATATTTAGGCCCCGACACCCAGGCAGAGGAGAGAGGTCCCGTAACAGAGAATCTGGCTTCATGTCAGCAGAGAATCAGTCTGCATGTCATAGCAGAGAATCAGGCTTCACGTCAGCCACCACTGCAACAGTCCATTGTCAGATATTTAGGCCCAGCACCCAGGCAGAGGAGAGAGGTCCCGTAACAGAGAATCTGTCTTCATGTCAGGAGAGAATCAGTCTGCATGTCATAGCAGAGAATCAGGCTTCACGTCACCCAACATTGGAACAGTCCATTGGCATATATTTAGGCCCAGCACCCAGGCAGAGGAGAGAGGTCCCGTAACAGAGAATCTGGCTTTATGTCAGCAGAGAATCAGTTTGCATGTCATAGCATAGAATCAGGCTTCACGTCAGCCACCAGTGCAACAGTCCATTGTCATATATTTAGGCCCAGCACCCAGGTAGACTAGAGAGGTCCCGTAACAGAGAATCTGGCTTCATGTCAGCAGAGAATCAGTCTGCATGTCATAGCAGAGAATTAGGCTTCACGTCACCCAACATTGGAACAGTCCATTGGCATATATTTAAGCCCAGGCACCCAGGCAGAGGAGAGAGGTCCCATAACAGAGAATCTGGCTTCATGTCAGCAGAGAATTAGTCTGCATGTCATAGCAGAGAATCATGCTTCACGTCACCCAACATTGGAACAGTCCATTGGCATATATTTAGGTCCCGGCACCCAGACAGAGGAGAGGTTTATTCAACTTTGGGTAGCCTCGCAATATAATGGTAAAATGAAAATAAAAATAGGATTGAATGAGGAAGTGCCCTGGAGTACAATAATATATGGTTAAGGGGAGGTAGTTAATGTCTAATCTGCACAAAGGATGGACAGGTCCTGTGGGATCCATGCCTGGTTCATTTTTATGAACGTCAGCTTGTCCACATTGGCTGTAGACAGGCGGCTGTGTTTGTCTGTAATGACGCCCCCTGCCGTGCTGAATACACGTTCAGACAAAACGCTGGCCGCCGGGCAGGCCAGCACCTCCAAGGCATAAAAGGCTAGCTCTGGCCACGTGGACAATTTAGAGACCCAAAGGTTGAATGTCATCAGTCAGTACGTGGAGGGGTGTGCACACGTACTGTTCCACCATGTTAGTGAAATGTTGCCTCCTGCTTACACGTTGCGTATCAGGTGGTGGTGCAGTGGTGGTGCAGTTAGCTGTGGCGTGTTGACAAAACTTTTCCATATCTCTGCCATGCTAACCCTGCCCTCAGAGGAGCTGGCCGTGACACAGCTGCCTTGGCGACCTCTTGCTCCTCCTCTGACTTGGCCTTGGGCTTCCACTTGTTCCCCTGTGACATTTGGGAATGCTCTCAGTAGCGCGTCTACCAACGTGCGCTTGTACTCGTGCATCTTCCTATCACGCTCCAGTGCAGGAAGTAAGGTGGGCACATTGTCTTTGTACCGTGGATCCAGCAGGGAGGCAACCCAGTAATCCGCACACGTTAAAATGTGGGCAACTCTGCTGTCGTTGCGCAGGCACTGCAGCATGTAGTCGCTCCTGTGTGCCAGGCTGCCCAGGGGTAAGGACAAACTGTCCTCTGTGGGAGGCGTATCGTCATCGTCCTGCCTTTCCCCCAGCCACGCACCAGTGATGGGCCCGAGCTGCGTTGGGTGCCACCCCGCTGTGACCATGCTTTATCCTCATCCTCCTCCACCTCCTCCTCATCCTCGTCCTCCTCGTCCTCCAGTAGTGGGCCCTGGCTGGCCACATTTGTACCTGGCCTCTGCTGTTGCAAAAAACCTCCCTCTGAGTCACTTCGAAGAGACTGGCCTGAAAGTGCTAAAAATGACCCCTCTTCCTCCTCCTCCTCCTCCTCCTCCTCCTGGGCCACCTCCCGGGCCACCTCCCTACCATCATCGCCCTAAGTGTTTTCTCAAGGAGACATAGAAGTGGTATTGTAACGCTGATAACGGCGTCATCGACACTGGCCATGTTGGTGGAGTGCTCGAAACAGCGCAACAGGGCACACAGGTCTCGCATGGAGGCCCAGTCATTGGTGGTAAAGTGGTGCTGTTCCGTAGTGCGACTGACCCGTGCGTGCTGCAGCTGGAACTTCACTATGGCCTGCTGCTGCTCGCACAGTCTGTCCAGCATGTGCAAGGTGGAGTTCCACCTGGTGGGCACTTCGCATATGAGGCGGTGAGCGGGAAGGCCGAAGTTACGCTGTAGCGCAGACAGGCGAGCAGCGGCAGGATGTGAACGCCGGAAGCGCGAACAGACGGCCCAAACGGGGTCGGGGTAGTTGTGAATGAACTTCTGCACCACCAAATTCAGCACATGCGCCAAGCAAGGGATGTGCGTCAAACTGGCTAGTCCCAGAGCTGCAACGAGATTTCGCCCATTATCGCACACCACCAGGCCGGGCTTGAGGCTCACCGGCAGCAACCACTCGTCGGTCTGTTGTTCTATACCCCGCCACAACTCCTGTGCGGTGTGGGGCCTGTCCCCCAAACATATGAGTTTCAGAATGGCCTGCTGACGTTTACCCCGGGCTGTGCTGAAGTTGGTGGTGAAGGTGTGTGGCTGACTGGATGAGCAGGTGGAAGAAGAGGAGGAGGAAGCTGAGTAGGAGGAGGTGGCAGCAGGAGGCAAAGAATGTTGCCCTGCGATCCTTGGCGGCGGAAGGACGTGCGCCAAACAGCTCTCCGCCTGGGGCCCAGCTGCCACTACATTTACCCAGTGTGCAGTTAGGGAGATATAGCGTCCCTGGCCGTGTTTACTGGTCCACGTATCTGTGGTTAGGTGGACCTTGCCACAAATGGCGTTGCGCAGTGCACACTTGATTTTATCGGATACTTGGTTGTGCAGGGAAGGCACGGCTCTCTTGGAGAAGTAGTCCCGGCTAGGAACAAGATAATGTGGGACAGCAAGCGACATGAGCTGTTTAAAGCTGTCTGTGTCTACCAGCCTAAATGACAGCATTTCATAGGCCAGTAGTTTCATTCAGGGCCAGGGATCGAGGGTGGCTAGGTGGGAATTTACGCTTTCTCTCAAATGTTTGTGAGATGGAGAGCTGAACGCTGCCGTGTGACATGGTTGAGATGCTTGGTGACGGAGGTGGTGGTGTTGGTGGTACATCCCCTGTTTGCTGGGTGGCAGGTGCCAACGTTCCTCCAGAGGCGGAGGAAGAGGCCGAGGCGGCAGCAGCAGAAGAGGCCGAGGCGGCAGCAGCAGAAGAGGTAGCAGGGGGAGCCTGAGTGACTTCCTTGTTTTTAAGGTGTTTACTCCACTGCAGTTCATGCTTTGCATGCAGGTGCCTGGTCATGCAGGTTGTGCTAAGGTTCAGAACGTTAATGCCTCGCTGCAGGCTCTGATGGCACAGCGTGCAAACCACTCGGGTCTTGTCATCAGCACATTGTTTGAAGAAGTGCCATGCCAGGGAACTCCTTGAGGCTGCCTTTGGAGTGCTCGGTCCCAGATGGCGGCGGGCAGTAGCAGGCGGAGTCTCTTGGCGGCGGGTGTTCTGCTTTTGCCCACTGCTCCCTCTTTTGCTACGCTGTTGGCTCGGTCTCACCACTGCCTCTTCCTCCGAACTGTGAAAGTCAGTGGCACGACCTTCATTCCATGTGGGGTCTAGGACCTCATCGTCCCCTGCATCATCTTCCACCCAGTCTTGATCCCTGACCTCCTGTTCAGTCTGCACACTGCAGAAATACGCAGCAGTTGGCACCTGTGTTTCGTCATCATCAGAGACTTGCTGAGGTGGTATTCCCATGTCCTCATCATCAGGAAACATAAGTGGTTGTGCGTCAGTGCATTCTATGTCTTCCACCACTGGGGAAGGGCTAGGTGGATGCTCTTGGGAAACCCTGCCAGCAGAGTCTTCAAACAGCATAAGAGACTGCTGCATAACTTGAGGCTCAGACAGTTTCCCTGATATGCATGGGGGTGATGTGACAGACTGATGGGGTTGGTTTTCAGGCGCCATCTGTGCGCTTTCTGCAGAAGACTGGGTGGGAGATAATGTGAACGTGCTGGATCCACTGTCGGCCACCCAATTGACTAATGCCTGTACCTGCTCAGGCCTTACCATCCTTAGAACGGCATTGGGCCCCACCATATATCGCTGTAAATTCTGGCGGCTACTGGGACCTGAGGTAGTTGGTACACTAGGACGTGTGGATGTGGCAGAACGGCCACGTCCTCTCCCAGCACCAGAGGGTCCACTAACACCACCACGACCATGTCCACGTCCGTGTCCCTTACTAGATGTTTTCCTCATTGTTATCGTTCACCACAACAACAAAAATATTATTTGGCCCACTGTATTGAATTCAAATTCAGGCCTTTTTTACAGACACCTAACACTATCTGGCTATCTATTTAGGTACCGTATTACACTAATACAGGCACAGCAGTAACCACAGATTTAGCTGGCTATGAATTTGAGGCCTAGTATTTAGGCGCTGGGTGACAGGTATACGTTTTATAGACAGAATTAGACTGGGATATGCACAGTAGCGTGTGTGTGAAGTTATTGAGAATGACCCTATCAGCACCTTGATTCTGATATACCCTTTTAGGGATGCATTTAAAGTAGGCCTGATACAGCAGAAACCACTAAATTAGGAAATTGCTAAATTGGGAATTGTATTTCAACCCAGAAAAAAAAATGTGCTTTGACGGACACTAAATTACTTGCCCAGCCACAACAGTACAGCAGTAACGACAGATTTAGCTGGATATAAATTTGAGGCCTAGTATTTAGGCGCTGGGTGACAGGTATAGGTTTACTGACAGAATTAGACTTGGAAATGCACAGTAACGTGTGTGTGAAGTTATTCAGAATGACCCTATGTGCACCTTGAATATTATATACCCTTTTAGGGATAGATTTCAAATAGCTCTGATACAGCAGAAACCACTAAATTAGGAAATTGCTAAATTGGGAATTGTATTTCAACCCAGAAAAAAAATGTGCTTTGACGGACACTAAATAACTTGACCAGCCACAACATTACAGCAGTAACGACAGATTTAGCTGGATATAAATTTGAGGCCTAGGATTTAGGCGCTGGGTGACAGGTATAGGTTTACTGACAGAATTAGACTTGGAAATGGACAGTAGCGTGTGTGTGAAGTTATTCAGAATGACCCTATGTGCACCTTGAATCTTATATACCCTTTTAGGGATAGATTTAAAATAGCTTTGATACAGCAGAAACCACTAAATTAGGAAATTGCTAAATTGGGAATTGTATTTCAACCCAGAACAAAAAATGTGCTTTGACGGACACTAAATAACTTGACCAGCCACACCATTAACGACAGATTTAGCTGACTATAAATTTGAGGCCTATTCTTTAAGCGGTGGGTGATAGGTATAGGTTTACTGACAGAATTTGACTTGGAAATGCACAGTAGCGTGTGTGTGAAGTTATTCAGAATGACCCTATGTGCACCTTGAATCTGATATACCCTTTTAGGGATAAATTTAAAGTAGGCCTGATACAGCAGAAACCACTAAATTAGGAAATTGCTAAATTGGGAATTGCATTTCAACCCAGAACAAAAACTGTGCTTTGACGGACACTAAATAACTTGACCAGCCACACCAGTAACGACAGATTTAGCTGGATATAAACTTGAGGCCTAGTATTTAGGCGCTGGGTGACAGGTATACGTTTACTGACAGAATTAGACTGGGATATGGCCCAAAAATAACCACACTATTGATGGTTAAATGCACTTGGTGTGACAGCTTGACCAACCACACTACTGAGGGTTAAATGCACTTGGTGACAGGCGCAGCTTGCCCCTGATGTAGTATATGGCCAAAAAATAAACAGACTATTGCTGGTTAAATGCACTTGGTGTGAAAGCTTCACCCTGATGTAGGATTTAGCCAAAAAACAACCACACCATTGAGGGTTAAATGCACTTGGTGACAGCTTGCCCCTGATGTAGTATATGGCCAAAAAATAAACAGACTATTGCTGGTTAAATGCACTTGGTGTGACAGCTTCACCCTGATGTAGGATTTAGCCAAAAAACAACCACACCATTGAGGGTTAAATGCACTTGGTGACAGCTTGCCCCTGATATAGTATATGGCCAAAAAATAAACAGACTATTGCTGGTTAAATGCACTTGGTGTGACAGCTTCACCCTGATGTAGGATTTAGCCAAAAAACAACCACACCATTGAGGGTTAAATGCACTTGGTGACAGCTTGCCCCTGATGTAGTATATGGCCAAAAAATAAACAGACTATTGCTGGTTAAATGCACTTGGTGTGACAGCTTCACCCTGATGTAGGATTTAGCCAAAAAACAACCACACCATTGAGGGTTAAATGCACTTGGTGGCACAAAATGGCCGCCGATCACCCCAGAAAAAAGTGACTGAAAAACGCTCTGGGCAGCCTAAAAACAGTGAGCAATTCAATAGCAGCAGTTCAATCATCCACAGCTGCAGATCTATCACTGGATGGAGTCTTTTGGAGGAGTTAATCAACCTAATCTCGCCCTACTGTCGCAGCTGCAACCTCTCCCTACGCTAATCAGAGCAGAGTGACGGGCGGCGCTATGTGACTCCAGCTTAAATAGAGGCTGGGTCACATGGTGCTCTGGCCAATCACAGCCATGCCAATAGTAGGCATGGCTGTGATGGCCTGCTTTGCGGCCTTTCAAAAAGCGCCAAGAAAGCGACGAACACCGAACTCGAACCCGGACTTTTACGAAAATGTCCGGGTTCGGGTCTGTGTCACGGACACCCCAAAATTCGGTACGAACCCGAACTATACAGTTCGGGTTCGCTCATCCCTACAGATAAGTTAAACAGTTTGTAGGAATCTCAGGAGCAGTAGCTAGACTTGGATCCTGGAATCAAAATAATCTGGCAAGGAGGAAGTGCAAAGGCCTGGCATAAATTGGAAGTCCAAGGGTGTAGCTAATTAGCTAAACAAGGCAAAAATATCAAGGAGCAATAAACTATTATTCAGATTCAGGAAAGGAGCAGTCTAAAATTACCAGTACCTCAGTGAGAAGAGCTATTGCCTGGGAAGCAGGAGTTTTTTTGTTCCAATCCTGACATGTCAGATTGTTCTGAACAAGAGTCCAAAGATTCTCCCTATTTTTTGGAAGCAGTGGCAATACACTGTGGGAACTTAAAGGGGCTGTTCCACTTACTGTTTGGGCCTCCACTTGCTAAATAAGGTTCAATATAGATAAATGCAAAGTTATGCACCTGGGGGCTCATAATCTGCATGCAGCATATGTCCTAGAGGAAGTAAAACTGGGAGCGTCACTGGTTGAGAAGGATATTGGTGTATTAGTACAGTAGATCATGTAAACTGTAGGAAAAAAGCACCAGCCTATGTGCACTCCTATAGTCCTGGCCAAAGAGGCTGTGTCTTTTTCCTATAGTGATCAAGCACAACCAACACTGCTGGATTGCAGGGTTGTCGTAACCATGGAAATGAGCAGTGTATAATGTTATGGAAAAATGAATCAAGCCGGCAAAGGAGGCAATATGGACAATCACACTACATTAGTAAGTGCCTTGTATTAACTTTGTCTACATGATAAATGCCACTTGCTGAAGTGAGCCAATCCCTTTACGGACAAAGCAGGAGATATGTGCCTTGTAGGGGTAGTGATAGTAGTGGCAATAATAGCTGCAGCAGCAGGAGTACAGTATAAGACTTGATGGATAAGGCAGTAGATGTGTGACTGTGTAGGGGTAGTAGTAGTGGCAGCAGCAACAATACAGTTGGATAGGCAGGAAGACAATGGCAGTGGCATCATTTGGCTGGTGATAAAGAGCTATTGGATTGAGGAGGTTCAGGGTCTGTGTAGGTGGGGTTGGCAATGACAGATTTGCATGCTCCAGCTGGTTAAAAGTCCAACTTTTATTTATTTTCTTCAAAAACACACGAAAATACCATTGGTCACTTTGATCAATTCCTCAAAAAACTAAAGAAATACATAAAATATCTGCTAGTCTGAACACTTACTATACCTATGTTCTTAGTAGATCAGGCTTATACAGCAAACAACTTGAAGCTTTCAGAATCTTACCCTGAATGAGCTTCTCAGCCTTGTATTTGTTACCTCTGGTAACGAACTCAGCAGCTATATCTGGGGTGCCTCGGGCTAGGAGACAATGCTGTACTGGAGTGGGGAGGGAATAAAAAGTTCCACTACCAATCTACATGTCATTCCATAAAAAACCCAGCCTGTTAAACATATTTGAACAAATACCTCAGCAAACTACACTTTGCTAGAGTAACCTGGCTTTCCCGGATTTTTTTTTATCTAACCTATCTAAGCATTCTGGGTAAGATATACACTGGCTCCAGTCCTTTACCAGAAACCGTGACAGAGGTGATATGTTTATGGTTGTTGGGGTTAGGAGTAGGGATGAGCGGATCCGTGGATGTTCGGGTTTGCCGGGTACCGCCGAACTTCGGGTAAAAGTTTGGGTTCGGGACCCGAACTCGAACCTGAACCCGAACCCCATTGAAGTAAATGGTGCACTAAATGGCTGTAAAATAGTCGTAGCAAGGGCTAGAGGGCTGCAAAAGGAAGCAAAAAGGGGGTAAGAGCAGGACAGTTGCCCTGCAAACAAATATGGATAGGGAAATTACTTAAAATAACATAGAATATAAAAAAATAAAAAAATAATAAACTTGAACTAGGAGGTGAAGGTTAAAGTGGAGTAGGAGGTTGAGGTGGTGGACATGGCGGTGTAGGTGGAAGCGGCGGTAGAGGAGGTAGCCAACACTGTTTTTGTTGGTATTTTTTGTGTTTTTTTTCCTTTATTTATTTATTAATTGTTTATAAATTTGGGAAGACCCCCAAAAAATTGAGAAATAGAAAAGAAAATGCAAAGAGAATGTGCGCTGGAGTATAACAATGGCTGGGTGTGGCCAGTATACTTTTCTACTCAGCACAAGGTACGAACAAGTCCTGTGAGATCCATGCCTGATTCATTTTAATGAACTTGAGCTTGTACAGGTTGACTGTGGACAGGCGGCTGCGCTTGTCTGTGATTACCCCACCTGCCGTTGTAAACACACGTTCGGACAATACACTTGCTGCAGGGCAGGCCAGCACCTCCAAGGCGTAAAGGGCAAGTTCAGGTCATGTGCCCAATTTGAAAATCCAGAAGTTGAATGGGGCAGACCCATCAGTCAGTACGTGTAGGCATCTGCACACATACTGTTACACCATATTGCTGAAATGCTGCCTCCTGCTAAGACATTCCGTATCAGCTGGTGGTGCTGCTTGTTATGGCGTGCTGACAAAGTTTTCCAACATTCCTCCTTCTCCTTGTAGTCACGCATCTTCCGATCATGCTCCAGTGATGGAATTAAGGACAGCACGTTGTACTTGTAGCGGGGATCCAGCAGGGTGGCCAGACAGTAATCAGCACTGCCAGTAATCAGCACTGGTTAGAATGTGGGCAACTCGGTGGTCGTTGTGCAAGAAATGCAGCATGCAGTCGCTCATTGTGCCAGGCTGCCCAGAGGCAACAACAAACTGTCCTCTGTGTGAGGTATATCGTCTATGTCCTCTGTATCCCCCTAGCCATGCTCCATTGATGCTTATAAGCTGCTTTGGATGTCACCCTGCTATGAACACGGGTCCTTCTCCACATCATCATCCTCCTCCTCCTGCAGAATGGTGCCCTGGCTGGACAGTTGTGCACCTGGCCTCTGTTGGTGCAGGAACCCACCCTCTGAGTCACTTGTGAATTATTGGCCTGATAACCATGGAAATTATCACTCTTCCTCCTCCTCATCCTCCTGTGCCACATCCTCTTCCATCATCGCCCAAAGTCTTTTTTCAAGGAGACATAGAAGTGGGATAGTAATGCTGAGGACTGCATCATCGGCACTGGCCATGTTGGTGCAGTACTCAAAACAGCGCAACACAGGACACACGTCCTGTATGGAGACCCACTCGCTGGTGGTGAAGTAGTGCTCTTCCGCAGAGCGTCTCACCTGTGCGTGCTGCAGATGAAACTCCACTATCACTTACTGCTGCTCGTACAGTCTCTCCAGCATGCGCAAGGTGGAGTTCCACCTTGTGGGTATGTTGCATATGAGGCGGTGAGCGGTAAGGCTGAAGTTACACTGCAGTGCAGACAGGCGAGCAGCAGCAGGGTGAGAACACCGGAAGCGCACACAGATGGCCCGCACTTTCTGCAGCAGCTCTGACATAACAGGGTAATTTTTCAGGAACCTCTGCACCACGAAATTCAGCACATGCGCCAGGCAAGGGATGTGTGTCAAACCGGCTAGCCCCAGAACTGCTATGAGATTTCACCTGTTATCGCACACCACCAGGCCAGGCTTGAGGCTCAGCGGCACCAACCACTCATCGGTCTGTTGTTCCATACCCGGTGTTGGGTTTTTCCCCCAAACAGATGAATTTAAAAACAGCCTGCTGTGATTTACCCCTGGCTGTGCTGAAGTTGTTGGTGGAGGTGTTACGCTGACCGAATGAGGAGGCGGTAGAGGAGGAAGCGGACTAGGAGGCAACAGGAGTCAACGAGAAATGTCCTGCAATCCTCGATGGTGGTAGGATATATGCCAAACTGCTATCCGCCTCAGACCCAGCAGCCACTGCATTTACCTAGTGTGCAGTTAGGGAGATATAACGTCCCTGTCCATGCTTACTGGTCCACGTATCGGTAGTTATGGATCTTGCCATAGATGGCATTGTGCAATGCACACCTGATTTTGTCCGCCAGTTGGTTGTGCAGGGCAGGGATAGCTCGCCTGGAAAAGTAGTGACAGCTGGGAACTACGTACTGTTGGACAGCCACAACCATAAGGTTTTTAAAAGTCTCTGTCTCCACGAGATGGAATGACAGCATTTCAAAGGCCAGACATTTTGAACTGATGGCATTCAGGGCCAGGGATCGCGGGTGGGTAGCGGATTACTTCCTCTTTCTCCCCAGTGTTTAGGGGATGTACAGCTGAACGCTTCCATGGGGCAGTGTGGACATGCTGGGTGACGGTGGTGGAGGTGGTGGTGTTGCTGCCACATCCTTTGTTTGCAGGGTGGCATGTGCCACTGTCATTCCAGAGAGTGATGAAGAGGCCGAGAACACAGCAGAAGAGGGAGTAAGAGGAGCCTGAGATCTTTAGTGGTTTTTCAGGTGTGTACTCCACTGCATCTCGTGATTTGCATTTAGAAGCCTGGTCATGCAGTTGGTGCTCAGGTTTAGAACATTTATGCTTCACTTAGGCTCTGATTGCACAGCGTGCAAACCACTCACGTCTTGTCGTCAGCTCATTGTCTGAAAAACTGCCATGCCAGGGAACTCCTTGGAGCTGGCTTTGGTGTGCTCAGTCCCTGGGTGTGGTGGGCTGTAGCAGGCATACTGGCTAGGGGACGGCAACTCTGCTTTTGCACCCTGATTCCACTTTTGCTGTGTGGCTGGTGCTGTGTGACCACCACCTCTTCCTCTGAACTGCACACGTCACTCGCATGACCTTAATTCAATGTGGGCTCTAGGACCTCATCATCCTCCACATCATCTTCCACCCACTCTTCACCCCTGCCCTTCTTGCCGGTCTGCACACTGCAGAAAGCCACAGCAGTTGACACCTATGTTTCGTCATCATCATCAGAGACATGCTGCGGTAGTCCTGCCATGTCCACTTCCTGAAACATAAGTGGTTGAGCATCAGTGCACTCAATATCTTCCACTTCTGGGGCAGGGCTAGTTGGATGGCTCTGGAAACCCCGCCAGCAGAATCATCAAAAAGCATTAGAGACTGCTGTATGACTTGGGGCTCAGACTGCTTGGCTGATTTGCAAGGAGGTGAGGTGAAAGACAGATGTCCATGGGCTGCAGGTGCCAACTCTGCGGTTTCAGCAGTGGACCGGCTGGGAGATAATGTGAAGGAACTGTAGGCACTCTCAGCCATCCAATCTACTACCGGCTATACGTGTTCTGGCCTCACCATTCGTACATCAGTATTTGAGCCTACAAATTGACGTTGAATGTCCTATCGCCTATGTGCACCTGAGGAAGGTGTTTCATTTGGGTGTGTAGCTGGCACAGATCAACCACGTCCTCACACTACAACAGGCGCTCCACCAGCACCAGCAGCACCATGACCAGGGCCACATCCCTTATTTGATGCTCTCCTCATTCTTTGAGGTCACCCACTGAACTAACAGACAGAGTAACTATATTAATTACCCTGTTACATATGCAGTGCAGGTGTACCTCACACCAAAAATGGGTATATGTCACCCACCAAACTAACAGACAGATTAACTATATTAATTTCCCTGTCATGTATGCAGTGCAGGGGTATCTCACAACAAAAATGGGAATATGTCACCCATGGAACTAATAGATGGATTAACTATATTAATTTCCCTGTCACATATGCACTGCACGTGTGTCTCACACCAAAAATGGGTATATGTCACTGGCCGAACTAACAGATTAACTGTATTAATTTCCCTGTCACATATAAAGTGCACATGTATCTCACACCAAAAATGGGTATATGTTACCCAGAGAACTAACAGACGGATTAACTATAATAATTTTCCTGCTGTCACATATGCAGTGCAGGGATACCTCACAACAAAAATGGGAATATGTCACCTACCAAACTAACAGACGGATTAAATATATTCATTTCCCTGTCACATATGCTGTGCACGTGTATCTCTAACCAAAAATGTGAATATGTCACCGGACGAACTAACAGTCAGATTGACTATATTAATTTCCCTGTCACGTATATATAGTGCATGTGTATCTCACACCAAAAATGGGTATATGTCACCCACCGAACTAACAGACGGATTAACTATATTAATTTCCCTGTCACGTATGCAGTCCATGTGTACCTCACACCAAAAATGGGTATATGTCACCCGCCAAACTAGCAGTCAGAATAACAATATTAATTTCCCTGTCATGTTGTCACGGACGGTGTACAGGAAACAAGGCAAAACAACATGCATAAATGACTCGCTGGATCCAGAAGCTAAGGAACAAAAGGGGGACCCCTGTAGAAGACCTGGGACTTTCCCTGGCTGCTCAGCCTATGCATAGATCCGAATGGTGGAGGTATGCATATCCACGTACCTTGACTATATAATCCCTGAGCACCCTGCAATAGTGAGGGGACACAACCACCGGCTTCCTACACCAGACACGGAGGGAGTCAGGGTCACCTGGGATCCAGCAAACAGAAAATAACAGATAACAGTATAACACTTAACTTTGTAGAGGAGAGGAGAACCAGATGGGCATGCACACATACTCCAGGAAGAAATATAAGCCGCCCAGAAAAGCCTTCTGGGGAAGAATTTAAAGGGAAACAATTAGTCCAACACATAACAGCTGAGAGAGGCTAATGAGAGGAGGAGGTTCTGAAAGGCCTCTGTCAGAGCTTCTCAGCTGTCTGGTTGTGACAGTACCCCTCCCTCTACGAGTGGACTCCGGACACTCAGAACCCACCTTCTCAGGATGGGACCTATGGAAAGCCTTGATGAGACGAGAGGCTTTAATGTCCGTCACTGAGACCCACATCCTCTCCTCAGGACCATACCCCTCCCAGTGAACAAGGTACTGAAGAGAACCGCGGACAAGACGAGAATCCACAATCCTAGAGACCTGAAATTCAAGATTCCCATCAACCATAATCGGAGGAGGAGGCAAAGGCGAGGGTACAATGGGTTGAACATAAGGTTTCAATAAGGACTTATGAAAAACATTATGGATCTTCCAAGTCTGAGGAAGATCAAGACGGTATGCAACAGGATTGATGACAGACAGGATTTTGTAAGGCCCAATAAACCTAGGACCCAACTTCCAGGAGGGAACCTTCAATTTGATATTCTTGGTAGACAACCACACCAGATCACCAACATTCAGGTCCGGACCAAGCACACGTCTCTTATCAGCCACACGCTTATATCTCTCACTCATGCTCTTTAGATTATCTTGAATCTTTTGCCAAATAGATGACAAAGACGAGGAGAATCTGTCCTCATCAGGTAAACCAGAAGACCCCTCTCCCGAGAAAGTCCCAAACTGTGGATGAAACCCATATGCACCAAAAAATGGTGACTTATCAGAGGACTCCTGACGACGGTTATTTAAAGCAAACTCAGCAAGGGACAAAAAAGAACACCAATCCTCTTGATTCTCCGCCACAAAACAACGCAGATATGTCTCCAGATTCTGATTGACGCGCTCTGTCTGGCCATTCGACTGCGGGTGGAAAGCAGAAGAGAATGACAACCGAACCCCCAAGCGAGAACAGAAAGCCTTCCAGAATCTGGAAACAAACTGCGTGCCCCTATCAGAGACTATGTCTGAAGGAATACCGTGCAATTTGACAATGTGATCAACAAATGCCTGCGCCAGCGTCTTAGCATTGGGCAAACCAGGAAAAGGGATGAAATGCACCATTTTGCTAAAACGGTCCACCACCACCAGAATCACAGTCTTCCCCGAGGAACGAGGCAGGTCCGTGATAAAGTCCATGGACAGATGTGTCCAAGGACGGGAAGGAATGGGTAAGGGAAGGAGAGGACCTGATGGCCGTGAATGAGGGACTTTGGCACGAGCGCAAGTCTCGCAGGCTGCCACAAAACCCTCAACCGACTTACGAAGCGCAGGCCACCAGAATCTCCGAGCGATGAGATCCAGTGTGGCTCTTACCCCCGGGTGCCCAGCAAGGACCGTATCGTGGTGTTCTTTAAAAATCTTGTGTCTCAAAGCGAGAGGCACAAACAAGCTCCCAGGAGGACAAAGATCAGGAGCCTCTGACTGGGCTGCCTGCACCTCTGCCTCCAATTCAGGAAAAAGAGCAGAGACCACCACACCTTCAGCCAAAATGGGACCCGGGTCTTTAAAATTCCCGCCTCCCGGAAAACAACGTGACAGGGCATCTGCCTTCACATTCTTAACTCCAGGGCGGAACGTGACAACAAAATTAAACCTAGAAAAGAACAACGACCATCTGGCCTGTCTCGGGTTCAGACGCTTGGCTGACTCCAAGTAGGCCAGATTTTTATGGTCAGTAAATACGGTAATAGGGTGTCTGGCTCCCTCTAGCCAATGGCGCCATTCCTCAAAAGCCAACTTGATGGCCAACAATTCCCTATCTCCCACATCGTAATTTCGCTCTGCGGAGGAGAGTTTTCTTGAGAAAAAGGCACACGGTCGCCAATTGGCAGGAGAGGAACCCTGAGACAAGACCGCCCCCACACCCACCTCAGAAGCATCAACCTCAACTATGAAGGGTAACGAAACATCAGGTTGCACCAAGATGGGAGCGGAAGCAAAACTCTCCTTGATATCAGAAAAAGCCTTACGCGCCTCTACTGACCAAGAAGAAAAATCTACCCCCTTTCTGGTCATATCAGTGAGTGGTTTAACAATAGAAGAATAATTCAAAATGAACTTCCTGTAATAATTGGCAAAGCCCAAAAAACGCATCAGCGCCTTTTGATTCTCAGGAAGCTCCCACTCAAGCACAGCGCGGACCTTCTCGGGGTCCATGCGAAAACCAGAAGCGGAGAGAAGAAACCCCAGAAATTGAATTTCTGGAACCGCAAACACACATTTTTCCAGTTTCGCATATAATTTATTCTCCCGCAGGATGAGCAAGACCTGACGTAAATGTTCCTTATGAGTTTTGAAATCGGGAGAAAAAATCAAAATGTCATCCAAATACACCAATACAAATTTTCCCATCAAATGATAAAAAATGCTGTTCACGAAATGCTGGAAAACGGCTGGGGCATTCATCAAACCAAAAGGCATAACCAAGTTTTCAAAATGGCCCTCAGGGGTATTGAAGGCCGTCTTCCATTCGTCCCCTTCTCTGACCCTGACCAGGTTGTATGCCCCTCTTAAATCTAATTTGGAAAAGACTTTAGCCCCAACAACCTGGTTAAATAGGTCTGGGATCAGAGGAAGCGGATAAGGGTCACAAATTGTGATACTGTTCAGCTCCCTGAAATCCAGACATGGTCTTAAAGAACCATCTTTTTTCTTAACAAAGAAAAAACCAATGGCAACAGGTGACTTCGAGGGTCGTATGTGTCCCTTTCTCAGACTCTCAGAGATATAAGCACGCATAGCGATCCTCTCAGGTTGGGAAAGATTGTATAAACGAGATTTAGGCAGCTTGGCGTCTGGGATGAGATTAATAGGGCAATCGTACTCCCTGTGCGGGGGCAAATCCTGAACTCCACTCTCAGAGAAGACATCCGAAAATTCAGAGAGAAAAGATGGTATAGTCTTAGTAGCAACCTCAGAAACAGATGTCATGAGGCAATTCTCTCTGCAAAAGTCACTCCAACCATTTATTTGCTTCGCTTGCCAATCAATGGTGGGGTTATGCTTAGTGAGCCAGGGCAGCCCCAACACCAGAGGGGTGGGCAAACCGCTAAGGACGAAACATGACACATCCTCAACATGAGCATCACTCACAATTAAACGGATATTGTGAACTATGCCCTTTAATGATTTCTGAGAAAGTGGAGCGGAATCGATAGCAAAAACAGGGATATCCTTTCTCAAAGCGCACACCTGGAAACCATGAGTTATCGCAAAGTGATTATCAATGAGATTGACCGCTGCTCCACTATCCACAAAAATCTCACAAAAAATGTTCTTGCTCTCTAGCGCCACCCTAGCCGGCAGGACAAAACGGGAACTACAAGCAAACGGAAAATCTTCAATCTCCACCTCAATCCTGCCAATAGTAACAGACGGAACATTTTTCAAAGATTTTTTCCTCTTTGTTTCTTTATTATACCCAGAGAACTGCCTGAATCTCCTAGAGGGACAAATATTTGCCAAATGATTAATACCTCCACAACAAAAACAAACCCTCCCATGCGGGCTGAATCTTCTATTGTCAGAAGCAATCAACCCCAGCTGCATGGGCTCCTGCTCAGAAGGGGCTGACAGCGACTGAGACCCCTGCGCAGAGAATGGGACCGCTGCACAGTCCTGGGACCGAGTATGACAGGAAGGAGAGATCTCTCCTCTCTCTCTAAGACGCCTGTCAATACGAACGGCCTGAGACATAGCAGAGTCCAAAGAAATAGGCCTTTCATGAAAGGCAAATGCATCTTTCAATCCCTCTGAAAGACCATGGCAAAATTGACTTCGGAGTGCAGCATCATTCCAACCAGTATCAGCTGCCCATCTCCGAAATTCTGAGCAGTATATTTCTGCGGATTGTTTACCCTGGCATAGGAGACATAGTCTAGACTCCGCCAGAGCAATACGATCCGGATCATCATATATCTGACCCAGGGCTAAAAAGAATTCATCCACTGAACGGAGGGGCCGTGCCCCCTCCGGCAGCGAAAAGGCCCAGGACTGAGCGTTACCCCTGAGCAGCGATATAATGATCCCCACCCTCCGTTCCTCATCACCAGAAGAATGGGGAAGAAGGCGAAAATGGAGTTTGCAAGCCTCTCTAAAACGCACAAAATTCTCACTACCCCCGGAGAACGTATCCGGGAGCGAGATCTTAGGCTCAGAACAAACTCCATGAACGCCAGCTGAACCGGTCACTTGAAGCTGAGAAAAAGTCCTGCGGAAATCAGCTACCTCCAATGAAAGACCCTGAAGGCGTTCAGCCAAAAGTGAAACCGGATCCATGCTTGAGACGGTTATGGCGGCTTATAATGTCACGGACGGTGTACAGGAAACAAGGCAAAACAACATGCATAAATGACTCGCTGGATCCAGAAGCTAAGGAACAAAAGGGGGACCCCTGTAAAAGACCTGGGACTTTCCCTGGCTGCTCAGCCTATGCATAGATCCGAATGGTGGAGGTATGCATATCCACGTACCTTGACTATATAATCCCTGAGCACCCTGCAATAGTGAGGGGACACAACCACCGGCTTCCTACACCAGACACGGAGGGAGTCAGGGTCACCTGGGATCCAGCAAACAGAAAATAACAGATAACAGTATAACACTTAACTTTGTAGAGGAGAGGAGAACCAGATGGGCATGCACACATACTCCAGGAAGAAATATAAGCCGCCCAGAAAAGCCTTCTGGGGAAGAATTTAAAGGGAAACAATTAGTCCAACACATAACAGCTGAGAGAGGCTAATGAGAGGAGGAGCTGAATACCACAACACAGAACTCAAGGAGGAGGTTCTGAAAGGCCTCTGTCAGAGCTTCTCAGCTGTCTGGTTGTGACACATGTATAAGTGATGAATAAAGTGCAAGTGTATCTCACACCAAAAATGGGTATATGTTAGGGATGAGCGAACTCGAACTGTATAGTTCGGGTTCGTACCGAATTTTGGGGTGTCCGTGACACGGACCCGAACCCGGACATTTTCGTAAAAGTCCGGGTTCGGGTTCGGTGTTCGTCGCTTTCTTCGCGCTTTTGTGACGCTTTCTTGGCGCTTTCTTGGCGCTTTTTGAAAGGCTGCAAAGCAGCCAATCAACAAGCGTCATACTACTTGCCCCAAGAGGCCATCACAGCCATGCCTACTATTGGCATGGCTGTGATTGGCCAGAGCACCATGTGACCCAGCCTCTATTTAAGCTGGAGTCACATAGCGCCGCCCGTCACTCTGCTCTGATTAGCGTAGGGAGAGGTTGCGGCTGCGACAGTAGGGCGAGATTAGGCAGATTAACTCCTCCAAAGGACTTGATTAACTGATCGATCTGCAGCTGTGGATCATTGAGCTGCTGATCCTCAATTGCTCACTGTTTTTAGGCTGCACAGACCGTTTGTCAGTCTCATTTTTCTGGGGTGATCGGCGGCCATTTTGTGTCTTGTGGTGCGCCAGCACAAGCTGCGACCAAGTGCATTTAACCCTCAATGGTGTGGTTGTTTTTTGGCTAAAGCCTACATCAGGGTGAAGCTGTCACACCAAGTGCATTTATCCAGCAATAGTCTGTTCATTTTTTGGCCATATACAAAATCAGGGGCAAGCTGCGCCTGTCACCAAGTGCATTTAACCCTCAATGGTGTGGTTGTTTTTTGGCTAAAGCCTACATCAGGGTGAAGCTGTCACACCAAGTGCATTTAACCAGCAATAGTCTGTTTATTTTTTGGCCATATACTACATCAGGGGCAAGCTGCGCCCGTCACCAAGTGCATTTAACCCTCAGTAGTGTGGTTGGTCAAGCTGTGACACCAAGTGCATTTAACCAGCAATAGTCTGTTCATTTTTTGGCCATATACAAAATCAGGGGCAAGCTGCGCCTGTCACCAAGTGCATTTAACCCTCAATGGTGTGGTTGTTTTTTGGCTAAAGCCTACATCAGGGTGAAGCTGTCACACCAAGTGCATTTAACCAGCAATAGTCTGTTTATTTTTTGGCCATATCCCAGTCTAATTCTGTCACTAAATCCATACCGGTCACCCAGCGCCTAAATACTAGGCCTCAAATTTATATCCAGCTAAATCTGTCCCTAGTGCTGTAGCTGGGCGAGTTATTTAGTGTCCGTTCAAGCACATTTCTTGTTCTGGGTTGAAATACAATTCCCAATTTAGCAATTTCATAATTTAGTGGTTCCTGCTATATCAGAGCTATTTGAAATCTATCCCAAAAAGGGTATATAATATTGAAGGTGCACATTGGGTCATTCAGAATAACTTCACACACACCCGCTACTGTGTATTTCCAAGTCTAATTCTGTCACTAAACCCATACCTGTCACCCAGCGCCTAAATACTAGGCCTCAAATTTAAATCCCTCTAAATCTCTCGTTACCCACCGCTGTACTGTTGTTGCTGGGCAAGATATTTAGTGTCCGTCAAAGCACATTTTTTGTTCTGGGTTGAAGTACAATTCCCAATTTAGCAATTTCATAATTTAGTGGTTTCTGCTATATCAGAGCTATTTGAAATCTATCCCTAAAAGGGTATATAATATTGAAGGTGCACATAGGGTCATTCAGAATAACTTCACACACACGCTTCTGTGCATTTCCAAGTCTAATTCTGTCACTAAATCCATACCGGTGACCCAGCGCCTAAATACTAGGCCTCAAATTTAAATCCCTCTAAATCTCTCGTTACCCACCGCTGTACTGTTGTTGCTGGGCAAGATATTTAGTGTCCGTCAAAGCACATTTTTTGTTCTGGGTTGAAGTACAATTCCCAATTTAGCAATTTCATAATTTAGTGGTTTCTGTTATATCAGAGCTATTTGAAATCTATCCCTAAAAGGGTATATAATATTGAAGGTGCACATAGGGTCATTCAGAATAACTTCACACACACGCTTCTGTGCATTTCCAAGTCTAATTCTGTCACTAAATCCATACCGGTGACCCAGCGCCTAAATACTAGGCCTCAAATTTAAATCCCTCTAAATCTCTCGTTACCCACCGCTGTACTGTTGTTGCTGGGCAAGATATTTAGTGTCCGTCAAAGCACATTTTTTGTTCTGGGTTGAAGTACAATTCCCAATTTAGCAATTTCATAATTTAGTGGTTTCTGCTATATCAGAGCTATTTGAAATCTATCCCTAAAAGGGTATATAATATTGAAGGTGCACATAGGGTCATTCAGAATAACTTCACACACACGCTTCTGTGCATTTCCAAGTCTAATTCTGTCACTAAATCCATACCGGTGACCCAGCGCCTAAATACTAGGCCTCAAATTTAAATCCCTCTAAATCTCTCGTTACCCACCGCTGTACTGTTGTTGCTGGGCAAGATATTTAGTGTCCGTCAAAGCACATTTTTTGTTCTGGGTTGAAGTACAATTCCCAATTTAGCAATTTCATAATTTAGTGGTTTCTGCTATATCAGAGCTATTTGAAATCTATCCCTAAAAGGGTATATAATATTGAAGGTGCACATAGGGTCATTCAGAATAACTTCACACACACGCTTCTGTGCATTTCCAAGTCTAATTCTGTCACTAAATCCATACCGGTGACCCAGCGCCTAAATACTAGGCCTCAAATTTAAATCCCTCTAAATCTCTCGTTACCCACCGCTGTACTGTTGTTGCTGGGCAAGATATTTAGTGTCCGTCAAAGCACATTTTTTGTTCTGGGTTGAAGTACAATTCCCAATTTAGCAATTTCATAATTTAGTGGTTTCTGCTATATCAGAGCTATTTGAAATCTATCCCTAAAAGGGTATATAATATTGAAGGTGCACATAGGGTCATTCAGAATAACTTCACACACACGCTTCTGTGCATTTCCAAGTCTAATTCTGTCACTAAATCCATACCGGTGACCCAGCGCCTAAATACTAGGCCTCAAATTTAAATCCCTCTAAATCTCTCGTTACCCACCGCTGTACTGTTGTTGCTGGGCAAGATATTTAGTGTCCGTCAAAGCACATTTTTTGTTCTGGGTTGAAGTACAATTCCCAATTTAGCAATTTCATAATTTAGTGGTTTCTGCTATATCAGAGCTATTTGAAATCTATCCCTAAAAGGGTATATAATATTGAAGGTGCACATTGGGTCATTCAGAATAACTTCACACACACCCGCTACTGTGTATTTCCAAGTCTAATTCTGTCACTAAACCCATACCTGTCACCCAGCGCCTAAATACTAGGCCTCAAATTTAAATCCCTCTAAATCTCTCGTTACCCACCGCTGTACTGTTGTTGCTGGGCAAGATATTTAGTGTCCGTCAAAGCACATTTTTTGTTCTGGGTTGAAGTACAATTCCCAATTTAGCAATTTCATAATTTAGTGGTTTCTGCTATATCAGAGCTATTTGAAATCTATCCCTAAAAGGGTATATAATATTGAAGGTGCACATAGGGTCATTCAGAATAACTTCACACACACGCTTCTGTGCATTTCCAAGTCTAATTCTGTCACTAAATCCATACCGGTCACCCAGCGCCTAAATACTAGGCCTCAAATTTATATCCCGCTGAATTTGAATACAATACATTGGGCCAAATAATATATTTGTTGTTGTGGTGAACCATAACAATGAGAAAAACATCTAGTAAGGGACGCGGACGTGGACATGGTCGTGGTGGTGTTAGTGGACCCTCTGGTGCTGGGAGAGGACGTGGCCGTTCTGCCACATCCACACGTCCTAGTGTACCAACTACCTCAGGTCCCAGTAGCCGCCAGAATTTACAGCGATATATGGTGGGGCCCAATGCCGTTCTAAGGATGGTAAGGCCTGAGCAGGTACAGGCATTAGTCAATTGGGTGGCCGACAGTGGATCCAGCACGTTCACATTATCTCCCACCCAGTCTTCTGCAGAAAGCGCACAGATGGCGCCTGAAAACCAACCCCATCAGTCTGTCACATCACCCCCATGCATACCAGGGAAACTGTCTCAGCCTCAAGTTATGCAGCAGTCTCTTATGCTGTTTGAAGACTCCGCTGGCAGGGTTTCCCAAGGGCATCCACCTAGCCCTTCCCCAGCGGTGAAAGACATAGAATGCACTGACGCACAACCACTTATGTTTCCTGATGATGAGGACATGGGAATACCACCTCAGCATGTCTCTGATGATGACGAAACACAGGTGCCAACTGCTGCGTCTTTCTGCAGTGTGCAGACTGAACAGGAGGTCAGGGATCAAGACTGGGTGGAAGACGATGCAGGGGACGATGAGGTCCTAGACCCCACATGGAATGAAGGTCGTGCCACTGACTTTCACAGTTCGGAGGAAGAGGCAGTGGTGAGACCGAGCCAACAGCGTAGCAAAAGAGGGAGCAGTGGGCAAAAGCAGAACACCCGCCGCCAAGAGACTCCGCCTGCTACTGACCGCCGCCATCTGGGACCGAGCACCCCAAAGGCAGCTTCAAGGAGTTCCCTGGCATGGCACTTCTTCAAACAATGTGCTGACGACAAGACCCGAGTGGTTTGCACGCTGTGCCATCAGAGCCTGAAGCGAGGCATTAACGTTCTGAACCTGAGCACAACCTGCATGACCAGGCACCTGCATGCAAAGCATGAACTGCAGTGGAGTAAACACCTTAAAACCAAGGAAGTCACTCAGGCTCCCCCTGCTACCTCTTCTGCTGCTGCCGCTTCGGCCTATTCTGCTGCTGCCGCCTCGGCCTCTTCCTCCGCCTCTGGAGGAACGTTGGCACCTGCCGCCCAGCAAACAGGGGATGTACCACCAACACCACCACCACCACCTCCGTCACCAAGCGTCTCAACCATGTCACACGCCAGCGTTCAGCTCTCCATCTCACAAACATTTGATAGAAAGCGTAAATTCCCACCTAGCCACCCTCGATCCCTGGCCCTGAATGCCAGCATTTCTAAACTACTGGCCTATGAAATGCTGTCATTTAGGCTGGTGGACACAGACAGCTTCAAACAGCTCATGTCGCTTGCTGTCCCACAGTATGTTGTTCCCAGCCGGCACTACTTCTCCAAGAGAGCCGTGCCTTCCCTGCACAACCAAGTATCCGATAAAATCAAGTGTGCACTGCGCAACGCCATCTGTGGCAAGGTCCACCTAACCACAGATACGTGGACCAGTAAGCACGGCCAGGGACGCTATATCTCCCTAACTGCACACTGGGTAAATGTAGTGGCAGCTGGGCCCCAGGCGGAGAGCTGTTTGGCGCACGTCCTTCCGCCGCCAAGGATCGCAGGGCAACATTCTTTGCCTCCTGTTGCCACCTCCTCCTTCTCGGCTTCCTCCTCCTCTTCTTCCACCTGCTCATCCAGTCAGCCACACACCTTCACCACCAACTTCAGCACAGCCCGGGGTAAACGTCAGCAGGCCATTCTGAAACTCATATGTTTGGGGGACAGGCCCCACACCGCACAGGAGTTGTGGCGGGGTATAGAACAACAGACCGACGAGTGGTTGCTGCCGGTGAGCCTCAAGCCCGGCCTGGTGGTGTGTGATAATGGGCGAAATCTCGTTGCAGCTCTGGGACTAGCCAATTTGACGCACATCCCTTGCTTGGCGCATGTGCTGAATTTGGTGGTGCAGAAGTTCATTCACAACTACCCCGACATGTCAGAGCTGCTGCATAAAGTGCGGGCCGTCTGTTCGCGCTTCCGGCGTTCACATCCTGCCGCTGCTCGCCTGTCTGCGCTACAGCGTAACTTCGGCCTTCCCGCTCACCGCCTCATATGCGACGTGCCCACCAGGTGGAACTCCACCTTGCACATGCTGGACAGACTGTGCGAGCAGCAGCAGGCCATAGTGGAGTTTCAGCTGCAGCACGCACGGGTCAGTCGCACTACAGAACAGCACCACTTCACCACCAATGACTGGGCCTCCATGCGAGACCTGTGTGCCCTGTTGCGCTGTTTCGAGTACTCCACCAACATGGCCAGTGGCGATGACACCGTTATCAGCGTTACAATACCACTTCTATGTCTCCTTGAGAAAACACTTAGGGCGATGATGGAACAGGAGGTGGCCCAGGAGGAGGAGGAGGAGGATGAGGAAGAGGGGTCATTTTTAGCACTTTCAGGCCAGTCTCTTCGAAGTGACTCAGAGGGAGGTTTTTTGCAACAGCAGAGGCCAGGTACAAATGTGGCCAGCCAGGGCCCACTACTGGAGGACGAGGAGGACGAGGATGAGGAGGAGGTGGAGGAGGATGAGGATGAAGCATGGTCACAGCGGGGTGGCACCCAACGCAGCTCGGGTCCATCACTGGTGCGTGGCTGGGGGGAAAGGCAGGACGATGACGATACGCCTCCCACAGAGGACAGCTTGTCCTTACCCCTGGGCAGCCTGGCACACATGAGCGACTACATGCTGCAGTGCCTGCGCAACGACAGCAGAGTTGCCCACATTTTAACCTGTGCGGACTACTGGGTTGCCACCCTGCTGGATCCACGCTACAAAGACAATGTGCCCACCTTACTTCCTGCACTGGAGCGTGATAGGAAGATGCGCGAGTACAAGCGCACGTTGGTAGACGCGCTACTGAGAGCATTCCCAAATGTCACAGGGGAACAAGTGGAAGCCCAAGGCCAAGGCAGAGGAGGAGCAAGAGGTCGCCAAGGCAGCTGTGTCACGGCCAGCTCCTCTGAGGGCAGGGTTAGCATGGCAGAGATGTGGAAAACTTTTGTCAACACGCCACAGCTAACTGCACCACCACCTGATACGCAACGTGTTAGCAGGAGGCAACATTTCACTAACATGGTGGAACAGTACGTGTGCACACCCCTCCACGTACTGACTGATGGTTCGGCCCCATTCAACTTCTGGGTCTCTAAATTGTCCACGTGGCCAGAGCTAGCCTTTTATGCCTTGGAGGTGCTGGCCTGCCCGGCAGCCAGCGTTTTGTCTGAACGTGTATTCAGCACGGCAGGGGGCGTCATTACAGACAAACGCAGCCGCCTGTCTACAGCCAATGTGGACAAGCTGACGTTCATAAAAATGAACCAGGCATGGATCCCACAGGACCTGTCCGTCCCTTGTCCAGATTAGACATTAACTACCTCCCCATAACCATATATTATTGGACTCCAGGGCACTTCCTCATTCAATCCTATTTTTATTTTCATTTTACCATTATATTGCGATGCTACCCAAAGTTGAATGAACCTCTCCTCTGCCTGTGTGCTAGGCCTAAATATATGCCAATGGACTGTTGCAGTGGTGGCTGACATGAAGCCTGATTCTCTGCTATGACATGCAGACTAATTCTCTGCTGACATGAAGCCAGATTGTCTGTTACGGGACCTCTCTCCTCTGCCTGGGTGCTGGGCCTAAATTTATGACAATGGACTGTTGCAGTGGTGGCTGACGTGAAGCCTGATTCTCTGCTATGACATGCAGACTGATTCTCTGCTGACATGAAGCCAGATCCTCTGTTACGGGACCTCTCTCCTCTGCCTGGGTGCTGGGCCTAAATTTATGACAATGGACTGTTGCAGTGGTGGCTGACGTGAAGCCTGATTCTCTGCTATGACATGCAGACTGATTCTCTGCTGACATGAAGCCAGATCCTCTGTTACGGGACCTCTCTCCTCTGCCTGGGTGCTGGGCCTGAATATATGCCAATGGACTGTTGCAGTGGTGGGTGACGTGAAGCCTCATTCTCTGCTATGACATGCAGACTAATTCTCTGCTGACATGAAGCCAGATTGTCTGTTACGGGACCTTTCTCCTCTGCCTGGGTTCTGGGCCTAAATTTATGAAAATTGACTCTTACAGTGGTGGGTGACGTGAAGCCTGATTCTCTGCTATGATATGAAGACTGATTCTCTGCTGACATGAAGCCAGATTGTCTGTTACGGGACCTTTCTCCTCTGCCTGGGTTCTGGGCCTAAATTTATGAAAATTGACTCTTACAGTGGTGGGTGACGTGAAGCCTGATTCTCTGCTATGATATGAAGACTGATTCTCTGCTGACATGAAGCCAGATTGTCTGTTACGGGACCTTTCTCCTCTGCCTGGGTTCTGGGCCTAAATTTATGAAAATTGACTCTTACAGTGGTGGGTGACGTGAAGCCTGATTCTCTGCTATGATATGAAGACTGATTCTCTGCTGACATGAAGCCAGATTGTCTGTTACGGGACCTTTCTCCTCTGCCTGGGTTCTGGGCCTAAATTTATGAAAATTGACTCTTACAGTGGTGGGTGACGTGAAGCCTGATTCTCTGCTATGATATGAAGACTGATTCTCTGCTGACATGAAGCCAGATTGTCTGTTACGGGACCTTTCTCCTCTGCCTGGGTTCTGGGCCTAAATTTATGAAAATTGACTCTTACAGTGGTGGGTGACGTGAAGCCTGATTCTCTGCTATGATATGAAGACTGATTCTCTGCTGACATGAAGCCAGATTGTCTGTTACGGGACCTTTCTCCTCTGCCTGGGTTCTGGGCCTAAATTTATGAAAATTGACTCTTACAGTGGTGGGTGACGTGAAGCCTGATTCTCTGCTATGATATGAAGACTGATTCTCTGCTGACATGAAGCCAGATTGTCTGTTACGGGACCTTTCTCCTCTGCCTGGGTTCTGGGCCTAAATTTATGAAAATTGACTCTTACAGTGGTGGGTGACGTGAAGCCTGATTCTCTGCTATGATATGAAGACTGATTCTCTGCTGACATGAAGACAGATTCTCTGTTACGGGACCTCTCTCCTCTGCCTGTGTGTGTGCTGGGCCTAAATATATGCCAATGGACTGTTGCAGTGGTGGCTGACGTGAAGCCTCATTCTCTGCTATGACATGCAGACTAATTCTCTGCTGACATGAAGACAGATTCTCTGTTACGGGACCTCTCTCCTCTGCCTGTGTGTGTGCTGGGCCTAAATATATGCCAATGGACTGTTGCAGTGGTGGCTGACGTGAAGCCTCATTCTCTGCTATGACATGCAGACTAATTCTCTGCTGACATGAAGCCAGATTGTCTGTTACGGGACCTCTCTCCTCTGCCTGTGTGTGTGCTGGGCCTAAATATATGCCAATGGACTGTTGCAGTGGTGGCTGACGTGAAGCCTCATTCTCTGCTATGACATGCAGACTAATTCTCTGCTGACATGAAGACAGATTCTCTGTTACGGGACCTCCCTCCTCTGCCTGGGTGCTGGGCCTAAATATATGCCAATGGACTGTTGCAGTGGTGGCTGACGTGAAGCCTCATTCTCTGCTATGACATGCAGACTAATTCTCTGCTGACATGAAGACAGATTCTCTGTTACGGGACCTCTCTCCTCTGCCTGGGTGCCGGGGCCTAAATATCTGAGAATGGACTGTTCCAGTGGTGGGTGACGGGAAGCCAGATTCTCTGCTATGGAACCTCTCTCCAATTGATTTTGGTTAATTTTTATTTATTTAATTTTTATTTTAATTCATTTCCCTATCCACATTTGTTTGCAGGGGATTTACCTACATGTTGCTGCCTTTTGCAGCCCTCTAGCTCTTTCCTGGGCTGTTTTACAGCCTTTTTAGTGCCGAAAAGTTCGGGTCCCCATTGACTTCAATGGGGTTCGGGTTCGGGACGAAGTTCGGATCGGGTTCGGATCCCGAACCCGAACATTTCCGGGATGTTCGGCCGAACTTCTCGAACCCGAACATCCAGGTGTTCGCTCAACTCTAGTATATGTCACCCACCGAACTTACAGACGGATTAACTATATTCATTTCCCTGTCACGTATGCAGTGCAGGTGTATCTCACACCCAAAATGGGTATATGTCACCGGCCGAACTAAAAGTCATATTAAATATATTAATTTCCCTGTCACATGGGAGGTGCAAAGCTGGTGTATTGCACCCACAAAAATCATTATACGTCACCCACAAAACAAATACCCAGATTCCTAACAGTCTCCCTTGCTTCAGCTGCCTGCTTCCTGTCCCTGCACTACTCAGAGCTGATGGGCGGTGCTACACGTGATCCAGCTTGTATAGACGCTGGGTCACATGATGCACTGGCCAATCATAGCCATACCATTACTAGGCATGGTTGTGATGGCTTATAAGTTCTTAAAAGCTTGTTGAATGGTGTGTAGTGCATTTTATTTTTCATTTTGTATTCATTTTTTGCCACATAAAGTTATACAAGACTCTTGGGGGGCATTGAAACATTACTTTTGTTTATTGCTGCTTTCTCCTGTAACTGGGGCTGACATATTAGTCCCAGTTACAAGGAGAATACAGTCCCCAGAGATGTATAAAGCCATTCAGCCTCACTGATCTAGGTAAGCTAAGCCCCAGCAGCTGGTGCAGATTGCTGGCTCCCAGCAATCACATCACTGCTAGGACCGAAGTGGCAATGCTGCATCATGAACTGTACCTACAATGCTCATGGAGTGCTGTGTAAACAGCAATGGAAGATGACAGGGATGGTAAAAAAATAAAAATAAATCTTCCCTGCCTCCTCTATGGAGAGCCCAAATGTCAGTAACAGCAGACTATCATTCCCTGCGGCTGCAACATCCCTTTGTGCTGCTGTCTCCAGGACCATCGTTGCAGAGTTATGTGCACACCTCCCAAAAGTTTAGAGTCAACAGTTGAACCAGAAGCAACTAAAATCTGTACTGTCCATCTATATTTGCGAACGTAGAATAAACATATTGGGAAAAGTAAGGGACTACAAATAAAGACCATGACTGTAAGGGTATAAAACTGGGTGTAAGAAACTAGACAAAAGTTTCCAAACTGAAGATAGAGCTTTTGTCCTGGCAGTTGCATTGGACATCTGAAGCCTTCAGAAGCTTTCATGGTCAAATGTAAAAATGTGATTTGGACTTCCTTTTGCCCCTTAGCCTCTTCATAGCCTCTACAAATAAAGACCATATATAAGGCAAATAAAAATATATAAATTAGGAGTCATGACTCTAAGGGTATAAAAGTGGATGTCAGAAACTAGACAAAACCTTCTAAACTAAAGGTAGAACTTCTGTCCTGGCAGTCGCATTGAACATCCAAAGCCTTCAGAATCTTTCATGGTCAAATGTAAAAATGTGATTTGGACTTCCGTTTGACCCTTTAACCTCTTCATAACAAAAGATTGTTTCCTGCAAGATATTTTCAATGCTAGAGATTATAGCTTTAAAGTTAAGGAGTGCTAATGTCCTTCATCTAGTGATATACAAAGAACAATCGTTTTAATTCAGCTTTCAATGTATCAATGAGAATGCAATGTTGGTGCACTTAACATATTGCCTGCCGGTTGTCAGTAGTTTATTAGCCATAAAATCTCAGCCAGGAAAGAATTATTTCCTTAAGAACGTTTCCCTAGATATGTTCAGAATATTAATTAGGCCAATCTATTTCTGTTACATAATAACAATGTCGAAGGATTGAATGGAATCTCTGACCTGTAAGACAGCCATTCAAATGCTTTAGTCTAAGCCAGCACATTCTTTAAAAGGCTTCCATAGACCATTTTTATGTATTGCATCATGGCTAGGGTCTTGTGCCTTTTTCAACATAGTTGAGCAATGAGAAGGAACTATGTACAGACAGATGATGGAAAATTTCTGCACCTAGTCCATAACTGCAACATTATACAGTATGGTATACTTTTACAAAATTCACTTATATCGTTGTATGCCATAATATATTGTGGTATTATTCCAACATTTAACATATTTAGTTCTCTGGAGCACATACTATCATATGATTATGATTAAAAGTAAATTCAGGATATTTTTCAATTGCTAAAGTTGTTTTTCTTTTATGTACAGATAGAACATTGTTGAATATGCATTTTATATTATTTTATTGCAAATATTATTTAAAGGATTTAAAGGGCAAATGAAGGGAGAGTTCACATCTCAGTTTCATTTTCCATTCATCTGATCTGTCAGAAGAACAGAAAAAAACGGTATCCTGTAACAAACAGATCCTGTAACACATTTGGCATCTATTTCAACCATTTCCGTCTGAGATCCGTTTTTTTAGACAGAAAAAAAGTCTCTGTCTAATAAAACTTATCTCAGGCGGAAATCACTCAAATGGATGACAAAGGTGCTAACTGATTCTATAGGATTCAAACCCATTTAGGAACTGCTCCTAGAGATCCTGAAATAAGCAGTAGAGAGTTCAGCAGTAATACACAAGTGCCGAATCTAAGAAAGGAGCTCTCATATCAGATATCATTTGAAGTAGGAAGGTTTCCCAATCCCTAATACAGAATGGGACCCAAAAAACAGATCCCTGTTTCCCTTGGGTGGTTTGCATAGGATAATGCCTATTGGGCTTCATTCATCAAAACTGTGTTACAGTAATAGTGTGCTTTTTGCCTATAGCAAACAATCAGAGCTCTTCCTTCATTTCACCAGAGCAGTTTAGAGGACCACAAATCGAATCCAATGAAGTGGAATTCAATCAGAATTTCAGGATAAATTTTATTTGCCGCAAAGCTGAATTTCCACGTGCTTTGTGGTAGCGAATCGATTTAACCTGAAATAGTGCAAAAAAATAAAATAAAAAAATCATACTTACCTCCTCCACGAGCTCACAACAGGCCAACTGCTGCCATCTTGATTGAAGATCTTGGCCGAAATCCCGTGCGTGGTGATGTATGACCCAGCTTCAAGCCTGCTGCGCACAAATGGAGGCGGTAAGTATGATTTAATTTTTTTTCAGTTAATTTTACACTGTTTATACTCTCAGATGCTGCGATCATGTATGAACGCGGCATCTGAGGGGTGCAATAATGGGAAGCGGCACTATCGCAGCTCCCCGTCATTGCACTCACTACTTACAAAAAAATGTGCTTCGTGACAAATTACCTTGGCGAAGCAGACAAAAAGAATTTTCAAAAACTTTGCTCATCTCTACTGCAGAGCAATTGTGTGTTTATCATACTGACTGTGTTGTTATTGCAGCACATACTTCAGCTGCGTCCTAATAGGGGACAACAGATGATCTCTGTAATGGTACTTTTCAAATGAATGAAACTTTGGCAGCATGTACAGCTCTATTACTTTGGCCAAAGAATTAATGTTTAGTTTTTGCCTAAAGTGGCCCTTTAGCAAGTGATTACATGATGTACATGGTTTGGTGCTACACTTTTCCCATACTCCCAGACGTGAAGACGGACATGCTGGAGGAGTAGGCATACTTCTTATTCCCCCTGTACCCTCTCTCGCTCTCATGCACTTACATGTCTGTGCTCTCACTTTGGGTTCAGCCACAATATGGCAGTGTCACAGACGTCACTCTATTTCTATGGCAACCAGTCCCGCTAACAGTGGGACTGCTTGACCTTTAAGGGAGCCAAGATGCTGGACCAATCAGGCTCTGTGCTGGTGTCACATGCTTTCTGAGCTGGGCTATTTAAACAGGCAGCTGCTAGTCTATGAATGATTTTCTAAGTCTTACTTGCTAGCTGTGTGTTTGCTATTCTGGATCACTGAGCTTTGCCGGTTTCTTTGATTTCTGATTTTGCCTCTGATGTGACTTAGTCAAATCCTATTATTTGACTCTGATTTTGTCCTTGCATTTGATTGCTGACTTTGTCTCTGACTTTTTCTCCTGATTTAACCTGCTGTTTATTTGTATCTTATTTTAGATCCTGATTCGGTTCTGGTTTTGCCTGTCTGCTTTTCTCCTACCTCTGCCTGAATGATCTATTCCCATTTTGGTTTAGGCACTTAGCTAAGAAGGGACTGTCGTCCAGTTGTGGGACGTCACTTAGAATGGATCGTGCACGGAGGCAAGGACAGTAATATGGGTGGAGCACAGGGCTGCACTGTTCCCTACCCTTTCATGACACTCACATTCACCTCTTTTGAGGTTCACACCATCAGACACTTCTGCCCATTTCCCCTTTGAATCGCTTTTGTCTCTTGTTCCCAGGCTCACACTACCAGTTCCTGGATTACTTTGCTGTTTGGCTTCCTTGTTTTATACTGTCAGAATTACTAATTGTTATTATGGGTGATTTAAACATCCCTATTGACAACCTAGTCTCCTTATCAGCCTATCAATTTCTTTATATAACCTCCTCTCTCTGCCTCTCACAACTTCCTTTCTCCACCACACACAAAAATGGCAATACACTTGATTTAGTCTTCTATAGTAAATTGTTTGAGGGACACTCTTCAGCGCTGTATGAAAATGAATATTCTAATGAGGTCAATTAATATAAAACCTATAATTTATTACAAACATCAACATAACATGAGTAGTAATGCCAAAATGTGAGTAGTAGATGACCCACTCTTGGTCCTATAATTGGTCTATTCCAGCCGAATATCCACCACACATTTAAAGCAACATAAATGATACATAATATGGGGCAAATACTAATGAGCGCTTCCCTTATAGAATCGGTGAAGGCTCTGTACTCACCGCTTCCTGGTCGTCGGCTGTGAAAGCTGCAGACAGCGTGAGGGCAATCTGTGACCTCACGCTGTGCGTGCCAGTTCACAGCACAGCCAACAGCAGGAGGAAGAGGATTGCGATGTGAGGAGTGGCGGCGTCCAGGAGCAGGAGAGGTAAATGTTTTTTTTATTTTGTGATCAGAGGCTGAATTATGTCTGGGGGCTGCTCACATATGGCTGGGGGCTAAGTACATATGCCTGGGGGATGCGTACATATGGCTGGGGGATTAGTACATTTGGCTGGGGGCTGATTATATGACTGGGGCTGATTATATGACTGGGGGCTTATCACATATGGCTAGGGGCTAATATGAGGCATGGGGTCTCATCTGAGGTCTGATTGGGGGTCTTCTTTATATTGGGCTCTGATCTGAGGTCTGATTGGGGGTCATTCACATTGGGGTCTGATCTGAGATATTATTAACATTGGGGATCTGATTGGGGCTGTGAGCTGAAGTCTGATTTACATTGGGGGTCTGATTGCTGATCTGAGGTCCTCCTCTAAAACATAGTAGCTTCTTATGGTCCGGTGCGTCTTATAGGGCAAAAAATATGGCATATGTTTTAAAGCATTTTTTGGCTTGTATTAGTGGGGGAAAAAAGGGCTTATTAGCCATTGTGTGGTGAAGTGAGAAAATTACAGCCCTTTTTGGGGTGTATTAGTGGCAAAAAAATATATATTATTTGCCATTCAGCTGTGTAGTTATATGTTCTAAAGCCATTTGTGGCGTGTATAAGTGGAAAAAAGTATTTTATGCTGTGGGCTCAGCTCCACTATACAGCGAGGACGAGCTACTAGAGGACAGTCAACAGCTACTGGCCAGCCAAGATGAGGAGAGTGGCGTGGGAGCTAGTGTTGCGAGCAGTCAGGCTCCTGACCCAGAGAACGTTGAGGAAGACATCAGTGACATGCAGACAGTACTCATTGATGATGCTGTAGCCGATCGCTCTTTGGAGCCAGGTGAATTAGGGGCTTCATCATCATCGGAAGAAGAGGGTGGCAGTTTGCCAGTGAGGCAGCAGCAGAGCCAGCAAGTTGCTAGTGCGTCCGGGAGTCAGCAGGGAGGCAGCAGTAGGAGGTCTGGAGCCAAACATGCCCGGGATGGACCACCCTCTTTGCAGGAGTAGTGGTGCACCGGTTCATGAAAGCAGCGGCATTAGCAGTCATTCAGTACGGAGTGTTGGGGGTAAAATCACCTACTTGGCAGTGTGTCAGTTTTTTGTTAAGACGCCAGAGGAGGTGAACATGGCCATTTGTAGAATCTTTGGGCAGAAGGTGAAGCGTGGCCAGGGTGTCAATGTTGGTAATATGGCCCTGCGTCAATTTATGCAGCTTCACCATACAGTGGCTTGGGAGAACCGTGGCTCTGATGTGGTGGCCCAGCATGCCGCAAAAACTGATGCATCACCCACTGGCATGCACCCGATTTCAGGCAGTCAATGCTCCACCATCTCAGCCAAAGGGAACTGTCTGTCCTTTCCATCATGTGTTAGTCCTGATGCTCCTGCTCCTCCTCATACTCCTCGTCAGTAATTGATCACAGAAGAGATTGCCAAGAGACAACAGTATGTGTGCACTCATCCAACCGAGCAGAAGTTGAATGTGCTCCTGGCCAAGTTGCTGGTGCTGCAGTCCCTGCAGCAGCTTGAGTCTAGAGTTGATGAAGAGCAGCTTTCTTCATCCGCCTAGTGAAGAAACTACTCACCAGCAGCAGCTAGACCGGAAGCAGCACCTGAACCAGCAGGTGGTGGTATACTTGGACAGTACCCTTCCACCCCACATTGAAGATCCACTGGACTACTGAGCAGCCAAACTAGATTTGTGGCCGCAACTAGCAGAGTTTCACGTGTCATCTCTGTTTTGGATCCAATCCAGTTTTTTTTTTTGCTTTAGCAATGCTGATCGAGTACTGACCAAATGCGGACCGAGTAAAGGTGGATGCTCCACAGACAGGATCAGTTTTTTTGGGGGTAATTGTTCTGATGGATCAGAGGAAGGGCAAAATAATCAGTGACGTCAACACAAACTTACTGCTGACACCCACTCCACTCTGTCGGGGCTCTACTTGTATAAGCGTTTAACAGAACAGGTTCTGTAGATATCTATGTCGAATCAGCTGCCGTCGGTGTAAAAGGAGTGCGCTTCTTCTTGGCGCTGACATTGACCTGTAAGGCTTAGTTCGCACTTGATTTATTTTGTCAGTTTTGGCCCCGTAACTGCCCCAATAAGTGAAGTGTGCAGTAATTCTAAGAGCGACGCCTGTCAGCTGCATGTCATACAGACTCACAGTATTATTTCAGTACAATAGCAGACTCCCTATGCATTTTACTGCAAGGTACAGTGTTCTACACCACTATAAAGGCTCTCTGCAGCCAGGAAATAGAAGTTTTTTTATGTGATTCGCCACAAATCAATTCGGATCAAACCAAACTTTTTTGAAAAATTTGGCGAACCGGCTGAATTGAATTTTTGAGAAATTCGCTCATCTATAATTGTGATACAGCCAGTTTTGGGATATATTAATAGCAAATATAAGTGCATATATTTTCCGTTCTATGGTGAAATTATATTGTGTTACAGACAGTTTTGGGGTTTATTAATAACAAATATAAGTATGTCTATTCGCCTTTCTGCAGTGAAAAAATATTTGGATACAGACAGTTTTGGGGTGTATTAATAGCAAATATAATTTCGTCCACTCGTCATTTTCTAGAATAGGTACGTCCACTTGCCATTCTGCGGTGAAATTACATTGTGTTACAGCCAGTTTTGGGGTGTATTCATAGCAAATATATGTACGTCTATTTGCCTTTCTGCTGTGAAATTACATTGTGACACAGCTAGTTTTGGGCTGTATTAATAGCAAATATAATTTCGTCCACTCGCCATTTTCTAGTGAAATTACATTGTGATACAGCCAGTTTTGAAGTGTATTAAGAGCAAATATAAGTACGTCTATTCGCCATTTTGCGGTGAAATTAAATTGTGTTACAGCCAGTTTTGCGCTGTATTAATAGCAAATATAAGTATGTCCACTTGCCGTTCTGCTGTCAAATTACATTTTGATAGACAGTTTTCGGTTGCATTTAGAGATGAGCGAATTTCTAAAAAATTTGATTTGGCTGGTTCGCCAAATTTTCCGCAAAAATTAACTTTGATCCGAAATTATTTGCGGCGTATTGCGTTAAAAAATGTCTATTTCCGGGCTGCAGAGAGACTTTATATGGATGTAGAACACTGTGCCTTCCAGTAACACGCATAGGGAGTGTGCTGGGTTTTTGAAATAATACTGTCAGTGAGGATGACATGCAGATGACAGGCGTCACTATTAGAATCACTGCACAATTCACTTATTTGGGCAGTCACGGGGCCAAAACTGACCAAATAACTAAAGTATTAACTCAGTCTTACAGGTCCATGTTAGCATCAAGAAGGCTACAGAGTGGCAAAATGACAAAGTCTGGAGGTGGCGACAGCATGAGGAGGACACAGAGTGGCACAATGACACAGTGTGAAGTTTGCAGCAGTATGAGAAGGCCACAGAGTGACACAATTAAAAAGAGTCTGGAGCTGGCGACAGCATCAGGAGGCTATAGAGTGGCTCAATGACATATTCTGGAGTTGGCGACAGCATCAGGAGGCCACAGAGTGGCACAATGACAGAATCTGTAGGTGGCGGCAGCATGAGGAGGCTACAGAATGGCTCAATGACCGAGATTCTGGAGGTGGCAGCAGCATGAGGAGGCCACAGAGTGGCACAATAACAGAGTGTGTAGTTTTCAGCAGTATGAGAAGGCCACAGAGTGACACAATGAAAGAGTCTGGAGCTGGTGACAGCATCAGGAGTCTATAGAGTGGCTCAATGACAGATTCTGGAGTTGGCGACAGCATGAGGAGGCCACAGAGTGGCACAATGACAGAGTCTGTAGGTGGCGGCAGCATGAGGAGGCCACAGAGTGGCACAATAACAGAGTCTGGATAAAAGACTGAGGGCACAGATTGTTGAGAAAGATGCAGATAGAAAGTTATCTGTAGAGCTGTATGATGGTAGCCTGCAGATTAATGCAGCCCTCAAAAGCCAGTTTGGGTTTGTCGGTTACAAAACCTAAATTAGATTGTGGGGCGGGTGATCAGTCTAAAGCCTTTTAAGCAGCAGCATGATGATAAAAATGAGTGGCAAGGTGACATAGTGTGGAGATGGCAGCATGAGGAGGCCACATAGTGGCATGGTGGCATAGTGTTGAGATAACAGCAACAGCAGCAGCATGATACCACATACAGGGAGTGCAGAATTATTAGGCAAGTTGTATTTTTGAGGATTAATTTTATTATTGAAGAACAACCATGTTCTCAATGAACCCAAAAAACTCATTAATATCAAAGCTGAATATTTTTGGAAGTAGTTTTTAGTTTGTTTTTAGTTTTAGCTATTTTAAGGGGATATCTGTATGTGCAGGTGACTATTACTGTGCATCATTATTAGGCAACTTAACAAAAAACAAATATATACCCATTTCAATTATTTATTTTTACCAGTGAAACCAATATAACATCTCAACATTCACAAATATACATTTCTGACATTCAAAAACAAAACAAAAACAAATCAGTGACCAATATAGCCACCTTTCTTTGCAAGGACACTCAAAAGCCTGCCATCCATGGATTCTGTCAGTGTTTTGATCTGTTCACCATCAACATTGCGTGCAGCAGCAACCACAGCCTCCCACACACTGTTCAGAGAGGTGTACTGTTTTCCCTCCTTGTAAATCTCACATTTGATGATGGACCACAGGTTCTCAATGGGGTTCAGATCAGGTGAACAAGGAGGCCATGTCATTAGATTTTCTTCTTTTATACCCTTTCTTGCCAGCCACGCTGTGGAGTACTTGGACGCGTGTGATGGAGCATTGTCCTGCATGAAAATCATGTTTTTCTTGAAGGATGCAGACTTCTTCCTGTACCACTGCTTGAAGAAGGTGTCTTCCAGAAACTGGCAGTAGGACTGGGAGTTGAGCTTGACTCCATCCTCAACCCGAAAAGGCCCCACAAGCTCATCTTTGATGATACCAGCCCAAACCAGTACTCCACCTCCACCTTGCTGGCGTCTGAGTCGGACTGGAGCTCTCTGCCCTTTACCAATCCAGCCACGGGCCCATCCATCTGGCCCATCAAGACTCACTCTCATTTCATCAGTCCATAAAACCTTAGAAAAATCAGTCTTGAGATATTTCTTGGCCCAGTCTTGACGTTTCAGCTTGTGTGTCTTGTTCAGTGGTGGTCGTCTTTCAGCCTTTCTTACCTTGGCCATGTCTCTGAGTATTGCACACCTTGTGCTTTTGGGCACTCCAGTGATGTTGCAGCTCTGAAATATGGCCAGAGCTGCAACATCTTGACTTTTCTCAGTTCATGGGCAGTTATTTTGCGCCTTGGTTTTTCCACACGCTTCTTGCGACCCTGTTGACTATTTTGAATGAAACGCTTGATTGTTCGATGATCACGCTTCAGAAGCTTTGCAATTTTAAGAGTGCTGCATCCCTCTGCAAGATATCTCACTATTTTTGACTTTTCTGAGCCTGTCAAGTCCTTCTTTTGACCCATTTTGCCAAAGGAAAGGAAGTTGCCTAATAATTATGCACACCTGATATAGGGTGTTGATGTCATTAGACCACACCCCTTCTCATTACAGAGATGCACATCACCTAATATGCTTAATTGGTAGTAGGCTTTCGAGCCTATACAGCTTGGAGTAAGACAACATGCATAAAGAGGATGATGTGGTCAAAATACTCATTTGCCTAATAATTCTGCACTCCCTGTAGTGGCACAGTGACATAGCGTGGAGATGGAAGCAACAGGAGCAGCATGATACCACAGAGTCGCAAGGTGACATAGTGTGGAGATGGCAGCAACAGCAGCATAATACCATAGAGTGGCATGGTGACATAGTGTGGAGATGGAAGCATCAGGAGGACAGAGAGTGGCATGGTGACATGATGTGGAGATGGATGATCTAATCTGCTGCATGAGGCACCAGTGGGTGGAAATCCTTGTCGATCCACCCCTGATTCATCTTGACAAAAGTAAGTCTCTCCACATTTTGTACAGGCGAGTTCTTGGGGTAACTATGGCCCCGGCCGCACTAAACACCCGCTCTGATGCCAGACTACTGACCAGGCAGGACAGCTTTTCCAAGGCAAACTCTGTCAGTTACGGACACAAATCCAGTTTGGCTTCCCAGTAGTCCAGCGGATCTTTAATATGGGGTGGCAGGGTGATTTGCAAGTATGCCACTACCTGCTGGTTCAGGCCCTGCTCCAGGTCTACTTGCTGCTGTTGGTGAGTAGTTTCTTAACTATGCGGGTAAAAAAAAGCTGCTCACCATGGACTCTAGACTCAGGCTGCTGCTGTTGGAGCTGCTACTGTTCCTGCCACCGTAGCCCTCCCCAGCAGCCATGGCAGTGGAATGTGAGCGCAGAGGGCCCCCCCGGTCAGACCTGCGAGAGGATAAATGATGGCACAGATGGGCAGAGGCCAACTGTCTACATAGGATGTCTCTGTAGTGCTTCAGTTTGTGCTCCCTCTCAGTGGGTCTGAAAAGCCCCCCATTTTGGAACGGTAGCGGGGGTCCGACATAGTGGAGAGCCAGAAGTGGTCCCTCTGCCGAATGGTGACAATTGAGCATGCAGCGGGCCATTTGTGCAATGTCCTCCTCCCCTCCTCCTCTTCCAGTTGAGCCCGCACAGGGCTCACATGGCCATGAGATCTAGGCGCCACGTCTCCAGCTCCCTGACAAGCAATATTCACCAGCATCTGTTCCAGGACATGAAGCAGTGGAATGACGGCATTCATCCCCTAGTCTTGGCAACTGACGAATAACGTGGCCTTCTCAAAGGGCCTGAGCAAGGGTGGAATTCCAATGGGTCGAAACGTTGCATATCAGCCTATGTTGGGGGATGCCGTTCTGCAGCTGCAGCTCAAGGACGGTGTGGTTTGCAGTGTATGTGTGGCTTAAGTGCATGCAAAGTTTCCTGGCCATTTTTAAGATGTCTTGCAGATGAGTGGAAGACTTCAGGAACCGCTTGACAACCAGATTGAAAACTTGTGCCGTGCAGGGGGCATGGCTCAGCCTTCCTTGACGCAGCACCAACAACATGTTCTTCCCATTGTCGGTCACCAAGGTTCAGATTTTTAGTTGTCGCTGAGAAAGCCAGCAGTCGATTTCTTTCTGAAGGACACAGAGCAGTTCCTCCCCTGTTTGACTACGTTCGCCCAGACGAAAAAGGTGCAGAACCGCGTATCACTGCCATGCCCTGCACATGTGGAATGCTGGAGGGACACTGTGACTTGTCCCTGCAGTGTCAGCTGAGGACATGGTGGAGGATGAGAAGACAGAGGTGGACATTGTCTCAGGACAAATGGTGTGGCAACGTGGAGGCGGAAGCAGCGTCACCTGGCCAAGTTGCTGGTGTGGCTGTGCAGGAAAACATTCACCCAGTGGGCCATAAAAGACATGTATTGTCCCTGACTGTAGTTACAGCTCCACACGTCGGCGCTACCGTGCACTTTGGCAAACACAGACAGGCTCAAGGACTGGCCCAACTTCTGTTTTACATACCTGTGTAGGGCTGGTACTGCCTTTTGTGTAGGAAATGACGGCTTGGGACTCTCCTGCTCGGCTCGGCACAAGCCATCAGTTCTCTGAAAGGTGCAGCGTCCACCTCTTGGAAAGGGAGGGACTGCAGCACCAGCAACTTGGCCAGGGGCATGTTCAGCTTCTGCGCTGTTGAAAGCATGCATGCATACTGCTGTCTCTTGGAAATCGCTTCAGTGATTGATTGCTGGCGGAATGACTGACGAGGAGTAGAAGGAGGAGGAGCAAGAGCTTCAGGACCAGCAGATGATGGGACAGACAGACAGCTCCCTTCTGCTGAACCGGTGGAGCCTTGACTGTCTGCAATGGAGTGCGTGTCACTAGGTGATGCAGCGGCAGGCTGGACCACCACATCAGAGCCACGATTGTCCCAGGCCACATTATGGTGTTGCTGCATATGTTGTCGCGGGACAGTGGTGCCAACATTGGCCCCCTGACCACGCCTAACCTTCTCCTCATAGATTCGACATATGGACATGTTCACCTCCTCCCGAGTCTTGAGTCAATTACACACTGCTGACTAGCTGATTTTCCCCCTAATATTTCGCACTGACTGACTGCTAGTGCCGCGGCTTGTGGGAATCCGTGCACCACTCCTTTCCGGGCAGCTAGGCTGCTGCGAAGCAGGTGGTCTACCCCGGGCCCGTTTGTCTGCCGACCTCCCACTGCTGCCACCCTGCTGACTCCCAGCCATGCTACCATGTTGCTGACTCAGCCGCTGCCTCGTGGGCAAGCTGCCACCCTCTTCTCCCGATGATGATGAAGCCCGTTCTTCACCAGACTCCCAAGTGCCATCGCCTTTAGCATTATTGAGTAGTGTCTGCAAGTCACTGGTGTCCTCTTCAATGCTCTCTGGCTCAGGAGCCTGACTGCTTGCAACACCACCTCCCATGCCACTCTCCTCATCATTACATGCCCATCTAGTGGAGGAAGCGGCGTATGTGTCCTCCAAATATTGGCTGAGCATTAGCTGTTGACTGTCCTCGAGTAGCTCGTCCTTGCTGAATAGTAGAGCTGAACCCACAGCAGATAGTACTTCTGTGGCTGAGGGAACAGCAAAGGACAGAGATAGTTTGAGGACAGGTGAGGGCACAGAGCCTGATCCCATGCCATGCCAACTAAGGGTTGTGTCTGATGAACCCACCGGCTGTTGGCTGGGGGTCTCCGATGTCACTTGGGATGAATTGGATGACCGAGTTAACCAATCAATAACCGGTGGGTTGCAGGTCAAGACACGACCAGTAGATGACACCGGGAGATCATGCCTCTCGCTGCGACTCCTGCTGCCACGACCCCTTAATCTGCTGCAACCTCTGCCTGCAGCAGAAACATTTATGCCTCTGCCACTCCTCTGTGCATATCCTGCCACTTATCTGTGTTACATACTTTTAGCTGAACTAAAATAATTAAAAGCAAATTACAACAACCCTAAAAGCCCAGAATATATTTCTCTTTTTGGACATAAATAGGCCACTAACCACTTTTAGCACAAATACAAGTAACTGAACTGCTTATATATTTCTCATTTTGGACTGAAATAGGCCACTAAATTATTATAGCGGAAATAAAAACAAACGTGACCTCTGCATATATATTTCTCGTATTTGACTGAAAGGGGCCAATAGATGATTTTAGCTTAAATAACAGGAAAAGTTAACTGCGTATATTTTTAGCTTTTGTTTCTTACATATGGCAATAAACGCTTTTAGCGCAAATAACACAACACCAAAATGTGAACTGCATATATTTTTTTCTTATTGTACTAAACTGCCAATAAATGGTTTGAACACAAATAACACCAAATGTCAACTGTGTGTATGAAATAACTGCAGAAGTGACCTGAGCAAATATGTTTCTTGTTGAACTGAAATAGGCCACTATACGCTTTCATCAGAAATAACTGCAACAGTGCAGTGGGTATATATTTTTCTTGTATTACTGAAATACGGCCTTATACTTTTTCACCAGAAATTACTGCAACAGTGCAGTGGGTATATATTTTTCTTGTATTACTGAAATACGGCCTTATACTCTTTTACCATCTCATAAAGGAAACAGGTTCTTGGCTATAACCAAAGACAATTACCTTTCCCAACTGGTTCAGAACCCGACTAGAGGGACGGCCATACTGGACTTAGTATTTATCAATTGACCTGACAGAACAACAGATGTGCAAGTTGGGGGACACCTGGGAAATAGTGACCATGAATTAATTACCTTCCCATTATCCTTCAAACGAGCATTTCTACAGGGAGGAACAAAAATACCAAACTTCAAAAAAGCTAACTTTAGCCAACTAAGAGAGGCCAAAGGCCTAACTAACTGGGACAAAGTCCTCAAAAATAAAAATTCAGCCACAAAATGGGATATTTTTAAAAGCATCCGAAAATCTAATTGTGAGAGGTACATACCTTATGGGAAAAAAAAGATTAAGGAACAAGAAGAAACCAATGTGGATAAATAGAACTGTAAAGAAGGCAATAAATGACAAAAAGATAGCATTTAAATCACTAAAACAGGAGGGTAGTGAGGAAGCACTGAAAAACTATAAGGAAAAAAATTGAATATGAAAAAAAAAAAAAAAAGCTGCCAAACTAGAGACCGAGAGATTAATTGCCAAAGAGCGCAAAACTAACCCTAAAATGTTCTTCAATTATATAAATGGTAAAAACTATAAATTTGAAGGTGTCGGCCGTCTACAGAGCAATGAGGGGGGAGTTGCAGAGAGCGATGAGGAGAAAGCAAAGCTATTAAAAAAAAAATCTTCACTGTATTCACTGAGGAAAATGAACTGTCAGATGAAATGCAGAATGTAAAAGTAAATTCCCCATTAAAAGTGCCCTGTCTGACCCAGGAAGAAGTACAACAGCGACTTAAAAAGATTTAAATAGACAAATCGCCAGGGCCAGATGGCATACAGCCCCGTATCCTAAGAGAATTAAGTAATGTCATAGACAGACCCTTATTTCTGATATTTACAGACTCTATACTGGCAGGGAGTGTTCCACAGAATTGGAGCATAGCAAATGTGGTGGCAATATTCAAAAAGGGTGCAAAAACAGACCCCGGAAACTATAGGATGGTAAGATTAACATCTGTTGTTGGTAAACTGTTTGAAGGTTTTCTAAGAGATGATATCTTGGAGGATCTCAATGAAAGCAAGCAAATAACATCATATCAGCATGGCTTCATGAGGGATCGGTCATGTCAAACTAATTTAATCAGTTTCTATGAGGAGGTAAGTTCTAGACTTGACAGCGGCAGGTCAATGGATGTCGTATATCTGGACTTCTCCAAAGCATTTGACACTGTACCACATACAAGGTTAGTATATAAAATGATAATGCTTGGACTGGGAGAAAACGTCTGTTTGTGGGTAAATAACTGGCTCAATGATAGAAAACAGAGGATGGTTATTAATGATACACACTCACATTAGGTCACTGTACCTCAGGGGTCAGTATTGGGCCCTATTCTCTTCAATATATTTATTAATGATCTTGTAGAAGGCTTGCACAGTAAAATATCAATTTTCGCAGATGACACTAAACTGTGTAAAGTAATTAGCACTGAAGAGGTCACTATACAGCTACAGATGGATCTGGATTGATTATAGGCAGAAAAGATCAAGTGAGTATATTACAAGGTCAATGAATTTAAACCACACTAAATGAGTAACTAGACGTCCCATAAATTTAAAAATGTATCATCTTTATTCAAAATAATCACAGTATAAACATGATTCAACAAGTATTGCACATTACATATCATAATGATAAATATGCATATAGTGAATATATCCAATGATTAACTTCACCTATACTCAATATTAATGTAAGGCCTCATGCACACGACCGTTGTGTGCATCCGTGGCCGTTGTGCCGTTTTCAGTTTTTTTTCGCGGACCCATTGACTTTCAATGGGTCCGTGGAAAAATCGGAAAATGCACCGTTTTGCAGCCGAGGCCGTGATCCGTGTATCCTGTCCGTCAAAAAATATGACCTATCCTATTTTTTTGACGGACAACGGTTCACGGCCCCATTCAAGTCAATGGGTCCGTGAAAGAACACGGATGCACACAAGATTGGCATCCGTGTCCGTGATCCGTGGCCGTAGGTTGCTTTCATACAGACGGATCCGAAGATCCGTCTGCATAAAAGCTTTTTCAGATCTAAGTTTTCACTTCGTGAAAACTCATATCCGACAGTATATTCTAACACAGAAGCGTTCCCATGGTGATGGGGACGCTTCTAGTTAGAATACACTACAAACTTTGTACAAGACTGCACCCTGCTGCCTGGCAGCACCCGATCTCTTACAGGGGGATATGATAGCACAATTAACCCCTTAGGTGCGGCACCTGAAGGGGTTAATTGTACTATCATATTCCCCTGTAAGAGATCAGGGCTGCCAGGCAGCAGGGGGCAGACCCCCCTCCCCAGTTTGAATATCGTTGGTGGCACAGTGTGCGCCCCCCATCGGGCCCCCCCTTCCTCCCTCTATTGTTAGAAATTGTTGGTGGCACAGTGTGCGCCCACCATCGCCCCCCCCTCCCTCCCTCTATTGTAATAAATCGTTGGTGGCACAGTGTGCGCCCACCATCGCCCCCCCTCCCTCCCTCTATTGTAATAAATCGTTGGTGGCACAGTGTGCGCCCACCATCGGCCCCCCCTCTCTCTATAGCAGTAACAACATTGGTGGCAGTGTGCGGCCTCCCATCTCCCCCCCCCCGATCATTGGTGGCAGCGTGGTTCCGATCGGAGTCCCAGTTTAATCGCTGGGGCTCCGATCGGTAACCATGGCAACCAGGACGCTACTGCAGTCCTGGTTGCCATGGTTACTTAGCAATAGTACAATAGTAGAAGATTCATAGTTACCTGCTTGCTGCTGCGATGTTCGTGTCCGGCCGGGAGCTCCACCTACTGGTAAGTGACAGGTCTGTGCGGCGCATTGCTAAAGAACGGAGTGAAAAGTCAGTGGTAAACACCGTTACAGGAGAGGGGAAATACTGAAGACCTGATGTATACTAAGCCAAATTAGGGCAAACGCCCTCTATATATGGGTCAGCATTAAGTCAATAGCTCCCCTTTTCCTGATTGGTATACAGGATGATAGAGTAAGGCCCCTTTCACACGAGCGTGACGAATTAGGTCCGGATGCGTTCAGAGTGCATTCAGTGAAACTCAAACTATTTTGCAAGCAAGTTCAGTCAGTTTTGTCTGCGATTGCGTTCAGTTGTTTCCGCACGGGTGCAATGCGTTTTGCGCATGATAAAAAACTGAAGGTTTACAAACAACATCTCTTAGCAACCATCAGTGAAAAATGCATCGCACCCGCACTTGCTTGCGGATGCGATGCGTTTTTCATGCAGCCCCATTCTCTTCTATGGAGCCAGGGCTGCGTGAAAAACGCAGAATATAGAACATGCTGCGATTTTCACGCCAAGCAGAACTGATGCGTGAAAAACAACGCTCATGTACACAGCCCCATTGAAATGAATGGGTCAGGATTCAGTGCGGGTGCTATGCATCCACGACACGCATTGCACCCGTGCGGAAAACTCGCTTGTGTCACAAACCTCCATTTCCACTATGCTGCTGTGGGGCTCCGGATCCTGAATGTCACAAACCTCCATTTCCAATATGCTGCTGTGGGGCTCCGGATCCCAAAAGTGTGGGTATGAAATGTAGCTAGTTGAAACACCTCAAATACTCTCTACTGTATAAAACTTATTTCCCAACTTTTAAAGGGGTTAGCCACCCTAAGTATCAAAAATACGAAGTGCCCTAAACAATAGCCCAAACTATGACGTATTTATATCATTCTAAATGTGCTGGCTATATGTAATTTTTCTTATCTGTTCACCGTTACATGTTCCCCTGAGGAGCTTCCTCAGACAGGCTGTGTGGGCGGAGCAGCTGTAAAGTGAAAGCAAATAACCCAGCATGCATTGCAGCAAGCATCTTCAGAGGAGTAGTGTCACGGACGGTGTACAGGAAACAATACAAAGCAACATGCATATATGAGTCACTGGATCCAAAGCTAAGGAACCAAAAGGGAGACCCCTGCACAAGACCTGAGACTTTCCCTGGCTGCTCAGCCTATGCAAAGATCCCAGAGGTGGATGGTTGCATATCCACGTACCTCGACTATATAACCCCTGAACACCCTACAAGTGTGAGGGGACACGACCACCGGCTCCCTACACCAGACACGGAGGGAGTCAGGGTCACCTGGGATCCAGCAAACAGAAAATAACAGATAAATGTTCAGCACTTAACTTTGTAGCAGACTGGAAAACATGCATCATACTATGCATCAAAATGTAGGTCTGGGTCTTGTGATTCTCACAATATAAAGCTCTTTGCTGTAGGATTTGTATATTGTATATATTTTAAAACTACAACCGTTTGAAGATAGCAACCACCAGTGAAATGAGCAAGTTGGAGCAGTTTCTTTTTTGTGCTCTTCTCTGCCCTTGCTGTAGATTGAGTTGCCATAGGAACCCAGGTGTGTGAGCAGCCAGCAGAGTGACAAAAGCTAGAGTGTGAGCTGAAAAATCAGGAAATGATTTCTAAACTGCCACCACTCCCTCGTTTTCAAGCCCACGTACGCAAATCGGCTGCTAATGATTTTATAAATATATGTTTTAATGTAACTGTGAAGCACTTTGGGCAACAACAATGCAATTAAATGTGCTATATAAATAAATAAAAGCTTGCCTGTGCACATTTTACATTTGATCAATCAATTGGTTAGTGTAATGTTTACTATCTTTACGCACTCCAAACACTCCACACAGTTACTCTGCCCACTCCATAAAGTTACTCTGCCCAGTCCAACCTTTCCACAGTTACTCCAGACACTCCAACCACACAACAGTTACTCAAGCCAATCCACCAAGTTACTCCGCCCACTCCAGTTGTAAAAAACAAATATGACTATGGGTATCCCTGCGGAGAAAAGTACCAATGAAGTATTGCGGCTATATATAGGGACCATCCACACAGAAATAACTTGGCAAAGCTCACTAAATATATGACAAAAACTAGAAAAACTAGAGCTCATAAACAACCAACTGAGAAAAATACTTTATTGTTACATAATAAATATTTTATATATTGCCATTAAAAAGGGGGAAGGGGACAGAGAAAAAAAACATCACGGCATAGTACAGACCACTGAAATAAGGTAGAATACATATAATCAAAAATTATATGAGTTAACACTCATGATTTATGAGACGTGCTATCTAAACTAAATGCGTTAAGCAAACACCTTCAATTGCTTTTCAATGGCTTTTGTCTCAAGATAACGCGATTAGTTAAGAAATTTGAGTTAAGAGCTTGAGTGCTAATCCTGCTACATCTGTACATAATTAATACTACATCAAGTAATACCGATGAATGTCCATTACTTTTTTGCAGTTTGGAAAACCATAGTATGTCTAGCTACTTAGTTCCATAAGAATTAAAAGTAAATATAACATAATTAATGTTATTTTTTTATATCATAGTTTACCAAAGCTTAAAAAAAGGAATGTCAAACTAAACAAAACATACACATATTAAAGTTTAACAATGCAATGCCACTTTCACCATTCAGGAATCAGTAGACACAATACAGAAATCAAATAACTACCACTGTGTAGTAAGTGTTATCACTGAAAAGAATCCAGGGGATTAAAAACATGAACAGGACTTATAAAAAATTTACAACTTATCACTTTACAATAGTTAAGGTCACCGAACACCAACAAAACAGCAGCGGGCCATCGTTAGCTCTGTCTTGCCATATAATGTCTCCAGCTGACTACAGCAATGCTCTGGAGACCACAGATCTAAAGAGCTTGGCGCTGTATAAAAATTTTGTTGCAGTTCTAATAATGTTATAGACTATAAGATATTTAAGCTGCACATTTTTTCAACTTATTGAAATATATAAGTATGAAACAAATTTCTCATAATAAAGTTAGTAATACATGTGATAACATTTTTTTAAAGACCCAAAAATTAGCCCAAATGTGTTTGTTCATGAATAGTCATAGTCATGTATAGTCATAGTGATCACAGCCATTTACAGTGATCTTAAAGTACACTTCTGCGCAGGAGCATGACTGCTTTTAGCTTAAAAATTTATTCAGATTTTGTTAAAGTTGAATTCACATTTACTATATACAATATGGTAATGATAAGATAAAATAGTATTTGATATCAGAACTGTACATTTTGAGTATGGTAATATCAGTATCAAGATTTGGTAATATACCTTTATCCACAGACTTCTATTCATATACTTTTTTTTTACTGTTTTGAAAAATAGGCTGTATAACTTTTCAAAACAAAATGGCAATTAAAAAAATATATGGGGGAATTTATCATTCTCCCCATTCCAGTTTTCTGGCATTAAAAAGTCACAAACACCGTATGTATGACTTTTTTAAACTCCACTTACACAAAAAAGTTGTGAAAAGGGGGATGAGAGCAGGGAGGGTGCAGGGCCAACAGCCTGAAACATATTTACCTTGATCAAGAAGACCGAAATCTATGCAAGCTAGGAACTTGTGTAGATTTCAGTTTAGACACATGGACTGCTGGAGCTGCGACCATCTTTTTGACAATGGAGATATCATAGACCAGTATAAAACATGATGAATTGCCCCCTATATTTTTATAACAGAGGTAGAGATGAGCAAATTTTTCAAAAATTCAATTTGGATGCTTCGCCGAATTTTCCCCCCAAAATATTGTTTGTTCCAAATTAATTTGTCAAGAAGTATTTTAAATCAGCTATATCCTGGCCCGCAGGGAGAGTGTATGTCAGTGTACATCACTCTCCTTTGCAGCAACATGCTAAGCTAGTCCTTTCTGGTAGTGTACAGTTACTGTGCATCAGTATGACAGGCAGGTTACATACAGTTTATGTATGTGCGCATTGGATTATGTCACTATTAGGCTCAGTTCACTTATTTGGTCAGTTATGCGTCCAAAACACAGAACCATTGCAGATATTTTCATGATAGCTTAACTGAGAGTAGGATTGGATCCTGAGTTTGGCTCACCAGTAACTGCTGGAATTAGCTGACCAAATAACTGACGTGTGAACTCAGCCTTACAGGTCAATGTTTGTGTCAGGTATAATGTACTTGGTGCAGTGGGCCAAGATTCTACTATAGAGCGATTTTTTTTTACACTGTCTCCTGTTTCCACATAGATTGCTTGAGAACCTGGTGTAAAACACACTCATACAACTAGTGGCCCCATGACATAGTGGAGAGGGTGTCAGCAGTAAGTTAGTGTTGATATCACTATTTATTATTCCTTTCGTCTAAACCACCAGAAGGACAACTTAACAAAAAACAGATCCTGTCTTTTGAGTGTCTGCCTTCACACGGTGTGTATTTCCTCAGTAATTGATCAGTATTGGTAAGGCAAAAACAGGAGTGGGTCCAAGAAAGAGATGACATGTGAACAAAGTATTTGCATATCTTCTGCGTTTTGTATTCATTCCTGCTTTTAGCTTCCAAATCATAAGTAAATCCTGATTAACCACCTCCCGTCTTGCTAACGCCGAAAGGCGTGACTGCAGCGGCTCCCTCAGGTCACACTAACCCTGATCGGCGCCATCTCGTGAGAACCGAGATTTCCTGTGAACGCGCGCTCCTGTTCACTGGATCGCGCAGTTCACAGGTTCATCTGCAGCCTGCCGGCCGCGATCATTGGCTGGCAGGCTGTTGATTTTTGAAAGATTTGACCAATCAAAGAGGTATGTCAGACGCTATTTTGAAAATAGCATCTGATATACAGTTGTGTTCAAAATTATTCAACCCCCAATGCTGTAAAGGATTTTAGGGAATTTAGTGTACATTTGTAATTGTGTTCAGAATGAAATCTTACAAGGACTTTTTAAAGAACCAAATGCAACTAAAATGACATCAATTGTTTTTGTAATACAGTATTAAATGTTTTATTTTGTGATTTTTTTCATTGACACAATTATTCAACCCCTTAAAGACTACCACTCTTAAGAACAGAGGTTCATTCAAGTGTTTTCGATCAGGTATTGAAAACACCTGTGGATGTCAAGGAGCAGCAATCAAGCATAATAAGCACCAATTAGGCAGATGTAAAAGGACTGTGATACTCAGCTCCTTCTAGACATTTACTGGTGTGTTTACAAACATGGTGAAGTCAAGAGAATGGTCCAGGAAGACAAGAGAAGAGGTGATTTATCTTCACAGGAAGGGCAATGGCTATAAGAAGATTGCAAAGATGTTAAACATACCAAGAGACACCATAGGAAGCATCATTCGCAAATTCAAGGCAAAGGGCACTGTTGAAACGCTACCTGGTCATGGCAGAAAGAAGATGCTGACTTCGACTGCTGTGCACTACCTGAAGCGGAAAGTGGAGAAAAGTCCCCATGTGACTGCTGAGGAACTGAAAAAAGATTTGTCAGATGTGGGTACTGAAGTTTCAGCTCAGATAATAAGGCGCACACTGCGTAATGAAGGCCTCCATGCCAGAACTCCCAGGCACACCCCCTCGCTGTCTCCAAAGAATAAGAAGAGTCGACTGCAGTATGCCAAAAGTCATGTGGACAAACCATAAAAGTTTTGGGATAGTGTTCTGTGGACTGATGAAACAAAATTAGAACTGTTTGGGCCCATGGATCAACGCTATGTTTGGAGGAGGAAGAACAAGGCCTATGAAGAAAAGAACACCTTGCCTACTGTGAACATGGCGGGGGGTACATCATCATGCTTTGGGGCTGTTTTGCTTCTACAGGTACAGGGAAGCTTCAGCGTGTGCAAGGTACCATTAATTCTCTTCATTACCAGGAGATATTGGATGAAAATGTGATGCAGTCCGTCACAAACCTGAGGCTTGGGAGACGTTGGACCTTTCAACAGGACAATGATCCCAAGCATACCTAGTCCACTAGAGCATGGTTGCAGATTAAAGGCTGGAACATTTTGAAGTGGCCATCGCAGTGACCAGACTTAAATCCGATTGAGAACCTCTGGTGGGACTTAAAGAAAGCAATTGCAGCGCGCAAGCCTAAGAATGTGACTGAACTGGAGGCTTTTGCCCATGAAGAATGGGCGAAGATACCCGTAGATCGCTGCAAGACACTTGTGTCAAGCTATGCTTCACGTTTAAAAGCTGTTATAACTGAAAAAGGATGTTGTACTAAGTACTAAGATTGAATATCACTTGGGGGTTGAATAAAACTGATAATGATGTGAGCACAGAAAAGACCTTTGTGGTTATTTCATTATAAATGTTATGTTATATTTGTCTGACTTACAAGTGTCTCTTTGATTTAATTGTAAACAAGATGACTGAAATTATCAAAATCAATATCAAACTGGCCAAAACACTCAATTTCAGTGGGGGTTGAATAATTTTGAACACAACTGTACCTGCTACCTGCTCCTCTGGTGGTCCCTTTTGCTTAGATCGACCACCAGAGGACACAGGCAGCTCTGTAAGTAGCACCAATCACCACACATTACACATTACCCTGTCACTTTATTAACCCCTTATTAGCCCCTGATCACCCATATTAGACTCCCTGATCACCCCCCTGTCATTGATCACCCCCCTGTAAGGGTCCCTCATCACCGCCAGATAGTTAGCTACTTGCTAGGTAGTTAGCGCCCAGCCCATCGCACCGAAGTCACTGATTAGTCGCTGATTAGCCCCATCGTTGTCGCTAATCAGCACTAGTACTATATAGTATCTGTAAGTGATCAAGACTGATTGCAATCAGATCTATATAAGTACATTAGGGTTACCTTAGGCTTTACAAAAAACGCAGTGTTTGCCCGATCAGGCCTGATCTTGTGCGCACACTTGCATTCAGTACGCCCCACCGCAGTGACACAATTTTTTTTTCAGATCACTGCAAATACACCGTAAAATCGCTGCGCCGCTATATAGATCACTTTTGATCTTTTTGGATCTCTATTAGCGATCGCAGCTTTACTTCGCAAGCACTTCTTTTTACTAGGTAGGTTTGCTCTTTTTTCTAGGTAGTCTCAGAGGAATACCCCCTAAATTTAATGAGCCCAAAATGTCAAACAAGGGGTATTCAGCTGAAGAGTCCTACAGGATTCTGGCCGTGATGGATGAAAGCGATGGGGACGCCTCACCCGCTGAATCCAGTGGTTCAGAATATGAACCTGTAGACAGCAGTGGCACTCTAACCGCTAGCAAAGATGAAGAGGTTGAGGTCCCTGCTACGGTCAGGCGTACCCGATCCCATGTCAGGGTTCTGCATACCCCGCATGATGAGCCTCATTTGCAGCAGAGTGGTGCTAGCGCTGATATTGTTTATGGTGCGGCATACACCAGCAGCGCAGCACATCCTCAACCTTCTACCAGCACTGCCGTATTCCCTGGTGAAGTGGCAAGAACCAGAAGGGCAGTAGAACCCTTAGTCTCCCAGAGGTGCTGTCAAATCCTAATTGGCACTCCCCTGCTTCCACCGCACCCGTATTGCCCCCTTTCACTACCCAGTCTGGAGTTCGCGTGGAGACAGCTCATTTAGGATCGGCCCTTCAGTTTTTTTAGCTGTTCACCGCGGATCTCTATGACCTATGGGTGGCAGAAACCAACCGCTACGCCACACAGTTTATTACCGCCAATCCGGAAAGCTTCAATTCCCAGCCTTACCGGTGGAAACCAGTCACAGTTTCCGAAAATTGCGGCCTATTTTGATTAATATCGGAAAAACAAGAAATCTTAGCAGCAATCAAATACCACCAAAAGAAAGCTGTATTTGTGAGAAGAAAAGGAGGTAAAATTCATTGGGGTGCCAAGTTGCATGACTTAGCAATAAACCGTTAAAGCTGTGAAGTGCCGATTTGTAAAAAAGGGCCTGGTCACTAGGGGGATATAAACCTGTGGTCCTTAAGTGGTTAAATAAAAAATACTGACCATGGGAGAGTGACCAAATATATTATCCAGACAGGATCCGTTGTGGTTTTCATTTTTCAGTTCTGATGGATAAGGAGAATGGCAAAATAAACTGTGATGTCAACAAGGCCAAACAGGGACACTAGTGTCCCCGGAACAGATTGGTGAGTGTGGAAACAGCATGAGGAGTTATTGCAGTGGCCCCAGGGGCGGACATATCGCCTGTGCAGCTGGTTCAGCAGCACAGGGGCCCAGCATGTTAGGGGCCCATTTATACTAGTGAGCACTTCTGGAAGCGCTCACTAGTATGAATGGGCCCCCTCTAGTATGCAAGAGAGAGGCGGTGACGGTGGAGAGAAGCGCTTACTTAGCCCTCCGGCTCCACTTCCTCCCCAGTCTCCTACAGCCTGACTGCGTACAGTGCGCACTATGACCTGACGCTGTACGCAGTCAGGTCACGTTACTGTTCAGCGCGTGCTGTTCGAGACCAGCAGGGCAGGCACTCACATCAGGACACCCCGGCGGATATGGAGAGCAGCGCAGCAGGAGAGGTAAGTTTCAATTATTTATTTTTAGTTTGATCTAAGATCTGATGGGGGGTCTCACATCAATATGGGGGGCCTGATTAAATAATTAACAACTAATATTAGGGGGTCCTCCTGACTCTGGGGGTTCTGATCAAGTGACATATGGGGGGGCTGAGCAATTGACATATGGAGGGCCTGCCTATTTTATATACTGGCAGATATGGGGGGCACTATGGAGGGGGAAGAGCACTATGGGGGGCCCTATCCTGTATACTGGCACACATGGGGAGCACTATGAAGGGGGAGGAGCACTATATGGGCCCTATGTTATATACTGGCACACATGGGGGGCACTATGGAGAGGGAAGAACACTATGGGGACCCTAGCTTATATACTGGCACACATGGGGGGCACTATGGAGAAGGGGGGAAAGGAGCACTATGGGGGCATCTTCTGGGGCCCTATCTTATATACTGGTAGACATGGGGTTACTATGGACTGGCGGAGCACTGTGGGGCCCCTATCTTATATACTAGCACACATGGGGGGTACTATGGAGAAGGGGGGAGCACTATGCGGGCATCTACTGGGGACCCTATATTATATAATGGCACACATAGGGGGCACTATGGAGAAGGGGGGAGAGGACCACTATTGGGGTCATTATATAGGGGAATTATACTGGCACACATTATGGAGGCATTTTATACTGGCACATTGTCAGGCACCATGGGGATAAGGGGAGGTGCACTATTGGGGCACGATATACAGTCAGGTCCATAAATGTTGGGACATCGACACAATTCTATCATTTTTGGCTCTATACACCACCACAATGGATTTGAAATGAAACGAAAAAGATGTGCTTTAACTGCAGACTGTCGGCTTTAATTTGAGGGTATTTACATCAAAATCAGACGAACAGTGTAGGAATTACAACAGTTTGCATATGTGCCTCCCACTTGTTAAGGGACCAAAAGTAATGGGACATAATAATAATCATCATAAATCACATTTTCACTTTTTAATACTTGGTTGCAAATCTTTTGCAGTCAATTACAGCCTGAAGTCTGGAATGCATAGACATCACCAGACACTGGGTTTCTTCCCTGGTGATGCTCTGCCAGGCCTCTACTGCAACTGTCTTCAGTTCCTGCTTGTTCTTGGGGCATTTTCCCTTCAGTTTTGTCTTCAGCAAGTGAAATGCATGCTCAATTGGCCATTGCATAACATTCCACTTCTTTCCCTTAAAAAACTCTTTGGTTTCTTTTGCAGTATGCTTTGAGTCATTGTCCATCTGCACTGTGAAGCGCCGTCCAATGAGTTCTGAAGCATTTGGCTAAATATGAGCAGATAATATTGCCCAAAACACTTCAGAATTCATCACATCATCAATAAATACAAGAGAACCAGTTCCATTGGCAGCCATACATGACCACACCATGACACTACCACCACCATTCTTCACTGATGAGGTGGTATGCTTAGGATCATGAATGAGCAGTTCCTTTCCTTCTCCATACTCTTCTCTTCCCATCACTCTGGTACAAGTTGATCTTGGTCTCATCTGTCCAAAGATGTTGTTCAAAAACTGTGAAGGCTTTTTTAGATGTCATTTGGCAAACTCTAATCTGGCCTTCCTGTTTTTGAGGCTCACCAATGGTTTACATCTTGTGGTGAACCCTCTGTATTCACTTTGGTGAAGTCTTCCCTTGATTGTTGACTTTGACACACATACACCTACCTCCTGGAGAGTGTTCTTGATCTGGTCAACTGTTGTGAAGGGTGTTTTATTCACTAGGAAAGGAATTATTCGGTCATCCATCACAGTTGTTTTCCGTGGTCTTCAGGGTCTTTTGGTGTTGCTGACCTCACCGATGTGTTCCTTCTTTTTAAGAATGTTTCAAACAGTTTTGTCCACGCCTAATGTTTTTGCTATCTCTCTGATGGGTTTGTTTTGTTTTCTCAGCCTAATGATGGCTTGCTTCACTGATAGTGACAGCTCTTTGGATCTCATCTTGAGAGTTGACAGCAACAGATGCAAATGCAAATAGCACGCTTGAAATGAACTCTGGACCTTTTATCTGCTCATTGTAATTAGGATAATGAGGGAATAACACACACCTGGCCATAGAACAGCTGATAAGCCAATTGTCCCATTACTTTTGGTCCCTTAACAAGTGAGAGGGACATATGCAAACTGTTGTTATTCCTGTTCACCTGATTTGGATGAAAATACCCTCAAATTAAAGCTGACAGTCTGCATTTAAAGCACATCCTGTTTCGTTTCATTTCAAATCCATTGTGGTGGTGTATAGAGCCAAAAATGTTAGAATTGTGTTGATGTCCCAATAATTATGTACCTGACTGTAGGAGTATTTTATACTGGCGCAAATTATAGGGCACTATTGGGACCTTGTCTCAACTGGGGGCACTAAGAGGTTTTTGGGGCACACAGTAGAGGGCATTGGCACACATTATGAGGGCACTATGGGGACATTGGCTCTACAGGGGACACTAAGAGGAATTATATTTTTTATACTGCCACACAACAGGGCTTTTTTATTTTTACTGTACCACATTATAAAGAGAATTATTACTACCGGGGGCATTATGGTGGGCTTTATTACAGTTGAGGGACTATGAGGAACATGAATACTAGTATGAGCACTATGGGAGCATTATTACTTCTGGGGCACAGTGGGAAATTATTACTGTAGGGGCACTATTGCTACTACGTGTTGTCTGGTAGATACATTTTTCTATTGGTGGGACTTTGGGAAGCAGTATTACTGTGGGGGGCACCCTGGCATGGTATCAGCTTAGCACAATAATTTTTGGGGAACATTATGCTTACACTATTAGTGTCAGAGACTCTGTTTCCTGGGCACAGTTATTTTTTAGGACACTGTGTACCAATAATTATTGAAGGGGAACTATCTGTGTGTAACTTGTATAGGGAACACAGCGGGCACAGTATTGGGGGTGGCTCCCTGACTAGAACATTAAACATTGTGCCCACTCGGGCATGCATCAGGCGCCATAGCCTGTAGACACCTGTGCACTTTTGCGTGTAGACAAGCACGCACTTCTGCCACACATTAGTTCCCATGGAATTGCTTTTTTTTCAAATTTCACCCCATTTCGAATTTTTTTCCAGCTCACCACTACATTCTGGTAGAATTAGAAAGTACAACTTGTCCCACAAAAACCAAGCCTTGATACGGCTATATAAAGGGAAAAATAAAAAAGAGTTATTGCCCCAGAAAGGCAGGCAGGGAAAAATCCAAAAACAAAAAACCCTCCGGAGCTCAAAGAGTTAAATTTTAACCCTAGTTCAAAATAGTTTCATATTTGCCTAAAAAAGTGACAGTGTAAGAAGGATGAGAGTTGTGCATCCAGATTCACCAATATTGCAGCAGGAGATCATGGAGCAGTGATTCGGTAGGAATAGCAATGGCAATGGTAGTTCAAGCAAAACTATAGTAACAAAAGCAGATCACTGCCTATTCAGCGATAAGCCAGCCTTATATATGAAGTACTTGCCAACACAACTTTTTAGTTATATGCAGATTTATAATCCTTGACCCTGCTGCATTACTGGGGAATCTGGATACATAGATCATATCCCTCTTACACTCTTTTTAGGCAAGCATTAAGCAATTTTGCACTTGGGATACCATTTTTAGACTCTTTAAGACATTTTAAGATACTTAATGAAAGCTATGTTTTATATATATATATATATATATATATATATATATATATATATATATATTTATAGTATATTCTTTATGTTTCCCATACAATACAAAAGATAAAATCAGTAAGGAGAGAGCAGCTTAACTGTCAAATTCAGCCTTAATACAATCTCCCACTTCATATACATATATAACAGAGATCATGTCTATATCTCCAATAACTACATTTCTCCCTCATCCTGTTTCCATTTGATATAAAACAAAGCAAAATACATTTTCCCCAACCCTCCCCAATAGACCTTCCCTCGCCCCCTTCCTCGCGTTTTTATATACTCTTAATCAGTGAATGCTCCTTTCTCCTCCAATCTCCCGTTCCCATTTCTTTTCACTTTTAAATTGTGTAATATTAGCTAATTCCTCTTTTATTTGTTTGTAAATCTGTGAAATAGAAGTTTTAACCTCTTTCCGATAAAAACAGAAATCCATAAAACTGTTGTCTACTACATTTAAAAAGTGTTTATTCTTAATACTATAAAGAAGGTGTTGTAATTGTGTATACCTAAACCAGGTCACATTATCTATTTGAGAACCATAAATAATTTCCTTAACATTTAGAATATTCCCGCCTTCAGTGACATGTGAAACAAGTACTATTCCCCTTTTTTGCCGATATATAATATCTTCTTTTTTTAATAAGTTTCTTTAAATAAAAATTGTTCCAGAGTGGAGTGAAGCTTAAACCTTGTGTAACCCCTAACACCTTTTTTTTATCTTATTCCAAACTAATTGTAACATTTCACTTACGGGGCAAACCTTTCCTCGGGTAGCCAAGTATCCTGATTCCAAGATACTAAAAATATCTTTCTGAGACCCCCTCATCGTTTCTAATTAAATATTGCACAAGGTCATTCTCTCTTTGTCCCATACACCATTGGATTTGTGCAGCCATAAAGTAACCTTGAATATACGGAAGGAATATTCCCCCCCTCTCCTCTGCCAACCACAGGAACCTCTGCTTGATTCAGACTCTCTTCCGGCCCCATATCAGATCGTTAAAAAGCTGATCAATATGATTAAAATATGCATAATTAATCCAGATCGGGCAAGCAGATAGAATATATAAAATTTGGGGGAGCAACACCATTTTAATAAGTGCTATTCTATCCGCTTGCCCGAGTGGCAATCTCTGCCAGACACCAACTTTGTTTTTTATTTTTTCTGCCAATGGAGCCAAATTAAGTCAGGTAAGATCGCCCGCAGAGGCACTAATTCTCACCCCTAAATAATTTATCTTCGTAGCAGGAAGCAGAGCTTCGTATTCCTCTATTCTTTCTATTTTCCGATGTCCAATTGGGAGGAAAACTGATTTTTCCCAATTAATCTCAAGGCCGGAAAGGAATCTGAATTCATTAATTGCTTTCATAACATAGTTCGCAGATTCGCCTCCCTCTTTTAGAAATATAAGAATATGATCAGCATAAAGGCTGATTTTATCTCTAATCCCAAACACAAGAATACATTCATCCTGTCGAATCGCACAAGCAAGAGGTTCCATAAATATTGCGAACAGGAGAGGAGAGAGGGGGCAGCCCTGCCTAGTGCCTCACTAAAGCCCAAAAGGGGAGGAACAAGATCCATCAATGCTTATTCGCGCAGAAGGGGAGTTGTACATTAACTTTATCCAATGAGTAAATTCTTTCCCCAGCTTCATTTCAGACATCACCCTCCATAAAAAGTTCCACTCCACCCTGTTAAAGGCCTTCACGGTGTCCAATGACAGGATGGAGCGGTCCTCGCCTTCCCCTGCCTGAATATTAGTTATAACCCTGCGAATATTAGTGTGGGCAATGTCTATTAGGTATGAAACCAGTTTGGTCTGGGTGGATCAATTTTCCTATCACTTTTTTTAGTCGAATTCCAAATATTTTTATTTTGCAAATATCTTAAAGTCTGTATTCAAAATAGATATTGGGCAGTAGGAACTTGGCTCATTTAAATCTTTATCCTTTTTTGGTATGAGGACTATAATGGCTTCCGAAAGTGAGATAGGGAGAGAGCCCACTACAAAAGACTAATTAAGGACTCGTAAAAGAAGCGGTAGGAGAACCTCACCGTGTCTCCTATAGTTTTCAAATTGTAGTCCGTCTGAGCCAGGGACGGAATTGCCCTGTATAGAACCTAGGGCCTCATGTAGCTCACCTAATTAAATTTGTGTATTTAGAAGAGCCATTTCATTCTCCACCAGGGTTGTCATATTTAATTTCTCAGAAATGTTTTCCAGTTCCTTTTCAGTCCCATACTGTCCTGTGGAGTATAGAGTGGAGAAGAAAGTAATAAATTCCCTCTCCACTTCCCCGGCATCAGTCAGAATCTGTCCATTTTCAGATCTAATACTTTGAATTTTATTTTGACTTTGTTGATTCTGAATAATAGAGTAGAGTAAACGACCCGGTTTTCCAGCTTCGCAAAAATATTTCTGGCCACTAAAAAAAGATCCTCTGTTGGTCCTTATTAAAAATATACTTTTTATGATCTTCCCGAGCTTTATTTAGTTCTTCCATTTTTTCCTTGGTTTTATTCCTAAATATATCCCTTTCTAGTTCTACCTTCTAATTGTTTTTCCTTTTCCGAAAATATTTCTTTTTTCCTCTTAATTTGTCCCATATACACACCTCGAATAAATGCTTTGAGTGCATCCCACACAAAGTGTATATGCGAGGGGCCATAATTAAAATTCCAGAATTCTACTATCTCGCGGGCGATTTTCTCTTGTTCTTCAATTAAACTCAACCAATAAAAATTCAACCTAAAGTTCTTCTTCCGCCAGACTGAACCAGTCTGTCTAAACCCTAGCAACATAGGGGAATTAATGCGAGACACCACAAGGTTCATATTTTATATATTCCACTCTATCTATGAAGTCAGAGGTTGTGAAGACCATGTCAATTTGGGACATTGCCTCACAAGACCGACTATAACAAGAAAAAGCTCTTTTATTCCCATGCAAATGTCACCAAATGTCTATAAGTGCTAATTCATGACAAGATCTAAATAATAAAGTTTGCTTTCCCCTTTGTTCTTTCTGGCCAGAGGCAATTGAGAGTCTATGTCTGGGGACATCACATTATTAAAATCCCTGGCGACTATAATCGGGCATACAGCCCTACTACTGGCAAAAGCGGCCAAACATGAGATACAGTATAGTACAAATGGTGGGGGGATGTATATGAAAGCAAGAATACAAGTGGTTCCATTCCACTGGGCAAGTATAAACACAAATCTCCCCTCTTTTTCGATTTTATGCTCCAATGGGATGAAATCCACCTTGCTATGAACATATACACTCACCCCGCGAGAGTTTGCAGTGAAAAAAGAGTGATACTCATGTTTCGCCCATTTCCTTTTCAAAATTAAATTTTTTTACTTGGTACCATTTGTCTCATTCAATGCCACTATTGCCGGTAGATGTCTATATACAACATCAAACACTATACGCCTTTTAATTCTGTCCGCCAACCCACGTACATTCCAAATTAATACCCTGTATACCATATCCTACCTAAGAAGATGGATTATTGCGGCCGGCCTAGAACCCCCTCAACTAGGGGTTGTGTCCTATCCCCCAGCTCCAGAGGCATCAAGCACAAGAAAGGCAAGATCCAGTCCACCCCACCCCACCCCCATACTGATCCATGAAAAAATTCTCATAAATCTCTTACAATCTATCACCCCCCATGTTTCCCCCCTCCCCCCATGCCCAACCCGCCATCCCTAAACAAAATAACTCAAACTCCGATCCCCCTAGACTCCATCCATTTCTCTGCCTCTTCTACGGTTTAGAAAAACTACACCTGTTCCTGATACACAACTCTAAGTCTAGTTGGGTATAACATTGAGTACGCGATCTTAGTGGCTGCAAATTTCTTTTAAATCTCCTGGAATTCGCTCCTTTTTTTTGAGTTTCTCTAGAGAAATCAGGATAAATTTCTATCCGGCAGTTGTTGTATTTAATATCCTGTAATACTCGTTTTCGACGCAGGATTAAATCTCTATCATTTGAGCACAACATTTTAACAATTATAGCTCTAGGTGGATGGCCGGGGGGAGGGGGTTTCCTTGGAATTCTGTGAGCCCGCTCAACAATGAACCACGGGGGTTGCGATTCTACATCAATAATTTCAGATAACCTCTAGTATCTTCTTTCTCTGATCCCTCTGGGAAACCGAGAACTCTCAGGTTCGCTCTCCTTGCTCTATCTTCCATGTCAGTTATTTTGTCTTTTAAATGTTTATACTCTGACTCCAAGTGCACTGTTTTCTTACTTAGGTTACTCAACCCTTCCTTCATTTCTTGAGAAGACTCCTGAAGATCTTTTATTTTTCCTCTCATCTTACTCATTTCATCTTTTGTTATTGAGATGTCAGATTGAACTGACAATACTCTGTTAGTCAGAACTCCAAGTACCGCGTTGGAATGGGAGACTGCTCCCAGAATCTCAGCCAGTTTACCATCTATCAAATCAATTTTGTTATCTGAGCTCCCTTTTTGTTTTCCACCTTCCATAATCTCCATGTCAGACCCTATATTATCCTGATCATGAATGGTCGCTGCCCCCTGGTCACTACCCCCTTGAGTTCTGTGTGCCAATCTTGTTTTATGTGGGGGAGATTTAAGAAATTTATCAAGCTTGGTAATAGGGCTAATTACCCCACCCCCCTTAAGGGAGGATGTCCCCATCGATTTCCTGTTTTGTATTTTTGCCAGCATATTTCAACACCACTGTGAGGAAAAAGATTTTCACTTCTATTCTTCTCCCTATTTTGACGGGGGAAGTAATATTCACCCCTTACCAAGGGGCCCCACCCTTTTCTCTTCCTAGTTACTCACTAACTCCACTGTTGTACAGTGCCGTGCCAGGATTCACTAACCCCAACAGCTTTAAGGCATAACCCTAAGCAACCCCTACTAACAGAGGTGGCTATCCTTATGAACAACCAAAAAGAGTCCCGTACACAAGTCGTCGAGAAAAAAAAATGAAGATCTTAAGCTGGTGTTCTGTTAAACCCAGAAGCCAAAGGAGGCAGGGTCAGTCAAGTCATTCAGCAAGCTTATAGGATGAGACACATTGTGCTCTCAAATTCCACAGCGAGTCTTTCCCCAGACAGTTTTCCCTGTCACCATATATGAGAGGTCAAAATCAATCTTCTCTTTTCCTTTTTATCTTCCTTCCGAGTTCCTACTTTTATTCCTTCTTTATAATGAGAGGATGAGACCAATCAAGTCCTCAGCACACTGTAGATTTAAACATTGTGTTATCTCAATTAGCCCAAACGGGCCTTTCATCAAACTGCTGCTAATGCCCATTTAAAGTACGCCTAGTTAGTTCTTTCACCCATAAAGCAGCTACACTCATCTGTATTGATACATGCAAGCGCTCTTTACAGCGAGAACCCCCTCAGCAATTCTGAAAAATTAAAACCATTATTAACCCACTTGTTAGTAAAGTTATTTCCTTGAGGGGTTAGAGTTGCAAAGATTGTTAGCCCGCTTGTTAGTATAAGTCAGATCTTCAGACCTTAAAGGGAACCTGTCACCAGTTTTATGGTGTCCTAACTAAGGGCAACATAAATAAGTGACTGGGTCACTTTCTTTAATTGACCCAGTCAATCTGCCAACATCTTGTATTGAAAAGCTCCAGCTCATAATGATGAGTTCTGAATATTCATGAGCTCCTGACTCTTCCCGCCTAGCTGCTGCTAATTGACAGTTATTTTCCATAAGAATCAGCAGCAGGTAGGCAGGGGAGTGGCTATAGCTCTGAATAAAAAAAAAACACGCTGGACTCACTGACATCACGCTGGACTCAAATCAGCTCATTAGAATGCGGCATGTGGCATCTTTGTGTGTATATTATGAGGTAACCATCTGTCACACTAGTAAGTGAATACATCTAAGGCACTTTTTAGTAGTTAATGATTGTATATAATTAGTTAGATTATAATCAAATATCCATATGACAGGTTCCCTTTAATGCAGACCGACACACTTTGTAAAAAATAACTCCCTCAGGAATTCCAGCAGACACCCTCAAAGGGATCTTTTCAATCTCCACACCACAAATAGTGATTTTTAGTTGCCGTTAGGGATTAAAACTTGTTAGTTATTATCAGTTTAGACGTTGTGGGTATTATTAAGCCACTTATTCATGGAACTATTACATTTAGAGATAACACAAGCAGAGTTAATCCGGCCTGCATGGGGCACAACGATCCGGCTAGGTTTTTACCCCCAGCTGGGCTCTTGTTACTCACGGCACCCGGGTTGTTCACGAAGCGGTCTGTGGCTCTTTAACGCTGTCGACGGTTTTACTGTGGTCTGGTAAGGCTACTTTCACACCTGCGTTTAGGTACGGATCCGTCTGGTATCTGCACAGACGGATCCGCACCTAAAATGCAAACGCTGGTATCAAGTGTAAGTCAAATGGATCCGTCCTGACTTACATTGAAAGTCAATGGGGGGCGGATCTGTTTACAATTGCACCATATTGTGTCAATATAAACGGATCCATCCCCATTGACTTACGTTGTAAGTCAGGATGGATCCGTTTGGCTCCGCATCACCAGTCGGACACCAAAATGCTGCAAGCTGATCCATTTTGGGCCGCTTGTGAGAGCCTTGAAACGGGTCTCACAGGCGGACCCAGAAATGGCAGTGGGAAAGTAGCCTTAGATGAATTAACAGGGGGGTTCTCCCGATCTTAAAACAACATCTCACACCATATCATTGGCGTCTTGGGAGTAATCCCTACGACTCCTCACCCGCTCATCGCTTGCTAGCACTGCCTCCACTGTCAGTATTGGCCGCCAGCCGGACGGACCTTGCTGGAACCAAAGAGGGCAATTTTCCTGCTGAAAGGTAGAGTGCAGGGTGCCGGGTGTCAGGCGAGAGTAGATGCAGGAGAGCCGCATCCACGGAGTAGCGGAGTAGCGGAGCTTGACCTCGAGACATGAGGCAGGAAGGCATGAAGGGAGGGGGGCGGGAAAGGGAGGCGGAAGCGCAGCACGCCCACGTGTCACGTCATGCCGCTGTGATGTCTCATTGAAATATTGCTATGTTTTATCTCTAATTAACTAATCCTCGACAGGCTGAACTCACTGAATAGTTTGGGACAAACTAGGTGAGGAGGAACTGTGCACATAGTAAATAGTGTAGTTTGCGTTCTTTATAAGCCTCCAGAAGTGCAAAAGAACTGTCAATAAATTCCCCATCCTCTGCTGACTCTGTCTTAATCTATACAGTAAAGCTGACAAGCGAGCTAAAGTTATAGCCTATTGTTTATGTTCTAGAAAGATATGTGGCTTGTTACTTGCACAATAAATAACTATATTGATAATATTTCATTTTCTCATGATACAGTGGTAGATTTAATCTTTCTTATTTTAGTACATTTTTTACACTGTACCTTTTTTTTGTATATAATATATAAAAAGTCCAATATGTTTAAATTGCATCACTAACACCATTACCCTTTTGTTAAAATACCCATCTTTATTACATATGGCATACCCCTTTATGAATAGCAAAAGCTTTAAACAATGATCCTATAAAATGAAGCAATCAACTTCTAGCCACGAGTCCAAAAATCAATACATCTGTTTCTGATGCATTAATACTTTCATTTACCCTGCACAATTTGTCATGTACTTATTGTATTTTTGTTATGTGCTTTTTAAGAATGAGATTGAAAATAAAAAATAAAAAACATGAACCAACACTAGTATTTACTATGGGCTCTCAGAATTCCTTTTTCTACTTCTGAAATAAAATTTGCTATCTGCCTACCTGCTGTGTAATATCCCATGTGCAGTTACTGAAATCATTAGTGGCATGCCTTCTGTAATTCTTTTTTACACATTTGCTTTCAATTTGAAGTTTTGCATAATGATAGTTTTCTTTAAATAAAAGCCTATTTGGCAGTGAAAGTCTTTTGTGTCATTTTTGTCTGCCTCAGTGCCGGGCTGACATCCTGATTCACAGTTCCAATGGTACCAAGATATTAACCTTAAATGATTACAATACCTTTTTTTTTTCTCTGCTTGATTAAGGGGAGTGGCTTGGTGCTATAAATTAAACCACTAAACTCCCTGAGCTTGCTCTTCCTGAGGCTTGCTCTACTAAGTGGGCTTCTTATTAAGTGGAGTTAAAAAAAGGAGTTGGAAACTAAGGTTGGATATAATTTGTGTGTTGTTTGCTTAATTCTAGGTAGTCCTTCAACTACAGCAGACAGGGTCTAATTCTAAATCATATTTTTTTGTTTTAGGCTACTTTCACACTTGCGTTCAGAGCGGATCCGTCTGGGGTCTGCCCAGACGGATCCGCTCATATAATGCAGACGATGGTATCTGTTCAGAATGTATCCATCTGCATTATATTGTAGAAAAAATTCTAAGTGTGAAAGTAGCTTCAGACGGATCCGTCCAGACTTTACATTGAAAGTCAATGGGGGACGGATCCGTTTTAAAATTGAGCCATATAGTGTCAAATTCAAACGGATCCGTCCCCATTGACTTACATTGTAAGTCTGGACAGATCTGTTTGCCTCCGCACGGCCAGTCAGACACCCGAACGCTGCAAGCAGCGTTCAGGTGTCCGCCTGCTGAGCGGAGCGGAGGCCAAACGCTGCCAGACTGATGCATTCTGAGCGGATCCGCATCCATTCAGAATGCATTAGGGCTGGACGGATGCGTTCGGGGCCGCTTGTGAGAGCCTTTAAACGGAACTCGCAAGCGGAGCCCCGAACGCTAATATGAAAGTAGCCTTACTTGTTTACTGTTGTAATCCCCATTTAGTATGTGTTGCACAATTGACAACGTAGTCCAGTGCACATCTTGCATGATGTATGCAGTCCTGGAACTGCAGTTCCAGGGTGCATATCTTTGTTCAAGATGTGAGCAAATTACCCGTCTGGAATCGCAAATCGAGTCTCTAAACGGGCAAGTTGCAACACTGAGAGGCATTGACAATTTGCAAAAGAGTTTGCTTCTCACCGAGCAAGCACTCTTTGGGGTAGATGAGAGGGAGGGTGACAGAGAGGAGGCTGAGGAAAGTGAGGTAGCTAGCTGGGTAACAGTTAGAAAGCGGGGTAGAGGGAAGAGTGCCAGGGAAGCTAGCCCTGATCTGACACACCCCAACAAGTTTGCACGTTTGGCAGATGAGGGGGATGTCAGTCCAGGGAGAGCACTGCTGCAGGCGGACACTTCCTCTGCCAGTCAAGGGAATGTCAGCTCCAGTAAGCAGGGAACCAGGACAGGTGCTGGTAGTGGGAGACTCCATTATTAGGGGAACAGATAGGGAAATCTGTCACAAAGACTGTGACACATCGCGGATCGGGTTGACAGATTACTGGGAGGGGCTGGAGAAAATCCAGCAGTCATGGTCCATATCGGAACCAATGACAAAGTTAGAGGTAGGTGGAGAGTTCTTATAAATGATTTAAGGGATTTAGGTCAAAAGCTTAGGGCAAGGACCTCAAAGGTAGTATTTTCCGAAATACTACCTGTACCACGGGCCACACAAGAAAGGCAGTGGGAGATTAGGGAGATTACCAAGTGGCTCAAGAGCTGGTGTAGGAAGGAGGGGTTTGGGTTCCTGGAGAACTGGGCTGACTTCTCTATCGGCTACAAGCTCTATCGTAGGGACGGGCTGCACCTCAATGGGAAAGGGGCAGCTGTGCTGGGGAGAAAGATGGCTAGAAGGTTGGAGAAGTGTTTAAACTAGGGACTGGGGGGAGGGAAATTACACTATAGGAAGGGAAGATAGTGCAGATAGAGACCGGGGGCAAGGTAGTGGGACTGTGGGAGGAATGGAAGGAGGGACTAAAACAGTTCAGAAGGAACGGTGTAGGGTAAAAAATATACATAAACCTCTCAAATGTATGTATACTAATGCCAGAAGCCTGACTAATAAAACTGGGGAGCTGGAATTAGTGATGTGTGAGTAGGACTATGACATAGTAGGAATAAGGCTACTTTCACATTAGCGTTTTTATTTTCCGGCATAGAGTTCCATCACAGGGGCTCTATACCGGAAAAAAAATCCCCATGCATTCTGCATGGAGAGCAATCTGTTCAGGATGCATCAGGATGTCTTCAGTTCAGTCATTTTGACATGCTACGGTTTTATCTCCGACTAAAGAAACGGAAGACTTGCCTGAATGCTGAAATTTTTTTTTCATAGGAATGTATTAGTGCCGGATCCGGCATTCAAAATACCGGAATGTCGGATCCGTCCTTCCGGTCTGCGCATGTGCAGACCTTTAAAAATGAGAAGAAAAAAAAACCTGATCTGTTTTGCCTGATGACACAGGAAAAACGGATCCAGTATTGCAATGCATTTTTCAGACTGATCAGGATTTTTCAGACTGATCAGTCAGAAAAAATCAGTTTGCATACAGTTTGCCCCATCAGGCAGTCAGTTCAGGCAACGGAACTGCCTGCCGGAATCAAACAATGCAAGTGTGAAAGTACCCTAACTGTGACATGGCTGGATGATAGCTATGACTGGGCAGTTAATGTACAAGGTTACAGTCTGTTTAGAAAGGATCGCCAAAACTGGAGAGAGGGAGGGGTTTGCCTTTATGTAAAGTCCTGTCTAAAGCCCACACTCTGGGAATATATAAGTGAGGGACATAAACATGTGGAGTTACTGTGGGTAGAGATACATGGATCTAAAAACAACAATAAATTACTAATAGGAGTTTACTTTAAACCACCTAATATACCAGAGTCAACAGAAAATCTACTACTAAACGAGATAGACGAGGCGGCAAATCATATTGAGGTGGTTATTATGGGGGACTTCAACTACCCAGATATAGACTGGGAAACTGAAACTTGTATATCTCATAAGGGAAACAGGTTCTTGGCAATAACCAAAAACAATTACCTCTCCCAACTGGTTCAGGACCCGACTAGAGGGACGGCCATACTGGACTTAGTATTAACCAATAGGCCTGACAGAACAACCGACGTGCTGGTTGGGGGACACCTGGGAAATAGTGACCATAAAGTAATAACCTTCCAATTATCATTCAAAAGAGCGTTTCTACAGGGAGGAACAAAAATACCAAACTTCAAAAAGCTAAATTTAGCCAACTAAGAGAGGCCATAGGCCTAACTAACTGGGAAAAAGTCCTCAAAAATAAAAATACAGCCACAAAATGGGATATCTTTAAAAACATCCTAAAATCTCATTGTGAGAGGTACATACTGTATGGGAATAAAAGGTTAAGGAACAAAAAGAAACCAATGTGGATAAATAGAACTGTACAGAAAGCAATAAATGACAAAAAGAAAGCATATAAATCACTAAAACAGGAGGGTAGCACGGAAGCACTGAAAAACTATAAGGAAAAAAGATAGAACATGTAAAAAACAAATAAATAGAGACCGAGAGATTAATTGTGAAAGAGAGTAAAACTAACCCTAAAATGTTCTTCAATTATATATTTGTTAAAAAGTATAAATATGAAGTTGTCGGCCCTTTAAAGAGTAATGAGGGGGGAGTCGCAGAGAGCGACGAGGAGAAAGCAAAGCTGTTAAATATTTTTTTCTCCAATGTATTCACTGAGGAAAATAAACTGTCGGATGACATGCAGAATGTAAAAATAAATTCCCCATTAAAAGTGTCCTGTCTGACCCAGGAAGAAGTACATCAACGACTTAAAAAGATTAAATTGACAAATCGCCAGGACCAGATGGCATACACCCCCGTATCCTAAAGGAATTAACTAATGTCATAGCCAGACCCTTATTTCTGATATTTGCGGACTCTATACTGACAGGGAATGTCCCACAGGATTGGCACATGGCAAATGTGGTGCCAATATTCCAAAAGGGTCCAAAAACAGAGCCTGGAAACTATAGACCGGTAAGTTTAAACTCCTCAGGACCGCCGTACGCAGGATTGCGTCCTGCCGGCGGTCCTGCTCTTCTGGGTGGACGCATATACGCGTCCTCCCGCGAGAGCCGAGATTTCCTGTGAACGCGTGCGCACAGGCGCGCGCGCTCACAGGAACGGAAGGTAACCGAGTGGATCTCCAGCATGCCAGCGGCGATCGCTCGCTGGCAGGCTGGAGATCCGAATTTTTTAACCCCTAACAGGTATATTAGACGCTGTTTTCATAACAGCGTCTAATATACCTCCTACCTGGTCCTCTGGTGGTCCCTTTTGTTAGGATCGACCACCAGAGGACTCAGGTAGGTAAGTACAGTAGCACCAAACACCGCACTACACTACACCCCCCCCCGTCACTTATTAACCCCTTATAAACCCCTGATCACCCATGATCACCCCATATAAACTCCCTGATCACCCCCCTGTCATTGATCACCGCCCTGTCATTGATCACCCCCCTGTCAGGCTCCGTTCAGACGTCCGTATGATTTTTACGGATCCACGGATACATGGATCGGATCCGCAAAAAGCATACAGACGTCTGAATGGAGCCTTACAGGGGGGTGATCAATGACAGGCGGGTGATCACCCATATACACTCCCTGATCACCCCCTGTCATTGATCACCGCCCTGTCATTGATCACCCCCCTATCAGGCTCCGTTCAGACGTCCGTATGATTTTTACGGATCCACGGATACATGGATCGGATCCGCAAAAAGCATACGGACGTCTGAATGGAGCCTTACAGGGGGGTGATCAATGACAGGCGGGTGATCACCCATATACACTCCCTGATCACCCCCTGTCATTGATCACCCCCCTGTCATTGATCACTCCCCTGTAAGGCTCCATTCAGACGTCCGCATGATTTTTACGGATCCATGGATACATGGATCGGATCCGCAAAACACATGCGGACGTCTGAATGGAGCCTTACAGGGGGTGATCAATGACAGGCGGGTGATCACCCATATACACTCCCTGATCACCCCCCTGTCATTGATAACCCCCCTGTAAGGCTCCATTCAGACGTCCGCATGCGTTTTGTGGATCCGATCCATGTATCCATGGATCCGTAAAAAATCATGCGGATGTCTGAATGGAGCCTTACAGGGGGGGGTGATCAGTGACAGGGGGGTGATTACCCTGATCACCCCCTGTCATTGATAACCCCCCTGTAAGGCTCCATTCAGACGTCCGCATGCGTTCTGTGGATCCGATCCATGTATCCATGGATCCGTAAAAAATCATGCGGATGTCTGAATGGAGCCTTACAGGGGGGGTGATCAGTGACAGGGGGGTGATCACCCTGATTACCCTGATCACCCCCTGTCATTGATAACCCCCCTGTAAGGCTCCATTCAGACGTCCGCATGCGTTCTGTGGATCCGATCCATGGATCCGTAAAAAATCATGCGGATGTCTGAATGGAGCCTTACAGGGGGGGTGATCAGTGACAGGGGGGTGATCACCCTGATTACCCTGATCACCCCCTGTCATTGATAACCCCCCTGTAAGGCTCCATTCAGACGTCCGCATGCGTTCTGTGGATCCGATCCATGTATCCATGGATCCGTAAAAAATCATGCGGATGTCTGAATGGAGCCTTACAGGGGGGTGATCAGTGACAGGGGGGTGATCACCCTGATTACCCTGATCACCCCCTGTCATTGATAACCCCCCTGTAAGGCTCCATTCAGACGTCCGCATGCGTTTTGTGGATCCGATCCATGTATCCATGTATCCGTAAAAAATCATGCGGATGTCTGAATGGAGCCTTACAGGGGGGGTGATCAGTGACAGGGGGGTGATCACCCTGATTACCCTGATCACCCCCTGTCATTGATAACCCCCCTGTAAGGCCTCATGCACACGACCGTTGTGTGCATCCGTGGCCGTTGTGCCGTTAGACGTTTTTTTCTGCGGCTCCATTGACTTTCAATGGGGCCGTTGAAAACTCGGCTTGTGCACCGTTTTTACACCGCGCCCGTGACCCGTGTTTCGAGGCCGTGAAAAAAATATAACCTGTCCTATTTTTTTCACGGCCAACGGTTCACGGCCCCATTCAAGTCAATGGGGCCGTGAAAAACGCGTTTGCACACCCGTTTGTCATCCGCGGCCGCGCCCGTGTCCGCGCCCGTTTTATTTCATACTTCTGACATGGTCAAATTGTCTGCCAAAACTTGTGCCAATAAATTCTTAAAAAAATAGATACAGGAAGTATATGGTCACAGGATATGGTAATTTCGAGCCTCCTGTGCAGACAAGCTGGTGTGTGGTGAGGCAGCCATTTTTCAAGTTTTCAGCAGCCACCATGCCAAGGTGTAATGTTGAAAAATTGATAACCCTGGTCCAGGAGAGGCCCGAACTTTGGGACATCCGGGCCAACTCGTATTGCGACCGGGTTAAAAAGGAGGCCTCATGGGAACAAGTGGCCCGGAGCCTACGCAAGCATGAATGGGCCAAAGCGGATAGCCGAGGTCGTGCTGAATTAGGTAAGTGATAGCAATGTAGATGTGCTGTCATTTTCCTCTGTGTGGGCCAAATATGTAGTTTGTAATTTCCAGAGGGCACCATAGTGTTTTCTTTGTTGTACCGCCTCATTTATCCGAAAGCCCTGTACCTGGCTTATTATAGAGACGTGTATTAAATTCCATTTCCATATTTAAATGGCTGTCCTGCCCTTTGCGACAGCTTTCAGTACTCATGTATAATAACGTCTGGCTATTTTTTACCTTGAAATTGCGCATCTTACAGTTGTCTCCTTCACATATTGTAACGTTTATTAGTCCTAATAGCTTGCATCCACACACCTGCTGGACTGTATCATGTGCTTTTTCCATTTTTGCTTATTTTGCGCATTTTCCTTTTCCCTTTTTTATTTTTTATTTTTTTTTTGGAAAAAATGTAGTTTTTCAAAAAAAAATGTAGATCTCACAATTGTCTTTCATTTCATTTTTAAACAGTCAAGCAAACCAAAACAAGATGGGCGAGTTGCCGGGACCAATTCCGGCGAGAGGTTAGCAACAAAGGCCGGAGTGGGGAGGGAACCTCCAAAAAACGGGCCTACATATACACTGCCCAGCTGCAGTTCTTAAGGCCAGTAATGGATTTGAGGCCGTAAGTAGTTTTCTGTTTTTACTATGAATGTATTGAAAGGGCACACTTTCGGTAGTATGTAGACGGGTAAAACTGAACCAGAATTTAAAGGATCCAGTTGTGTTCTTGTATTGTTGATCTATACTTTCTCTAGTGCAGCCATGTCATAACTGACTCCATCCAGCTGTATAACAACGCAAACTCGCAGCATAGCTGACTAGCTGTAAACTTACCAGTCCGGTTGGGAGTTGTAGTTGTGCATCAGCTGGTGGCCAACAGTTTGTACATGCCTGGTGTTGTTTGTCTACATTATTTTTGGGGTGTGGTTAATCCAGGGCCCACCGCTTATGATCTGTTTGATGAAACGACACGTGTAGTGTGCAGATTGCGCCTCCCCTCTCTGTTTTTTTGGTGTACAATACATTTATTGTCCGTCTAGGGACTAAGATGTTTGCAATATGAACAAGAAATAAGAGAAGGCAGATGACACGTGCACACTGCACGCTTTATTTCCTCATACAGTAGATCATCTAGTTTGCCCGCAAGAAGTCACACACCAATTGATTGGTTTGAACCTATTTCAAGGATTGGTTTCCTATTTACCCTAGCTTGCAAAAAGCCTCCTCTTGGAATAGGAGGGCCGAATATGTATTTCATATTTTGGTTTTGGGACAATGCGACTTTGGTTTAATACAGACCGATTCCCTTACTTTGGTATGTATTTGAAAATGGAACTCCTTAGGTATTGGTATTGTCATTTATATTGCTTAAATGGTACTGAACCAAAGCCAACATTGATTCCTTTCTGAAACCAATGAAAATCTCAAAAATCCGGATCCATAGAAAATGGATTATAATGATGTTCCAACTACGGTTGACCAGCAGGATTAAAAGTAATACTCTCACCATGGTCAATTGAGGGCTGGTACATGTACATTCTTAGTAAATGATCGTATACTCGAATCTATTTTCCGCTTGATACTTTGGATGGTGGTAGCGGGTCACATCCTGACGAGATGCCGTTGGCACTGGTTTCGGCCCTTGAATGTTGAATCCTCTTCTGTTGTTGGACAGCTCCAAACGGCCAACAATGTTTGCCATTTTCAGTAACATTATGCCTTTACAAGACTTCTGCTAGCGTTACATGTAAAATGACTATTTTTCTCGATTTTGCACTGTTCACCTCTAAGCTAGTAGTGAGTAATTAAAATCAAATGTCTGATCTATGCTACCACTCTGTATCTAATTTGGAGACACACGCCAGATTCTAACTAATATATAGTCTGTGTATTTATAAATGTAATCCAGGCCAAAATGTAATGTACTTTTTTTTGAAATTCCATTTCAGAACTGTGGACAGTCTGGATCCCTCGGCTGATTCGGAGACGTCTGGGAGTGAGACCCCTGCGGTTTTCTCCCCCGCCACAAGTCCTGCTCCCACGCCGGCTGAGGACCCCGAGGACTCCACCCAGAGCCAAGCCCCCCAACCACTATCCAGTCCACCGCGGATTGTTCAACCCCAGCCCAGACATCGCCGCCGTGTCCCTCCCTCTTCCTCTGTGCCAGAGAATCGGGAAGTAATTGATGCCCGAGTCATCGATTTTCTGGCCCAGAGGAGGAGTGATGGCAAGGAGGAGAAAATGTTGAGGGGACTGGGGCCGCTACTGCAGCAGGTCCCTGCGAATGAGCAGCCAGACTGCATGGCTTGCTTAAACATGGTCATAAAAATGTTTACTTGCCCCAACCATGGAGACCTCATTGGGCCATTGCATGCATTGAAACTCCAGGTTGAAAATGCAGGCCAGCAGCCAAATCCTGCGCCATATTCATTCCCACCCCAACCCACCCAAGGCCCTTCTTATGCCCCCCCCCTTCCCCAGTACCTTCCACCTCAGGGGCCTATTCATCCTGGGGGCCAGCCCCTTTACCAGCCCCAATTACCAACTGGTGCCCCAACACAGGCCCAGGTTAGGCCACGGTCCACATTTGCACCGGGCTCATTCACGCGGGACCTTCTTGATTTGTAATTTGGGAGGGTTGTTTTATATTAAGCACTTTATTTTTATGTTATTTGTGTGTTGTAAGATTATTTTCATTGCCAGTGTTTTGGGTGACCCCTTATTTTGACTAAAGTTTGGTTTGGGTCCCAAAAAATTTGACTATTGTTTTATTTGCACACTACACACAACATGTACATTTTAAAATGCATTCTAAAACAAAAGCTACACACACTGTATCTCAGAAAGCCACACTTTATTTGGACGATAAAGATCTTTATTTAGGGTTCCTGTGCAGATGAGGTATTAGAAAACTTTTTGGACCATAAGAGCAAAATATCAAGATGTTTCTGAAAAATTCCATTTAAACAGAAACATCAATAATATTTAGTTTGATGTATGTTTAAATATGTGATGTCCAAAAAATCTCAGCCCGCAAGCCCACGTCAAGGGTCCTCATTATCTTGCGAGTCCCTACACTCAACTAACACAATCATTTTTAGTAATTTAGCTAGAAAAAAATAAAAACTAAAGAGCCCAGAAGATTTCAAAAACTGCCACGAATAGCGTCCCTCTGCCATGGCAAAGACCCCTCTGGGCTGATAAAGTAGTCTGCAAAGAGTTCCCGAACTGCAATGCCTGCAGTCCCAGGTCGTCTATGCAGGGTCCTTTCCAAACCCAAATCTGATGACGTAGGAAGATCTTCCATGTCAAGAGAAGAGGAAGCCTCGTGAATCCTGGTGAAGTTGTGTAGAACAACACAAGCTTGAATCACCAGGGTAGCATTCTCCGGATCCATCTGTATGGATGACAGAAACACCCTCCACTTGCTAGAGAGTATCCCGAAAGCGCACTCCACATACCGACGGGCACGAGTCAACCGGTAGTTGAAGATACGCCTCCTGACATCCAAACCACGCTTTGGGAAGGGCCGCATAACATGTGGAGTCAATGCAAACCCTTCATCCGCCACGATGACAAACGGAGCCGGCGGACCTGCATATCCGGGCAGTCTTCTGGACTCGGGCAGGGCAAGCTGGTTGGCACGAAGCCGCTCACCCATTCTAGAAGCACTAAAGATGCGAGCATCCGCAGTGCTTCCATAGGACCCGATATCTACCATTATAAACCGGTAATGACTGTCAGCAACAGCCATCAGCACTACCGAGAAAAACTGTTTATAATTGAAGAAACGGCTCCCTGAGTGTGGCGGCTTCTTCACACGGATGTGCTTGCCATCCATTGCCCCGATGCAGTTTGAGAACTGCGCAGAATTTTGGAAGCCCTCAGCGATCCGAAGCCAATCGTCCACCTTGGGCTGTGGCATCACCGTCTCTCGGATTTGCTGCCAGATGACATGGCAAGTGTGTCGTACAATTCTCGAGATCGTTGAGGTCCCTAAAAGAAACTCAAAATGCAGGGATGCAAAAGAGTTCCCAGTGGCAAGGAATCTGTAGGAAAAAGGGGGGAAAAAAAAAAACAGTCATCAACAAATCGCAGGTAAGAACAGATTCAGGATTCTAGTATAATGCTGTATACACTCCACGATTGAAAACACCATATGTCTAGTGGTGGGGAACCTATGGGACGGGTGCCATAGTCGGCACTCAAGGCCCTGTGTGTGGGCAGTACTACCACAACTAAGTGACAACAACTATGTTTAGACCCTTTTTAATGCAGTAAATGCTGTGCAAGTGCACAATTATGTGAACATTATGCATGATGAGGACGATAGCTGGAAATCTCGTGGGTTGCCAGCAGCACAATCATCCCAAATAGGGTCCAGACCGGTACATCGACTTGGACCAAGGTGGTGCACGCAGAGAGAGATCCTGACAGAGGGACCAATTTCATTCAGACACTATCAAAAACCACGGCACTCGACAGTATAGGATGAAAATTGTTGACAGATTAATAACTCTGAAAGGAAGGTTACAGCTGCTGAATGACGGCGGACTGAGTGTATTAAACACCATTTTTAGCAAACGCCTGGCGAGTGCAGTGTATTTTTGGAGTGTCTGGAGGACGATAGCTGAACACAAGTTTTGAACTGTATCCAAATGGTAAAAAAAACACCAAAAATGTTAGGTCATGTAACAGGGATTAATGTGTAAAGAAACAAACCATTAAACTCCCCCCCCCCCCCCCAAAAGAAAAAAAGGGCAAAGAAATGCTACTTCAGCAAACAGTAGCACATGTCTCACAGCAGCCATTTTGGAGCACATGTTACTCCTAACACAAGCAGTGCACATTTCTGGTGAAACTTAACAAGTACTATACTGCTTACCTCAACGTGACGATGAGCCTTTCCTCAGGAGTAATGCTGCGCCTCATATTGGTGTCCATAAAGGTAAGGACAGTACGTAGAGACGACAGCAATCGGTCAAAGGTACCCACTGACATCCGACAGAAGGAAAAGAACTTCTCCGGATGGCGGCGAAGATCTTGGTATAGCGTATGGAAGTGTCCTTTCCGGTGCCGTTGGGAAACAATCGGATGGACCCAAAATCGTCGCCTTCTCCTCGGTTCCTCATTCACCAAAGGAGTGCGCTGTCCCCAACGCCGAGAAACCAGCCAATGCAGCAAGACCTCGTCCTCAGAATCAGACATGGTGATACAGCAAAGAGAGCAGCCAAATAACCTCTGTACTCTGGAAAGACTACAGAAAATGGCCACAAATGCATACTCAGGTGCCCCTGATTTATACCAGTATCCTGGGTGGAGATATTAAAATGACATTTTTTTTACCATTCCTAGATTTCTGACGGTCCGCAAAAAAAACGGGAACACGGACACACGGAAGCACAACGGAAGCAAAAACGGCCACGGATCACGGAACAACGGAACCACGTTTTGCGGGCCGAGAAAAAAAACTGTCGTGTGCATGAGGCCTTAGGCTCCATTCAGACGTCCGCATGCGTTCTGTGGATCCGATCCATGTATCCATGGATCCGTAAAAAATCATGCGGATGTCTGAATGGTGCCTTACAGGGGGGGTGATCAATGACAGGGGGGTGATCAGGGAGTCTATATGGGTGATCACCCCCCTGTCATTGATCACCCCCCTGTCATTGATCACCCCCCCCCCCTGGTAAGGCTCCATTTAGACATTTTTTTTGGCACAAGTTAGCGGAAATTTTTTGTTTGTTTTTGTTTTTTCTTACTAAGTCTCATATTCTACTAACTTGTGTCAAAAAATAAAATCTCACATGGACGCACCATACCCCTCACGGAATCCAAATGCGTAAAAATTTTTAGACATTTATATTCCAGACTTCTTCTCACGCTTTAGGGCCCCTAAAAAGCCAGGGCAGTATAAATACCCCACATGTGACCCCATTTCGAAAAGAAACAAAAAAAAAAATCAATATCCGCTAACTTATGCAAAAAAAAAAAAATTCTAGGAACTCGCCATGCCCCTCATTGAATACCTTGGGGTGTCTTCTTTCCAAAGTGGGGTCACATGTGGGGTATTTATACTGCCCTTGCTTTTTAGGGGCCCGAAAGTGTGAGAAGAAGTCTGGGATCCAAATGTCTAAAAATGCCCTCCTAAAAGGAATTTGGGCCCCTTTGCGCATCTAGGCTGCAAAAAAGTGTCACACATGTGGTATCGCCGTACTCAGGAGAAGTTGGGCAATGTGTTTTGGGGTGTCATTTTACATATACCCATGCTGGGTGAGATAAATATCTTGGTCAAATGCCAACTTTGTATAAAAAAATGGGAAAAGTTGTCTTTTGCCAAGATATTTCTCTCACCCAGCATGGGTATATGTAAAATGACACCCCAAAACACATTGCCCAACTTCTCCTGAGTACGGTGATACCAGATGTGTGACACTTTTTTGCAGCCAAGGTGGGCAAAGGGGCACCTTTCGGATTTCGCAGGCCATTTTTTACACAGTTTGATTGCAAGGTACTTCTTACACATTTGGGCCCCTAAATTGCCAGGGCAGTATAACTACGCCACAAGTGACCCCATTTTGGAAAGAAGACACCCCAAGGTATTCCGTGAGGGGCATGGCGAGTTCCTAGAATTTTTTATTTTTTGTCGCAAGTTAGTGGAATATGAGACTTTGTAAGGAAAAAAGAGAAAAAAAAAATCATCATTTTCCGCTAACTTGTGACAAAAAATAAAAAATTCTAGGAACTCGCCATGCCCCTCACGGAATACCTTGGGGTGTCTTCTTTCCAAAATGGGGTCACTTGTGGCGTAGTTATACTGCCCTGGCAATTTAGGGGCCCAAATGTGTGAGAAGTACCTTGCAATCAAAATGTGTAAAAAATGGCCTGCAAAATCTGAAAGGTGCACTTTGGAATATGTGCCCCTTTGCCCACCTTGGCAGCAAAAAAGTGTGACACATCTGGTATCGCCGTACTCAGGAGAAGTTGGGGAATGTGTTTTGGGGTGTCATTTTACATATACCCATGCTGGATGAGAGAAATATCTTGGCAAAAGACAACTTTTCCCATTTTTTTATACAAAGTTGGCATTTGACCAAGATATTTTTCTCACCCAGCATGGGTATATGTAAAATGACACCCCAAAACACATTCCCCAACTTCTCCTGAGTACGGCGATACCAGATGTGTGACACTTTTTTGATGCCAAGGTGGGCAAAAGGGCACATATTCCAAAGTGCACCTTTCGGATTTCACCGGTCATTTTTTACAGATTTTGATTGCAAAGTACTTCTCACACATTTGGGCCCCTAAATTGCCAGGGCAGTATAACTACGCCACAAGTGACCCCATTTTGGAAAGAAGACACCCCAAGGTATTCCGTGAGGGGCATGGCGAGTTCCTAGAATTTTTTATTTTTTGTCGCAAGTTAGTGGAATATGAGACTTTGTAAGGAAAAAAGAGAAAAAAAAAATCATCATTTTCCGCTAACTTGTGACAAAAAATAAAAAATTCTAGGAACTCGCCATGCCCCTCACGGAATACCTTGGGGTGTCTTCTTTCCAAAATGGGGTCACTTGTGGCGTAGTTATACTGCCCTGGCAATTTAGGGGCCCAAATGTGTGAGAAGTACCTTGCAATCAAAATGTGTAAAAAATGGCCTGCAAAATCTGAAAGGTGCACTTTGGAATATGTGCCCCTTTGCCCACCTTGGCAGCAAAAAAGTGTGACACATCTGGTATCGCCGTACTCAGGAGAAGTTGGGGAATGTGTTTTGGGGTGTCATTTTACATATACCCATGCTGGATGAGAGAAATATCTTGGCAAAAGACAACTTTTCCCATTTTTTTATACAAAGTTGGCATTTGACCAAGATATTTTTCTCACCCAGCATGGGTATATGTAAAATGACACCCCAAAACACATTCCCCAACTTCTCCTGAGTACGGCGATACCAGATGTGTGACACTTTTTTGCTGCCAAGGTGGGCAAAGGGGCGCATATTCCAAAGTGCACCTTTTGGATTTCACCGGTCATTTTTTACACATTTTGATTGCAAAGTTCTTCTCACACATTTGGGCCCCTAAATTGCCAGGGCAGTATAACTACCCCACAAGTGACCCCATTTTGGAAAGAAGACACCCCAAGGTATTCCGTGAGGGGCACGGCGAGTTCCTAGAATTTTTTATTTTTTGTCGCAAGTTAGTGGAATAAGAGACTTTGTAAGAAAAAAATAAATAAATAAAATCATCATCATTTTCCGCTAACTTGTGACAAAAAATAAAAAGTTCTATGAACTCACTATGCCCATCAGCGAATACCTTAGGGTGTCTACTTTCCGAAATGGGGTCATTTGTGGGGTTTTTCTACTGTTTGGGCATTGTAGAACCTCCGGAATCATGACAGGTGCTCAGAAAGTCAGAGCTGTTTCAAAAAGCGGAAATTCACATTTTTGTACCATAGTTTGTAAATGCTATAACTTTTACCCAAACCATTTTTTTTTTTGCCCAAACATTTTTTTTTTATCAAAGACATGTAGAACAATAAATTTGGCGAAAAATTTATATATGGATGTCGTTTTTTTTGCAAAATTTTACAGCTGAAAGTGAAAAATGTCATTTTTTTGCAAAAAAATCGTTACATTTTGATTAATAACAAAAAAAGTTAAAATGTCAGCAGCAATAAAATACCACCAAATGAAAGCTCCATTAGTGAGAAGAAAAGGAGGCAAAATTCATTTGGGTGGTAAGTTGCATGACCGAGCGATAAACGGTGAAAGGAGTGTAGTGCCGAAGTGTAAAAAGTGCTCTGGTCATGAAGGGGGTTTCACCTAGCGGGGCTGAAGTGGTTAACATCTGTTGTGGGTAAACTGTTTGAAGGTTTTCTGAGAGATGCTACCTTAGAGCATCTCATCTGAATTAAGCAAGTAACGCCATATCAGCATGGCTTCGTGAGGGATTGGTCATGCCAAACTAATTTAATCAGTTTCTATGAGGAGGTAAGTTCTAGACTTGACAGCGGCGAATCAATGGATGTCGTATATCTGGACTTCTCCAAAGCATTTGACACTGTACCACATAAAAGGTTAGTATATAAAATGAGAATGCTCGGACTGGGAGAAAACATCTGCATCTTGGTAAGTAACTGGCTCAATGATAGAAAACAGAGGGTGGTTAACGGTACAAACTCAGATTGGGTCACTGTGACTAGTGGGGTACCTCAGGGGTCAGTATTGGGCCCTATTCTCTTCATATATATTTATTAATGATCTTGTAGAAGGCTTGCATAGTAAAGTATCAATTTTCGCAGATGACACTAAACTGTGTAAAGAAAGGGATCTGGATAGAATGCAGGCTTGGGCAGAGAAGTGGCAGATGAGGTTTAACACTGACAAATGTAAAGTTATGCACATGGGAAGGAATAACGCAAGTCACCCGTACATACTAAATGATAAAACACTTGTAACACTGACATGGAAAAGGATCTAGGATCTAGCAAACTAAGCTGCAAAAAAACAGTGTCAGGCAGCTGCTGCCAAGGCCAATAAGATAATGGGTTGCTTTAGAAGGGGCATAGATGCCCGTGATAAGAACATAGTCCTACCACTTTACAAATCGCTAGTCAGACCACACATGGAGTACTGTGTACAGTTCTGGGCTCCTGTAAACAAGGCAGACATAGCAGAGCTGGAGAAGGTCCAGAGGAGGGCAATTAAAGTAATAACTGGAATGGGGCAACTACAGTACCCTGAAAGATTATCAAAATTAGGGTTATTCACTTTAGAAAAAAGACGACTGAGGGGAGATCTAATTAAAAGGTATAAATATATCAGGGGTCAGTACAGAGATCTATCCCATCATCTATTTAGCCCCAGGAGTGTGACTGTGACGAGGGGACATCCTCTGCGTCTGGAGGAAAGAAGGTTTGTACACAAACATAGAAGAGGATTCTTTACGGTAAGAGCAGTGAGACTATGGAACTCTCTGCCTGAGGAGGTGGTGATGGTGAGTACAATAAAGGAATTCAAGAGGGGCCTGGATGTATTTCTGGAGCGTAATAATATTACAGGCTATAGCTACTAGAGAGGGGTCATTGATCCAGGGAGTTAGTCTGATTGCCTGATTGGAGTCGGGAAGGAATTTTCTATTCCCCTAAATTGGGAAAAATTGGCTTCTACCTCACAGTTGTTTTTTTTGCCTTCCTCTGGATCAACTTGCAGGATAACAGGCCGAACTGGATGGACAAATGTCTTTTTTTGGCCTTATGTACTATGTTACTATGTTACTAAGGTAATCACAATCTTTGCAATTAAAAATATACTTGAGAGGAGTCATCAGTTAGGACTCATGCCTACGAACATAAGGGCTCCTTGGCCGTGCTGCGGACTGCAAATTGTGGTCTGCAATGCACGGGTACAGACCGTGGGGGAGCCGTATGCAGATCGCGGACCCATTCACTTGAATGGGGTCCGCAATCCACATCCGACGGTCCGCACTGCAAAAAAGTACCAGACCAGAAACACCATGGAAGCACTCTGTAGTGCTTCTGTGGGGTTACGATCCGTGCCTCCACTCCGCATCTCCGTGATTGCGAACCCATTCAAGTGAATGGGTCCGCGGCCCATGATGCGGAATGCACGCGGCCGGTGCCCGTGTATTGCGGAACAGCTGTATGCGGGGAGCACACGGTCGTGTGCATGAGCCCTTAAGCTGCTATTTTTCAGGAAGGTAATACAAATATTGTACATTCTTTAAGATGTTTTAAATCAGCTGAAGTTATTCTTGAAAGAAATTATTGCATAGTTTACCCAATTAAAATATCACTAAGTACTTCTTGCATTCCGGTGCCTAAAAATAAACTGCAGTACTTGAATAATAACCAGTTAATAAGTTGCCTATTTTGGGCTTTAACACCTTCAAGACCAGACCCATTTTCATTATTTCATAATTTTACTCCCAGCTTTCTAAAAGCCATAATTTTTTATTTTTCCTTTTACCTTTTACATAGCCTTATGAGTTTTTTTTAGTTTTTTATTAACAAGCCACACATGCTAATGGTATCATTTATAATTGCATATGGTGTAGTGAGAAACTGGGAAAAAATTTCAAGTGAGGTGGAATTGGGAAAAGAAATGCAATTCCTCCACAGTTTTATGGGTTTTGTTTTCATAGCATTCCTTATGTGGTAAAACTGAGCTGTTACCTTCATTCTCTGGATCAGTGCAATTGCAACAATACCACATTTATATAGTTTTTATTGTGTTATGATAATGAAAAAATAAAAACATTTGAAAAATATTTATTTTTTCTTTTCATCACCATATTCTGTTTCTTATCACTTTTCTACGGTTATGCCTACGGAGCTGTGTGAAAGCTAATTTTTTGCGGGATAATCAAACTTTTATTGATACTATTTTGGGGTGTGAATGACTTTTTAATAATTTTTTTATTTATTTTTTGTTGGTGAAGTGACAAAAAAATGCAAATCGGTCATTTTGTTTATTTTTTTCCATTATGCCATTTGCCATATAGGATAAATATTTTTATATTATAAGAGAGTGGCCATTTTTGGAAGCAGTGTTGCTTATAATGCCTTTTTTATTTTTTTATTTTTTTCATTTTGGGAAAAGAGAATGATTTGAATTGTTATATATTTTATTTTTTTATATTTTTAAAACATTTTTTCCCCCCTTTGTATGTAATCCATTACTGAATAGAAAATTCTGCATATTCCAATACTGTGCTGCAGTTATTATTACTAAGGAATGCTGAGATCAGGGAAGGTATTTCGACCCTAAGAGCACATGCTCCTGAATTTTTTAGGTCTCAGATGTTGTGGTTACATTTGACCATGGCATCTGAGGGTTAAAGGTCTGTGATCTGTGTTAAACATTAGGCACCCTGCTGCTATGGCTCTCTCTCTTGTCTGCAGTGGGTGGCTATCTTTAAAGGCTTGACATCCAAGGATGATTAGAAGAGGTTAATGGCATAATTCAATTTATGAAATGAGTCTTGTATTAAAAAAAAGAGAAATGGAAAAATCCTGGGGTAAAACTGAAAAAAACTGAATTCACCAGTTCTCACCATAGCAATCAAGTGGCATCCTGCAATTTTGCCTAATTATCTCCGATAGTGGTCATGGTGGCTGTGTATTACAGAGTCAGCACCTGTCATGTATTGGGCAGGTGCTCATGCAGTACCACAGACATATGATTACATGCAGTGGTCAGGAAAGTGTTAAAAAGGGATTCCAGCACTATGGAAAAAATGTTCATTGGCCTGAAAATGGTTAAAAAATAAACAATCTTATACTCAACTGGCTTAGGCTACTTTCACATTAGCGGAAGCCTTCTCCGGCAAGCTGTTCCGGCGGGTGAACAGCCTGCGGGATCCATGCTATCGCTAGTGCACCCATGCCTTTGCAAGTCCACTCTGGCCCATTTACTATAATGGGGGTGGGCCGGAGGTCCAGCTGCAGCATGGCAAACATGTCGAGAGGCGGCCAAAATAAAACTAAGACATGTCGTAGTTTTATTCCGGCCATTTCTCGGCATTGTCGCTGTGCTGCAGCCGGACCTCCGGCCCGCCCCCATTATAGTGAATGGGGCCGGGGGGATGCGTGCACTAGCGGCAGCACGGATCCGTCAGGCTATTCACCCGCCGGAACAGCCTGCCAGAGAAGGATGCCGCTAATGTGAAAGTAGACTTATACTGAAGTCTATGATATACAGAAAGTTGTAACATTGTATTTGTTTAAGTTGTGTTTCTCCACTCTACCGCTAGAAGGGTCTGGTTCAGCTACAAACTGTATATAAGGAGAGCAGTAAGAGCTCCTAGTGTTCTGCAATTAGGGATCAGTGCTTAGAAGATGAGACTCTGCCAGATTGCTTGGGTAACCAAAAGAAGATGCTGAGATGGGGATGCTTAGCCACATACCCTGGGTCACCAGCCCTGTGGCTAAAGGTACATTAGGTGGTCACAGGATAAATATGTAACTGTCGGCCAGTACAGGCCCCAACAATTTGCAAATAGGTATTCAACTGACAGCAAAGAACTTTGGATTCTGTGGCTGGAGTTACATTAGGCGGTCACAGGATAAATATGTAACTGTCAGCCAGTACAGGCCACAAAAATTATTCATTCACCTGACATAAAAGGCCTTTTATGCCGCTGCATATACATAAGGCAAGGACCATTCTTTGTTCTGGGTGGTGGCACATATGTGTGTGCTGGCATGATGAAATTCAATTGCACGTGGTCATCACAGGTGTTGAATTCCTCCGAGATACATGCCTCATTCATTTTTAAAAATGTGAGGTAGTCCACACTGTTGTGAGCTAGGCGAGTGCGCTTATCTTCACAATCTTCCCTGCTGCGCTGAACGTCCTTTCGGACAGGACACTGGACGAGGGGCAAGCCAAGAGTTCCATGGCAAATTGTAACAGCTCTGGCCACAGGTCAAGACTGCACACCCAATAGTCAAGGGGTTCCTCTCTTCTCAGAGCATCCACATCGGCCGTTAATTGGATGTAGTCGGACACCTATCAGTCTAGACGTTCCCTGAGGCTGGATCCGGAGAGTGGCTGTCGATGGGTTGGGTGCAAGAATGATCATATACCTGAAGTGACCAACACATCTTCAAACCGCCCTCTTTTTGCAGGCGCAGTAGGTTGTTTTGTTGTGGGTGGCAATTCCACTGCCAGTCCCCGCAACAGCATTATGCAGCATCTATCGCAGCAACCCCTGGAAATGCTGGGTTCTGAAAGCCCTCTGTGATGCTGGTAACATGTCCGCCATTTTGTGTTTTTTTTTTACATGGGGCCTAAGTACGTTGCCACCGAGTACAGGTTCTTGACCTTTACGCTTTTTATACGGTGGTTCCTCTTCAAACACTGGAGCATGAAAGCCCCATTTGCACTAAATTGGAAGCGGTGGAGCGCCCTGGAGAATGTCATCCTCGGTCTCATCACTCCAGCCACAGATAACACCAGGGATCCCCTGAAAAGTTTAAAGCCTGCTCTTCTTGCTCCTCCTCTTTCTCCTCCCCCAGCCACCATTCTCCTCTGACTCCTCTTCAGACTCCTGCTGACTTGTGTCAGATAGACTAGCCCACTAGTCTCACCTGGCATGTTGAATAGGTTGGGAGCTTGGGGGGTGCAGCGGAAGAGGCAGTAGCAGTGGAAAATGAGGAATCAGCAGAGGAGGAGACAGAGGATGGACTGGGAGGAGGAGAAGAAGAGGCAGGCATACATGTATTCCGTGGCACTAACACCAAATCCACATGGGTGCCATTGGTTACATTAATGATGGCCATCAGAAGGTTCACCTAGTGGGCAGTAAAAATGATGAACCTTTCCTGCCGGTGTTTGCTAGACAACGTGTCTGCGGTAAGATGTATCTTGGCACCGACACTGTGTGCCAGAGATATATTAACTTGCCACTAAACGTGGCCATATAGTTCAGGGATGCCCTTCTGGAAAAAATATCTTCTTCTGGGGACCTTCCATTGCGGTGTACCAATGGCCACAAATTTTCTAAAGGCCTCCGAGTCCACCAACTTATATGGCAGTAGTTGGCGGGCTAGCAGTTCTGACAAGCCAGCGGTCAGCCGTTGGGCAAGAGGATTATCCAGCGTCATCATTCTTTTACACTCAAACATTTGGGCCACAGAAGCCTGCCTTGTGCCAGATGAACGTGACTATGGCACAGTAGAAGTTGGAGGGGAGGACAAATAGGAGAAGATAGGAGAAGGAGAAGAGGCAGGACGTGGAGCACGGGAAGTGTGGCTTTGTGGATTCTGACTGCGTTGCTCACACTAGGCTCGGTGATGGAAGGCCAGTGCCTTCATAGGGCGGTCGTCCCTAGGTGAGTGTTGGGGTTACCGCGACTTATGCATTTACAGCACAGGCTGCAGATGGCAACACTATGGATACTGTCGTCAGACCGCTGGTTGGCAGCCGTTGCTACCTCCTCTTTCTGAACCGATGCCAAGAATAGGTGCGCATCGGTAAGGTCTGGGAATGGATGGGAAAATAATTCCTCTGACTCGAGTGGAGGGGCTATGGTGGTGGTGGTGGAGGTGGTGGTGTCTTTGAGGATGCACACAGCAGAGAGTGAGGAGGGTGCAGATACAGAGGATGAGGAGGGTGCAGAAGCGGAAGGCTGAGTGAGCCACTCAACCAACTCTAGTACGTCCTTTGACATAATCGCACGCACCTTCTCCAATTTCCCACTTAGGCTCCGGCCTGGTGCACCTGCCCGACCCCTACCACCCTTACGGAATGGCTTGCCTCTTCCTCTGCCTGTCATTTTTAAAATGACCCTGTGCCAAAGTCCCTAGAGAAGAGCAGTATTTGTGGAAGCTGATATATGGCAGGCATCAATCAGTTGTTAGTTTAAGAAGGCATATCACCCTCAAGCAGTAATTTTTTGGACACAGGTATATGGAAAACCTCTATCACTATTTTGTGGAAGCTGATATATGGCAGGCCTCAATCAGTTGTTAGTTGAAGCTGGTATATCACCCTCAATCAGTAATTTTGTGAACGCAGGTATATGGAAAACCCCTATCACTATTTTGTGGAAGCTCAGGGAGAATTCGAATAAGAGCAACAAAGGTGTAGGCGGAGTGCCAGCGGCTGTGAAGGCGATTCCCCTTCAATGAAATAGCAGGAAAAATTCCACGGCACATCCAAGGCGTAAAATAAAATTAGGCTTTATTCACCAGACCGCGGTCTGGTGAATAAAGCCTAATTTTATTTTACGCCTTGGATGTGCCGTGGAATTTTTCCTGCTATTTTGTGAAAGCTGATATATTGATGGCCTCAATCAGTTGTTAGTTGAATCAGGTATATCAAAACCCGCAATCTGTATTTTGTGGATGCAGGTATATGGAAAACCTCTATCATTATTTTGTGGAAGCTGATATATAGAAAGGACTCAATCAGTTGTTAGTTGAAGCTGGTATATCACCCTCACGCAGTATTTTTGTGGACGCAGGTATATGGAAAACCTCTCACTATTTTGTGGAAGCTGATATAGGACAGGCATCAATCAGTTGTTAGTTGAAGCTGGTATATCACCCTCAAGCAGTATTTTTGTGGACGCAGGTATATGGAAAACCTCAATCACTATTTTGTGGGAGTTGATAGATCACAGTCCTCAATCAGTATTTTCTGGAAGCACACAAATGCACTATAATATACTTTCTATGTTAGAAAGTATATTATAAGTATATCACACCCCTCTGTGTATCACACCTATCGATAGCACAACGTTACTAGTCCTTAAAAGGACTTTTTTTGCCCTATTAGCTAGCGTTTGGTGTCCCTAAGTTCCTAACAACCTGTCCCTGCTCCAAAATGCAACCTCTGCCTACACTGGCAAAAGACATAATGTAAAATGGCTGCCAGATAGGGTTCTGTTATAGGGTTGGGGGGGTGTAAATGTGCTGAAACGTCTCAATTGGCTGTCGTGTCCCACCTGATGGATGTGTCATGGGTCAAAGTTCGGTGCAATGCAAAAGAATGTGGCGCACGTGGACATCACCATATGTTTGCATGGGCCTGCGAGGGCCTGCAGCAGAACTAACACTTTAAAAGATTGTAGGTGAGGGACTGCTGGTGAGCTGACCATCTAAAACATTATATTTTAGGGCCTGCAGGTGAGCTGACCCTCTAAAACATTATGTGCAAGGGCCTGCAGGTAAGCTGACCCTTTAAAAGATATTAGGTGAGGGCCTGCTGGTGATCTGAACCTCTAAAAAATTATATGCGAGGTCCTGCAGGTATGCTGACCCTCTAAAAAATTATATGCGAGGGCCTGAAGATGAGCTGACTCTGTAAAACATTATATGCGAGGGTCTGTAGGTGAGCTGACCCTGTAAAACATTATGCAAGTGGCTGCAGGTGAGCTGACCCTGTAAAAGATTGTATGTGAGTGCCTGCAGGTGAACTAACCCTCTAAAAAATTATATGCGATGGCCTACAGATGAGCTGACCCTGTAAAAGATTTTAGATGCTGGCCTACAGGTGAGCTGACCCTGTAAAACATTATATGCGAGGGCCTGCAGGTTAGATGACCCTGTAAAATATTATGTAAGAGGGCCTGCAGGTGAGCTGACCCTCTAAAAAGTTATATGCAAGGGCCTGCGGGTGAGCTGACCCTGCAAAAGATTTTTGGTGCGGGCCTGCTGGTGAGCTGACCCTGTAAAACATTATATGCAAGGGCATGCAGGTGAGCTGACCCTCTAAATAACTACATGCGAGGCCCTGAGCTGACCCTGTAAAAGATTGTATGTGAGAGTCTGCAGGTGAGCTGACCCTGTAAAAGATATTAGTTGCGAGCCTGCTGGTGGGCTGACCATGTAAAACACTTTATGCGAGTGCCTGTAGGTGAGTTGACCCTGGAAAAGATTTTAGGTGCGGGCCTGCTGGTGAGCTGACCCTGTAAAACATTATATGCAAGGACATGCAGGTAAGCTGACCCTCTAAATAAATATATGCGAGGGCCTGAGCTGAACCTGTAAAAGATTGTAGGTGAGTGCCTGCAGGCGAGCTGACCCTTTAAAAAATTATATGCGAGGGCCTGCAGGTGAGCTGACCCTATAAAAGATTTTAGTTGCAAGCCTGCTGGTGATCAGACCCTGTAAAACACTTTATGCGAGTGCCTGTAGGTGAGTTGACCCTGTAAAAGATTTTAGGTGCGGGCCTACTGGGGAGCAGGGCCTGCTGTGTGACCACAGGAAGAGCAGCAGATGCCATCTTAGGAAGTTGCTGAAATAGAGGCACAGAGAAATATGGTTGCTAAGGGCTGAATACAGACATCAGAAAGAACCCCGAAATGTATTGTTTTTACTTGGCAAAAAGAATATGCAATAAAGAAGAAGATTTCCTATTCTTCGCAAGAGTGTCCTGATATGGTATATTTTGCGCCAATCTGAGATCCAGCCATCTGTATATTGCAAGTTCCTTTGGAGAAGGCCGGGCCCCATCTCCTGAAGCTTCTGGATACAACGCCAGCATACCCTTCATCAGACACATTATATCTACATGCGCACGGTAACTATATAAGGGTAGCCTTCCCTTTTAACTTTTTCCTTCCAGCTCCATTAATTTGGAACCTACTACCCTATGGTGCGCTTTCTGTTTTTGCTTTTCTAGCAAAAATCACCCAATTATAGGTGAAACTGTCCCAGGCTTTGGAGAGTGTTGCCCTGCCTCTGTTAGAACTGCTGTATGTTCCCCTTGTCTCCCCTACTCAGTTGCCCAACGAACGACGGACTCTGTCGCCAGCGTTGTCAGATGGATATGCACTATTTTAATTCTCCTCTCCACCAGAGGAATGAGAGATGAGAAGTTCTCTTTGTAGCGGGGGTCGAGAAGGGTGAACAACCAGTAATCCGTGTTGTCTAAAATGCGTATAACGTGTGGGTCGCTGGAAAGGCAGCCTAACATGAAGTCAGCCATATGTGCCAGAGTACCAACAGGTAAGACTTTGCTGTCGTCATCAGGAGGACGACTCTCAATCTCCTCATCCTCTTCCTCCTCTTCTTCCCATCCATGCAGAACAGATGGAATTAAACTTCCATGGGTAGTACAGCTGAGGCAACCGTCTACTGCTCCTCCTCCACTTCATCGTCCAATTTGCGCTGAGAAGACGAACTGAGGGTGGTCTGGCTATCACCCTGTGTAATGTCTTCCCCCATTTTCACCTCTTCCATATGAAAAGCGTCATGCTTAATTGTGAGCAGCGAGCGTTTGAGTAGACACAGAAGTGGGATGGTTATGCTAATAATAGCGTTATCGCCGCTCATCATCTGTGTTGATTCCTCAAAGTTGTGTAAAACCTCACAGAGGTCAGACATCAATGCCCACTCATCGCTTGTGAAGAGTGGAAGCTGACTGGAAATGTGATGAGCCTGTTGCAGCTGGTATTCCACTACTGCCCTCTGCTGCTCACAAAGCCTGGCCAACATACGGAATGTCGAGTTCCAGCGCATGCTCACGTCGCACAACAGCTGGTGAGCTGGCAATTTACAGCGCTGCTGCAGAGTTGACAGACCGGCTGAAGCTGTCGATGACTTGCGGAAATGTGCACACACGCTGCACTCCTTCACCAGTAGTTCAGGCAAATTGCTGTAGATTTTGAGAAACTGTTGAACCACTAAGTTTAAGATGTGGGCTAGGCATGGGATGTGTGTGATCTAGCAGAGGGCCAATGCCGCCACCAAGTTACGGCCATTATCAAACACAACCATGCCTGGTTCTAGGTTGAGTGGCGAGAGCCACAGCTCAGTCTGGTCTCTTATGCTGTGCTGTTTGCCCCCTAAGCATATTAACTTCAGAATAGCCTTTTGCCTCTTCCCCACTGCTGTGTTACACTGCTTCCAGCTACCGACTGATAGCTGATTGGTTCTGCTCGTGGATAATTCAGAGGTGGAAGTGGAGAAGGAGGCGAATGTGAAGAAGTAGGGGTTGGAGCCACTAACGTAGGTGCTGGCGGAAACCCTTATCAATGTAGGGCCAGTAATCCTTGGCATCAGTAGCACCTGTGCCATTCCAGGGTACGACTCGCTCCCGGCCTTCACAACATTCATCCAGTTTGCTGTCAGGGAAATGTAGCGTCTCTGGCCGAATGCACTTGTCCATGTGTTCGTGGATAAGCGGACCTTTCCAGTAACTGCATTGGTCACGTGTGATATTACGGGACACATGTTGGTGTAAGGCAGGCACAGCACACCTTGAAAAATAGTGGCGGCTGGGACTGTGTAACGCGGGGCGGCCACCGACATCAGGCTCAGGAAGGCGTTAGTGTCCACAAGCCTAAATGGCAACATTTCCAGGGGCAGTAATTTGGAAAGTTGCGCATTTAGTGCTATGGCCTGAGGGTGGGTGGCTGGGTATTTGTGCTTGCGTTCAAATGCCTGGGTTAAGGACATTTGTATGCTGCGCTGGGACACAGAAGTGGATGTTGTCCTGATGGTGCTTGGGAAGGTCCAGGTGCAGGGTGGGAGGCATCAGGGCTTGCGCCATCCAGGGGATTGGCCAGCATGGAAAACAGTGGATGAGGAGGCAGTGGTGTGACCCGCAGACACAGATTGTGGAGCCAGGCGTTCATCCCAGTAATTACGGTGCTTGGATGCCATGTGGCGGATCATGCTGGTGGTGGTGAGGTTGCTAGTGTTCATGCCCCGGCTCATTTTGGTCAGGCACAGGTTGCAAACTACTATTATTTTGTTGTCCGCACTCTCCTCAAAAAAGCGACATACTGCGGAACGCCAACCCCTTGGCAAGGGAGATTTCTGCAAGAGGGTGCTCCATGGAACTGTTGCGGGCCTGTTTGGTGTGTCCCGTCTTCTCCCTTTTGCCACCCCACTACCTCTTCCAGGCTGTTGCGGTGCTGCAGATCCCTCCCCCTCTCCTGCTGTCCTCGCTCGGCTTTCCACCTTTCCAGGTTGGGTCAGTGACTTCATCGTCCACCACCTCCCCTTCCACTTCCTCACTCTGGTCATCCTCCTGAATTGTTGACCTAACCACAACCTCAGTGATTGACAATTGTGTCTCATCCTCTTCATCAGGGACTAAACCAATAACCCCATTGAAAAATGAGAGAACACTCATAAAATATATGTAGTTTATTAAGACAAAAAATAATAAATATAGAATAACGCGAAGGCACAAGGTAGAAGGGGGATGGGATGCCCGTGTAGCGGGACCGTGAACCCCCACCCTCACATATACCAGACTAACAAGGAAAAAGTGTCATAAAACACTAAATGTAGAGCCGCATATTATTGGAAGAACTATAGATTTGCCCAGAGTGACATATAAACATATGTATTGCACACATGTAAAAAGATCAATGAGGTCACACATAACAGACTTGCCCACCGCTGGTAACATTAGTGGCCATCGCGTAAATGCAGACAACCAAATCACATCACTAGATGCGGGTGAAACAAGAATGATATGTGTAAGCAATAACACTACAATAACATACTAAACATGTATAAAGCTAGACTTAAATTACACATGATATGCGGGAACACAGGGTGTATGACCAGAGCTGCACCTCGACGAGCGTTTCGCCGAGAAAGGCTTCGTCAGGAGGTAAAGATGTAAAGGTGTGTCCCATCTTCTCCCTTTTGCCACCCCACTACCTCTTCCAGCCTGTTGCGGTGCTGCAGATCCCTCCCCCTCTGTACTGCTGTCCTTGCTCGGCTTTCCACCTTTCCAGGTTGGGTCAGTGATTTCATCGTCCACCACCTCCCCTTCCACTTCCTCACTCTGGTCATCCTCCTGAATAGTTGACCTAACCACAACCTCAGTGATTGACAACTGTGTCTCATCCTCTTCATCAACCTCTTGAGACAGTAATTGCTGTTGACTTATTGGAAACTGTGTCTCATCATCATCCACCTCATTAAACAGTAATTGCCGTTCCTCACCATCATCTTCTTGTGTCTGTGGATGCTCAAGAGTTTAGGAATCAGGGCACAAGATCTGTCCCTCTTCAAGCGTGCTTGGCTAGAGAGCCAAATCAAGGAATGACGCTGAAAAGAGTTCCTTGGAATATCCAATTGTGGGATCACATGTTTGCCCAGACTTTCCATGGTGTGAGGAAGGAGGATCAGGGTGAAGATTGTGTTGAGAAGACTCTTGGCTACTGAGACTGGACTTGGTGGAAGACAGGGTGGTGCTTAAGCGACTGGAAGCTTTATCTGCTGCAATCCAACCGACCACCTGGTCGCACTGGTCTGACTTTTAGAGCGTTGTCCTGAGCCGCCTTGCAAACTGGGACATGAAGCTAGGTATCGTGGAAGATTGTTTTTCTTGTGCTCTGGCAGCAGGCACAGTTTCAACGGGCCCAAGGCCACGGCCTTTGCGTGTAACATCGGCATCACGGCCACTGTCCCTTCCCTTACTGCTCGTCTTCTTCATATTAAATGTTATATATGCTTGAAAGTATATCACATGTACAGTAGCGTAGGATTTGTAAGTGTATGCACAAACAAATTTAAAAAGTTATTTGGGATGTGGAAACGTCACACCGGAGATATCCCGCAGATAATGTCAATGCTGTCACTAGCAGCTAATAAAAAATTACAGTGAATGTCAAAGGTATTTGGGATGAGGAAACATTACCACCACTAATGTCACTGTCCGCAGCATCTACAAATAAAGTACATTGTATGTCACAGAAATTTTTTCAGCGCACATGTTACACTGCAGATGAAGCACTGGATGTCACTGTCAGAAGCAGACACGGTCTATTGAAAAAGTGCACTGGATGTCACAGATACATTTTTTCAGCGCACACGTTACACTGCAGATGTGGTGCTGGTAATGTAACTGTCAGAAGCGAACAAAGTCTATAAAAAAAGTACACTGTATGTCACAGATAAATATTTTCAGCGCACATGTTATACTGCAGATGTGGCGCTTGTAATATCACTGTCCGCTGCAGGCACCATCTACGGAAAAGGTACACTGTATGTCACAGCTAAAAAAATTCTGCACACACGTAACACTGCAGATGTGGCACTGGTAATGTCACTGTCAGAAGTGGACACCATCTATTGAAAAAGTACACTGTATCTCACAGATATTTTTTAGATGCGCACACTTTACACTGGAGATGTGGCACAGCTAATGTCACTGTCTACAGCAGACACCGTCTACAAAAAAAGGACAATGGATGTCCAGATATTTTTGGGGATGCGCACACTTTAAACTGGAGATGTGACGCAGCTAATGTCACTGTCCGCAGCGGACACTGTCTACGGAAAAAGTACACTGCATGTCACAGATATTTTTGGGATGTGCACACTTTACACTGGAGATGTGGGGCAGCTAATGTCACTGTCCGCAGCGGACACCATCTACGGAAAAAGTACACTGGATGTCACAGATATTTTTGGATGTGCACACTTTACACAGGAGATGTGGCTCAGCTAATGTCGCTGTCTGCAGCGGCCTAACTATTGCATGCTATTTAGCGCAGGAAAAAAAAAAGGTCTTTTGGGTCTGTAAAGTTTTAGATATTTATAGAGTTGAGCGGACACCTGGATGTTCGGGTTCAGCCGAACTTCACAAAAAAGTTTGAGTTCGGGACCCGAACTCGAACCCCATTGAAGTCAATGGGGACCCGAACTTTTGAGCACTAAAATGGCTCTAAAAATGTCATGGAAAGGGCTAGAGGGCTGCAAATGTCAGCAAAATGTGGTTAAGAACATGGCATGTGCTCTGCAAACAAATGTAGATAGGGAAATTACTTTAAATAACATAAAATACATAAAAATAAAAAAAATATTATCCTGATCTAGGAGGACGAGGTCCATATGGAGTAGGAGGTTGAGGAGGCAGTGGATGTGGCGGTGTAGGTGGAAGCGGCAGTGGAGTAGGAGGAGGTAGCCTACACTGCTTTTTGGTTTTAAATTTATTTTATTTATTTTTTATTAGGGTACACCCCAAAACATTGGGAAATATAACCTGTGATAACCCCCTCCAGTCGTGCTAAACACACGTTCAGACAATACACTGGCTGCAGGGCAGGCCAGCACCTCCAAGGTGTACAGGGCAAGCTCAGGCCATGTTGCCAATTTGGAGACCCAGAAGTTGGAGGGGGCAGACCCATCAGTCAGTTTGTGTAGACAAGTGCACACAGTGCCCCACAATGTCGCACGTTGCCGTGATGTTCACGATCCAATTGGATTTCTGCTGTATCAACTTTCAATGTTCTTTTCTGCGCCTACCATGTTGATCACGGTTAGCGGCGAATCAGTGATCCATGCCGGAGAGGGAGCGTGAGAAAGGGATAGCACATCCAAGGGAGATTAATGGATGAAATTTAATTGTGATCGAGCGGAAATGTGGGAGAAGTTATTAAAAGGAGGGGATGTGCAGCAATTACCCACTCCCGACTTGAGGAGGTAGTGACGATAAATAACATCACAGGACTCTTAAGATGCCCTGTTATTGGAATTATTATTAAAAAATTATAGGGAATGTCACTGGGGTATTTAGGATTTGGAGGCCCTGCTGCCGCTTTGTTGACCGTAGATAACTTTTGCCTGATTGCACGTTACCGTGACATCCACGATCCATTTGGTTATCATCTCTATCAACTTTCGATGTTCTTTTCTGAACCTACCATGTTGATCACGGTTATCGGCGAATCAGGGTTCCACACCGGAGGGGGAGCGTGAGAAAGAGAGACCACATCCAAGGGAGGTTATTTTATTGAAATGAAATATGATTGAGCAGAAAAGTGGGACAAATTATTGAAGTGCAAATGTGGGACAAGTTGTTAAAGTTTAAGCATTGAATGAAAGGAGGGTGCCGCATCAATTGAAAAATAATTTTTTAAATTTAATTCCCTGTCACCTATGCAGAGCAGGGGTTTGTATGAGGCAAAATTGGTAAAATGTCACCCGATAATGTAACAGACGATTTTTTTGAAATTTATGCCCCTATCACCTATGCAGAGCAGGGGGTTAATCACAGCAAAAATGGTCAAATGTCACCCAAGAATGTAACAGACAAATTAGTGAAATGTTTTTACCTATCTACTAGGTACAGCAGGGGTATATCACACCCAAAAATTTGTGAATTTCACCCGAATATGTAACAGACAAATTTATGATTTTTTTTTAACTGTCTACTAGGTATAGCAGTGGTATATGACACCCAAAAATTTGTGAATTTTACCAGAAAATGTAACAGACAAATTAGTAAAATTATTTTTACCTATCTACTAGGTATAGCACTGTTATATCACAGCAAAAAATTGGTGAATTCCATCCAAAAATGTAACGGACAAATGAGTCAAATGTTTTTACCTCTCTACTAGGTACAGCCGGGGAATATCACACCCAAAAACTGGTGAATTTCACCCGAATAAGTAACAGACAAATTAATGATTATTTTTTTACCTGTTTACAAGGTATAGCAGTGGTATTTCACACCTAAAAAATTGTGAATTTCACCAGTAAATGCAACAGACAAACTAGTGAAATGTTTTTACCTGTCTACTAGGTATAGAAATAGTGTATCACACCCAAAAATTGGTGAATTTCACCAGAAAATGTAACAGACAAAGTAGTGAAATTTGTTTTCCTGTCTACTAGGTATAGTACTGGTATATCACACCCAAAAATTGGTGAATTTCACCCAAAAATGTAAAATGCTAATTAGTGAATTGGTTTTACCTGTTTACTAGGTATAGCCAGGGTGTATCACACTAAAGAATTGGTGATTTTCACCCAAGAATGTAACAGACAAATTAGTGAAATTTGTTTACCTGTCTACTAGGTACAGCAGGGGTATATCCAGGCTCAGACTGGACCACAGGGGTACAGGGGAATCCCCCGGTGGGCCCCTGAGCAAGGTGGGCCCCTAGTCTCCCACCCCCTGCACAAGTGGCACATAACACATCAGATTTAGTACGCTGCATACATATATTCAATGTACAGCACCTAAACCAACTTATGTTCATATAAAAAACTTGTTAGATTATTTATTATATTTGAATGTATCCGTACGGTTGGCCCCCAAAATAAATTTTACTGGTGGTCCATAGGTACCCCAGTCCGACACTGGGTATATAACACACAAAAATTGGTGAATTTCACCCGAAAATGTAACAGACAAATTAGTGAAATGACATAAAATAAAATATGTTCAAATTATAAAAATTATACTTGATTTATGAGGTGGAGGTCCATATGGAGTAGGAGTTTGAGTAGGCTGTGGACATAGCGGTGTAGGTGGAAGAGGACAAGGTAGCCAACACTAGGTTTTGGTTTAAATTATTTTTTTTTTTTATTAGGATACACTCCAAAAAAGTGGGAAATATCCAAAATACAACAATGAGCAATTGTGCTGTAGTATAACAATGGCTGGTTAAGGTCGGTATACATGTCTATTCTGCACAAGGTATGGACAAGTCCTGTGGGATCCATGCCTAGTTCATTTTAATCAACCTGAGCATGTCCACATTGGCTGTGGACAGGTGGCTGTGCTTGTCTGTGATAATACCCCCTGCCGTGCTAAACACACATTCAGACAATACACTGGCTGCAGGGCAGGCCAGCACCTCCAAGGCGTAAAGGGCAAGCTCAGGCCATGTGCCCAATTTGGAGACCCAGAAGTTGAAGGGGGCAGACCCGTCATTCAGTACGTGTAGGCGTGTGCACATATAATGCTCCACCATTTTGGTGAAATGCTGCCTCCTGCTAAGACGTCCATATTAGCTAGTGGTGCTGGTTGTTGTGGCGTGCTGACAAAGCTTTTCCACATTTCGGCCATGCTAACCCTGCCTTCTGAGGTGCTGGTGGTGCCCCAGCTGCAATGGCAATCTCTTTCTCTTCCTCTGAGTTTGCCTTCTGTTTCCACTGTGCCCCCGCTGTCAGGTCGGAATGCCAACAGCAGCGCATCTACCAGCGTGTGCTTGTACACGCGCATCTTACGATCATGCTCCAGTGACGGAATTAAGGACGGTACATTGTCCTTGTAATGGGGATCCAGCAGCGTGGCCAACCAATATTCAGAACAAATTAGAATGTGGACAACTTGGCGGTCGTTGCGACGACACTGCAGCATGTAATCGCTCATGTGTGCCAGGCTGCCAAGAGGCAACGAAAAGCTGTCCTCTGTGGGAGGTATATCGTATGTGTCCTCTGTATCCCCCCAGCCACGCACCAGTAATGGCCATGAGCTGGTTTGGGTGCCACCTTGCTGTGAACACGGTTCCTCCTCCTCCAGCTCCTCATCCTCCGACTCGTCATCCTCCAGAACTGTGCCCTGGCTGTACAATTGTGTACCTGGCATTTGTGGGTGCAGGAACCCACCCTCGGAGCCACTTGTGAATGACTAACTGGAAACCCTATGAAATTATACATCTTCCTCCTCCTCCTCCTCCTCCTCCTGTGCCACATCCTCTTTCATCATCGCAAGCAGCTTTTTTTCAAGGAGGCATAGAAGTGGGATAGTAACGCTGAGAACGGCGTTATCGGCACTGGCCATGTTGGTGGAGTACTTGAAACCGTGCACCAAGGAACACAGGTCTCGCATGGAGGCCCAATCATTGGTGGTGAAGTGGTGCTGTTCCGCAGAGCGACTCACCCGTGCGTGCTGCAGCTGAAACTCCACTATCGCCTGCTGCTGCTTGCACAGTCTGGCCAACATGTGCAAGGTGGAGTTCCACCTTGAGGGCACATCGCATATAAGGTGTGAGCAGCAGCTCTGACATATTGGGGTAATCTTTAAGGAACCTCTGCAACACTAAATTCAGCACATGCGCCAGGCAAGGTATGTACGTCAAACTGGCTAGTCCCAGAGCTGCTATGAGATTTCACCCATTATCGCACACCACCAGTCCGGGCTTGAGGCTCACTGGCACTAACCACTCATCAGTCTGTTGTTCAACGCTCGTCCACAGCTCCTGCGCGGTGTGGTGTTTGTCCCCCAAACAGATACGTTTTAAAACTGCCTGCTGTTGTTTATCCCTGGCTGTACTGAAGTTGGTGGGGAAGGTGTTACGCTGACCGGATGAGGAGCCGGTAGAGGATGAAAAAGCAGAGTAGGAGGAGGAAGCAACAGGAGGCAAATTCAAGTGCCCTGCAATCCTCGTTGGTAGAAGGACATGCGCCAAACTGCTATCCGCCTCAGGCCCAGCCGCCACTGCCTTTACCCAGTGTGCTGTTATGGAGATATAACGTCCCTGACCGTGCTTACTGGTCCATATATCCGTAGTTAGGAGGACCTTGCCACAGATGGCATTGCGCAGTGCACACCTGAATTTGTCCCCCACTTGGTTGTGCAGGGATGGGATGGCACGCCTGGAAAAGTAGTGGAGGCTAAGCATGACGTACTGTGGGACAGCACCGCCATAAGGCTTTTACAACGCTCCGTCTCAACCAGACAGAATGACAGCATTTCAAAGGACAATAATGTTGAAATGCTGCCATTCAGGGCCAGGGATCTGGGGGTGAGTAGGGGGGTACTTCTTCTTCCACTCCAGTGTTTGGGAGATGGAGAGTTGAACGCTTCCATGGGACATTGTGGAGATGCTTGGTGACCCAGGTGGTGGTGTTGCTGGCAGATTCTCTGTTTGCAGGGTGGCAGGTGGCACTGTCACTCCAGAGCAGTGGTTCTCAACCTTTCTAAAGCCTGACCCCTTAATACATTTCCTCATGTTGTGGTGACCCCCAACCATTACATTTTTTTCCTTGCTACGTCATAACTAATTTTGCTACTGTTATGAATTGTAATGTAAATATCTGATATGTAGGATGTATGCCAGTCTATTACAAGGTGTTAGGTAGTTCTGTAATTGGTGCTGTGTTGTGGGGGATCTGTGGATGGCGCTGTGTTGTGGGGGATCTGTGGATGGCGCTGTGTTGTGGGGGATCTGTGGAGGGCGCTGTGTTGTGGGGGATCTGTGGAGGGCGCTGTGTTGTGGGGGATCTGTGGAGGACGCTGTTATATGGGGGATCTGTGGAGGACGCTGTTATATGGGGGATCTGTGGAGGACTCTGTTATGGGGGATCTGTGGAGGAGAGGACGCTGTTATGGGGGATCTGTGGAGGACGCTGTTATGGGGGATCTGTGGAGGACGCTGTTATATGGGGGATCTGTGGAGGACGCTGTTATGGGGGATCTGTGGAGGACGCTGTTATGGGAGATCTGTGCAGGACGCTGTTATGGGGGATCTATGGAGGACGCTTTTATGGGGGATCTGTGGAGGACGCTGTTATGGGGGATCTGTGGAGGATACTGTTATGGGGATCTGTGGAGGACGCTGTTATGGGGATCTGTGGAGGACAGTGTTATGGGGGATCTGTGGAGGACACTTATGGGGGACCTGTGGATGGCACTGTTATGGGGTGGATCTGTGGAGTACGCTGTTATAGGGGATGTGTGCTATGACACATAGGGCCATGAGGGGGGCCAGCATAAGACATATATCATCTTATGCTGGTCCCCCTCATGGCCCTATGTGTCCCCTCATGTGTCCTAAACTGCGCACATAACTGTCTTTGCATGTAAAGTATGTTACTCCTGTGTGAAACAATCTCTCTCCTATTTGTAGCGTTATACTACCCTACCTCGTGAGATTTCCCTACCTCCTGACTTCCTGTCGCACTGCTAATGACATGACGAAAATCTCAGCGGAGTTCAGCTTTACACCGGGACACTGCGCATGCGCAGGAGACCCTTAGTATTGAAATATTACGGCCCAGTGCGCAAGCGCGGCTAACTCCGGCCGGCGCATGCGCAGTGTCCCGGTGTGAAGCTGAACTCCGCAGAGATTTTCCATAAACTGTCGGTTTGCGCATGCGCAGATCGTCAAAACTCAAGAACGCCTCCTCACGTCATTACCGGTGTGACGGGAAGTCAGGAGGTAGGGAAATCTCACGAAGTAGGGTAATGTAACGCTACAATCGTGCAGCCCTAATAGGAAGCCTCAGGCGACCCCCCGGAAAGGGCCGATCGACCCTCAAAGGGGTCACGACCCCTAGGTTGAGAACCGCTGCTCCAGAGGTAGATGAAGAGGCCAAGACTGCAGCAGAAGAGGAAGCAGGAGGAGCTAGAGACCTTTCTTGGTTTTTGTGGTGTCTACTCCACTGCAGCTCGTGCTTTGCACTTAGATGCCTGGTCATGCAGGTTGTGCTCAGGTTGAGAACACAGCGTGCAAACCACCTGTGTCTTGTCGTCAGCACATTGTCTGCAGAACTGCCACGCCAGGGAACTCCTTGGAGCTGGCTTTGGTGTGCTCGATCCCTTGCTGCGGTGGGCAGTAGCAGGCGTATTGTCTAGGGACGGACGCTCTGCTTTTGCACCCTGCTGCCTCTTCTGCTGTGCTGGTGGCTCTCTGCGACCACCACCTCTTCCTCCAAACTACACAGGTCACTCGCATGACCTTGATTCCATGTGGGGTCGAGGACCTCGTCGTCCTCCACATCATCTTCCACCCAGTCTTCACCCCTGCCCTTCTTGTCAGTCTTTCACACTTTCGAAAGCCCCAGTGTTTCGTCATCATAGGAGACGTGCTGCGGTGGTCCTCCCATGTACTCATCTTGAAACATAAGTGGTTGAGCATCGGTGCACTCAATCTCTTCCACTTCTGGGGCAGGTCTAGGTGGATGGCCCTGGGAATGCCTGCTAGCAGAGTCAAAAAGCACAAGAGACTGCTGCATAATTTGTGGCTCAGACTGCTTGGCTGATTTGCAAGGGGGTGAGTTGAAAGACTGATGGACATCGGCTGCAGGTGCCAACTATGATCTTTCAGCAGAAGATTGGGTGGGAGACAATGTAAAGGAACTGAAGGCACTGTCAGCAACCCAATCTAATATCGCCTTTACTTGTTCTGGCCTCACCATTCGTAGAGAAGCATTATGCCCGACCAAATACGAAGGTTCTGTCACCTACTCGCACCTGAGGAAGGTGTTTCACTTGTGCGTGTAGCTGGCACAGATTGACCATGTCCTCTCCCTGCAACAGGAGCTCCACCAGCAGCCCCACGACCAGGGCCACGTCCCTTATTTGACTCTCTCCAAATATTTCTCAAATTTAGAATCTTACCCAAAATGTTTTTTTTTTCTTTTTTTTTTATAACAAAATAATACAACAGTATCTAAAGGGTGCATCTCACAATGACAGATGCAGTAAAGGCTGCAAAATTATGTTTCTTGCCCCAAATAGTTTTTTTTTATAGCAGAATAGAACAACAGTATCTAAAGTGTGGATCTAACAATGACAGATGCAGCAAAGGCTGCCAAATTAAGTTTTTTGCCCAAAATAGGTGTTTTTTTAATAACAGAATATGACAGCAGTATATAACGCTTGAATTTCACACTGAAAGATTCAGCAAGGGCTGTAAAATTGAGTATTTTGCCCTAAATAGGTGTTTTTTTAAACCCAGAATATTATTGCTGTATTTCAAGCTTGTATCTCACACTGACAGATGCAGAAAAGGCTGCAAATGTAGTTTTTGCCCAAAGTGGGTGTTTTTTTTTTAATAACAGAGTAGAATAACAGTATCTAACGCGTGTTTCTCATGATGACAAATTCAGCAAGGGCTGCAATTTTAAGTAATTTGCCCAAAATGGGTGTTTTTTTTATAACAGAATAGAACATCAGTATCTAACGCATGTATCTCACAATGACAAATGCAGCAAGGGCTGCAATATTAGGTACTTTGCCCAAAATGGGTGTTTTTTTTATAACAGAATAGAACATCAGTATCTAAAGCGTGTATCTCACAATGACAAATGCAGCAAGGGCTGTAAAATTTAGTATTTTGGCCAAAATGGGTGATTTTTTTTTTTTATAACAGAAGAGAACACCAGTATCTAACACGTGTATCTCACAATGACAAATGCAGCAAGGGCTGCAATATTAAGTACTTTGTCCAAAATTGGTGTTTTTTTTTAAATAACAGAATACAACACTAGTATCTATCGCGTGTATCTCACAATGACAAAAGCAGCAAGGGCTGTAAAATTTAGTATTTTGCCCAAAATGGGTTATTTTTAATAACAGAATAGAACACTAGTATCTATCGCGTGTATCTCACAATGACAAATGCAGCAAGGGCTGTAAAATTTAGTATTTTGCCCAAAATGGATGTTTTTTAAACCCAGAATATTATTGCTGTATTTCAAGCTTGTATCACACACTGACAGATGCAGACAAGGCCGCAAATGTATTTTTTTTTACCAAAATTGGTCTTTTTTTAACAGAATACAACACCAGAATCTAACGTGTGGGTCTCACAATGACAAATGCAGCAAGTATGTAACCCTTGAATTTCACACTGACAGATGCAGCAAGGGCTGTAAAATTGAGTGTTTTGCCCAAAATAGGTGTTTTTTTAAACCCATACTATTATTGCTGTATTTCAAGCTTGTATCTCACACTGACAGATGCAGACAAGGCTGCAAATCTAGTTTTTTGCCTACAATTGGTGTTTTTGTTAATAACAGAATAGAACACAAATATCTAAAGTGTGTGTCTCACAATGACAAATGCAGCAAGGGCTGTAAAATTGAGTACTTTGCCCAAAATGGGTAATTTTTTAAACCCAGAATATTATTGCTGTATTTCAAGCTTGTATCTCACACTGACAGATGCAAACAAGGCCGCAAATTTTTATATTTTGCCCAAAAGGTATTTCATGATGGGCATAGTGAGTTCATGGAAGTTTTTATTTTTGTCACAAGTTAGTGGAATATGAGACTTTGTAAGGAAATAAAAAATAAATAAAAAATTCATCATTTTCCGCTAACTTGTGACAAAAAATAAAAAGTTCTATGAACTCACTATGCCCATCAGCGAATACCTTAGGGTGTCTACTTTCCAAAATGGGGTCATTTGTGGGGTTTTTCTACTGTCTGGGCATTGTAGAACCTCAGGAAACATGACAGGTGCTCAGAAAGTCAGAGCTGCTTTAAAAAGCGGAAATTCACATTTTTGTACCATAGTTTGTAAACGCTATAACTTTTACCAAAACCATTTTTTTTTACCCAAACATTTTTTTTTATCAAAGACATGTAAAACAATAAATTTAGGGAAAAATTTATATATAGATGTCATTTAAAAAAAAAAAAAAATTACAACTGAAAGTGAAAAATTTCATTTTTTTGCAAAGATTTCGTAAAATTTCGATTAATAACAAAAAAAGTAAAAATGTCAGCAGCAACGAAATACCACCAAATGAAAGCTCTATTAGTGAGAAGAAAAGGAGGTAAAATTCATTTGGGTGGTAAGTTTCATGACCGAGCAATAAACAAAAGTAGTGTAGTGCAGAAGTGTAAAAAGTGGCCTGGTCATTAAGGGTGTTTCAGCTAGCGGGGTTGAAGTGGTTAAATAATTAATATTAAGGAACATGTATATTATTTCCCTTTAGACAAGGAAAACCAGCTGCTGTCTAATTCATTACTAAATTTGAATTGTTTAGGACCAGTGTTATCCTGTGTAGTGTTGATTGAGCACCAAAGTGCTTGTGCGCTCTGGACGAACACATCGGTATGCTTGTATGTTCTACCGAGCACCATGGAAGCCAATGGGAGAACCCCAGGCACCTCCTGCTCGGAAGAGAAGAGGGTGTCTGGTTCATAAAAATAGTTTAGAAATTGATGGATACCCCATCAAAATGGTTTGGAAACAGCATTAAAAGTATAGCTGGATGCGTACTAGACTCCTATTATGTACGACATACAATAGACAACTACACAAAGGCTATATGCCAAAAGCCAGGTATGTGCAAGTCATCAATCTATCCATGAGACAGATAACAGCCAGCATACCTTACAATGGCAGCCTTGTGCACTACGAGATATTCCAAACCAGCTCTGTTCATAACTCAATAGCGCCATCTATTGGTTTTCATATATGACAGCTGAAAAACAAGGCAGATTCTGTTCATTTGCATGTCTTTCCCATATGCCCATGTTTATGCAAATTCGTTTTTACATGACAGAACTGTATAGAAAGGTTATTGAATATTATGTTAGAACAATCAGAATTTTTTTTGTCACCCTAATGATATTGATCTAGGTGTGCATGTCCACCCAAGCCATCCAACAGATGCAAAATAACTTTGAGGTTTACTGGTTCTCAGTCTGTGCACAAGGCTTCCATTGTAAGGTATGCTGGCTGTTATCTGTCTCATGGATAGATTGATGGCTTGCACATACCTGGCTTTTGGCATACAGCCTTTGTGTGGTTGTCTATTGTATGTCGTACATAATAGGAGTCTATGATGCATCCAGCTATCCTCTTAATGCTGTTTCCAAACCATTTTGATTGGGTTTCCATCAATTTCTAACCTTTTTTTTTTTTTATGAACCAGACATCCTCTTTTCTTTAGAGCAGGGGGTGCCTGATTTGATGCTCGGGTCTCCCATTGACTTTCATTGTATTAAATTGTACTCAAGCACCCGAAGTATTCGGCCGAGCACTCGGATCTGCCGAGCATAGCGATGCTCGAGCCGAACAGCAGTTCGGCCGAGCATGCTCGCTCAACACTAACACTGTGACAATTCTCATTTAATTTTTAATATATCCTATTACAGAACTATCAGTTGTAATCTTTCCTTGCATACAGCCATACCAATTACCTTTATTGACTGAATAATTATCGTCACTAAATTCTATAATTAGTTCAATTGAAACTACATAAAATATATACTTTTGCAAAGTGGGCATTGGACAATACTGGAGATTGTAAAGTTCACAGCTTATCACCTGGAGTACAAGTATAAAAGAACATGGTCAGGATGATAGGAAACTTGAAATATTCTGACTGGCCCTCAAAAACCCTAAAAAAGTATGAGCAGTTTAAGAAACCTAAGTTTTTTTTTTCTGATTTGTGAACCTCTACAAATTATTTTGGGAAGGCACATATCTGATGACAGTTTCATGTGATGCAGTAAACTTCACTACCACTTCCCAAAGACACTATGGAAAGCTGAAGTAATTCAGCCCAACTAGAGACCACCAGGAACATTGCCTAATTTAAATGTGTTGCTAAGAATATACATGGTCTTGATATAAGCCACCTAAAGCACTTGCTGTTCAAACACAACTGAACCACTGAGACTACAAGTATCTTAACTCCCAGGAGCATACATACCATTGGTGCAGCCGGTGCAACTGCACAGGAACCCTGCACTTTTGAAAAATGACTTGTTAAACTGTAGTGTTGAGCACGAATTTTCGAATTGAATAGTCTGCATTTTTTCCATCTGAACACACGATTCCTCTCTGCTTCTTGCTTGTGGGCCAATGAGAAGGAAGCAACATCAAGTTCAGAACAATACTTAGTGCACCAATCAGTGATCTGTAATCAGACCTGCTAAAATGGGAAGTTGCACGTAGTGCGAAAAAATATTCTAATCACTGCCGATTAGCGCAATCGCAAATATATTTGAGCACTTAACTCTGTCTGCATATAAAACTATTCTAATGTTCTGCCATGCCAACCATTTCTCTCCAGTCTCAGGAAACTTATACCAGCTAGAAAAATGTAGCCAAAGTGACCCCTGTATATTGCGTTACGAATTCACATTCCGCGATTTTTACATTGCCGATTTATCACATTCAATAAAATAATCTCGAATTCGCGAAATTCGCAAATATATGACAAATTTTCTACTAAATATTTGTGAAATATCGCAATTTCAAATATAGCCCCTGCCACTCATCCCTATTAAACTGCAAGGGGCCAACATCTTATTGTTGCACAGGGGACCTTTGCAACCTTTATCCATCCCTATGTTCAATAATAATAATAATAATAATAAGACCTAACAATCGTATTGTGTTACTGGACACAACTAGCAATAAAGAGTCTCATATACCCAGTATCAATGGGTCACTTGAGATGTAAGTGCTGATCATATTCCATAACCTTTTCATATGTTTCCTTAACAACCATAGCATTTTATGGAACCAACATTGCTTAACTCTGGGACTCATATACACTCCTCCTGACCACTGTGGTGTGGGTTATGAGGAATGGGTGACTCAAGACCCTCATACTAGTGACTTCTGGACGTTTCTGTGGGGAGGTTAGAAATGATTGTAGGAAAGCCCCTTTATCCATTGTGCCACCAAGTTGCCATGGTTGTGAAGTAACTTTCTATTCCTGTGTTCTACAGCAGAGGTAACAAAAACTTTTCCTCGGAGCTTTAACCGAGGAATGACACAATGCCGAGTTCTAAAACAAGATGCGCCAGAACTGATGTTTCAAGGTATATTTTACAGTTATTTACTTTTATACTTCTATTATTGAACACATCGGTCATTAACTATTAAGTGGTGTTTGTGCAAACATCTCTTTGTACACCAGTAGTAGCAAAAATTTTAGCAGCTGTGAAGTATGTAGAGCAGACATCATCTCTGACACAGGGTTCTGTAGTTCAATAACTACTCAATAATGAGATTATAAGTGGTGTGTGCCCGTGGCACAAAATCATTCTAAGAGCCTTTGATCATTTTCAATAATTTTGTTTCTTGCTGTCAGTCTGTCCAGGTGCAATGTGTACAGGGCTGGTGCAAGGATTTTTGCCACCCTAGGCGAAAGCAAATTTTGCCGCCCCCTTGACCCCGCCCCTTGACTCCGCCCAGTCAGACCCCCACACTGCCCTCCATTATGTATTTGCCCCCCCAGTGCCCCCACTAAGTAATACTGCCCCCACAGTGCACAATGCCCATTATGTAATTTGCCCCCACTAAGTAATACTGCCCCCACAGTGCACAATGCCCATTATGTAATTTACCCCCCAGTGCCCACACTTAGTAATACTGCCCCCACAGTGCACAATGCCCATTATGTAATTTTCCCCCCAGTGCCTACACTAAGTAATACTGCCCCCACAGTGCACAATGCCCATTATGTAATTTGAAATTGCCGCCAAACAACCCCCCGTACGTACTTGTGTCGCTCGCTGACGCTGATGATCCTGTAGTGATATTTCCCTACCCCGTAATATTTCAATACCCTGAGTCGTCACGTCACTTCCTGTTGTCCCCCGGATATGACGTTGGATAAGATACGATCATGAGTATCGGCACGAGACCCGTGACCTCCGGTCTCGCGTGATTTTGCGCCGAAGTGACTGAAAAAAAACTCATGCCCGCGCAGGCGCACATCCCAGGACATCCTTGATCCGGCCGGCAAGTACAGGAGGAGTCAAGAAGCCGCAGATGAATGATGTCAGATTTGGATCACAAGTAGGGGGCGTGGCGCGGGCGGTGGCTAGTCGGGAATCAGAGGAAGATGTTACTTAGATGGATCACAAGTAGGGGGCGTGGTGGCGGCTAGTCGGGATTCGGACTCCAGAGCGCCGGCGCCCCCAGGCAGAGTGCGCTCTACGCGGTGGCCTACTCTGCTTATGGGTAGCGCCGGCCCTGAATGTGTACATTGATAAAGAACATAGCGATCAGTTTAAATTGTAAGAATAACCACTGTTACAGCAGTGGCTCTATATTAAATGCAACATTTAGGCATAAGTCTACATTGGTTGAGTGTGCCTTTCATATGGATAAGTGGGCCCAACGAATGCCACAAAAACATACCACAGACCGTAACGTTGCCACCACCAGCTTGTGTTCTTCCAGCAATGGTTGCAGACTATTTGTTCACTGATGTTTCTTACCTGACATGCCAATTTTCATATGTTCAATGAAGCAGAAAACATAACTCTCCTTAGAATGCAACCTTTTGCCCATCAGTGGAAATTCAATTCTGATACTGCCGTGAAAATTAAAGCCTTTTCTGCCAATGCAACTTCTTTAGTTTGCAGGGACCATCCCTGTCTGCTTCGGAGACCCATATGCAATAGTGTTTGCTCAACTGTTGTTTTAGATATTTTTTACATATCTGGTAGCCCTCTGTTTCATTTTGGCGGTGAGCTGTTCCACTGTAGCGTATTGGTCCACCCTTGCTCACCTTTGTAGTCGATGTTCATCTCTCAATTAAATGACATATGGTATTCACCATTTCCACATTGCTTACTCACAATGGGGCCATTTGTCCACTCACAATACACTTTCATCACAGCTGCATGCAAACAGTTCATGAACCGCACAATTTTGGAAATACTGCCCTGGGCCCAAAAGCCAATAGTCATCCTTTTTGCAACTCTGATATATTGCCCTTTTTACCCATGGCAGCATTGAGGGATATGTGTGCAGACAGCCTATTGCACACCTTATATAATCACCAAGCCAGGTCATGACAAGTGACTTCCTTCATGAGCTATATACTCCTGATGTTGAAAGTAGGAAGTGGTCATAATGATGTGATGACTGTGAGGGAAGTCACATTTTATCATTAGGGACAGGGTAGGGGCAGTTGGTGTTAGTGTATAGTGTCTGTTACAGAGAGGTCAAACCACATGACATGAGCTTTTAAACAGCTTTTAAACAGAACCTACTATGTTGCCAAGCTTCTACAGTTGATGTGTGCACTAAGCATATAATCCAGCATCATAGGCAGTATATATTTTGCCATACAGGTCACTCAATTAAGCTTTTTCCCAAAAACCTGCATATTTTGGTACACAGCTAATCTTTTACCGCAGATGTAGAGGTTACAAAATAGAGTTTTATTTTCCCTTGCTGCAAGGCTTCTACAGTCTATTAGTGTAAAAATATGCGTATTTTAGTCTGTAAGCATTGTATATGTTAGTCACATGGGTTGTCCAATTTTTCACCAAAAACTTGTTGCAAAGTCTCTATTTTTTAAATGTGTACAAATATGCATATTTTCCAGCATCATTGTCAGTGTATATTTTGGCTGCAGACTGTGTTCAATTGTGCAGTTTGAAAAAAAACTGTTAAACATTTTATGGCAAAAACTCTATTTGGTGCAGTGTAGTGTACCAGATCTGATGCATTGGTCTGTGTCACAGTTGCCATATATCATAGCAGTGAACTCTGTTGGTGCAAGCGATGTCATGCCTAGGCAAAGCTTGAACAGTCCTTTATTTTTTTTCACAGTGCCAAACGTTATTGTATTGGACTGTATTGGAATTTTTTGTAATACATTTTAAAAAATTGTCTTCCAAATAATCAGTTTAGCAGAGTTGTGTTCCTGATCCAATTTGCATTGCATTGAACATTGTCCAAGTAGCAATTCTTTTTCTAGAAAAAAAAATCAAAAATTGCCTACCGAAAAACTGTTTATCAGAGTTGTCTGTATGCTCTAATGTACATAGTATTGGACCTAGTATAAACACCATTTATTTTTCCAAGATATAAATGCAAACCTTTTTCCAAAAAATGCATTTATCAGTCATGTACCAGACCCCTAACATACATTATATTTTACTGTTTCCAAGTGCCATTTTTTCCCAAAAATACATTTTAACCGTCTCCCAAAAAATACATTTATCAGTCATGTACTTGACCTGTCATATATTGTTATGGACTTTGTCCAACTAAGAAGATTCTTGAAAATTGAGAGAAAAACTGTTGAAGATCGATAATCACAGGCTCATGTGGGAAAATTGGCTAGCAGTGTAATCAAGACCACATTGTCATCTACACCTACTGCTCCATTGTCAGTCATCCATAACAGAATGTACAGACAGGAAACAGCAAAATTCTTCCCAGTAATCCGCATTTGTGCAAACTGAACTCTCACGTGGCCAGGTTGCTATTTAGTGGATTCCACTGTCTATTAAAGAACTGGCTTTATTGAAGATACTGTACCTACAGTATATAGCTGATATTATTTCTCAAAAAATGGCACTCCTGCCTTGTACTCTCACAAGGAGGGCCGTTTATTAGAAATGTAATTGTGCACACCACCTTCAACACATAGAGCAGCTGTAATGGGCAGATATAGTACATGTTTTTTTTTACAGCCCACTGGGTGAATGTTCTGTATGGTCAGGGTGATGCTGCACCACAGCAATGAGGCCAGGCGATATTGACACGTCCACATTTGTGCTGGACTGGTCCCCACCCTAGGCACCAACCCACATCCATATCCTCCTTAATGGACATCCTCTCATCCCCAAAAAACAAGGCAGAGCATTGTTTCCATTCCACCTTCCTCCTTTCATATGTGTAAACTGAAGCATTGCCATGCTGTCTTACAACTGACGAGCCTGGAAAAGAGAAGCTACACAGGCGATCAATTGCTAATGTGCATAAAGCATCAAATTTTCAGCTAGATGTCTCTCCATCACTTACAAATGGGCAGTGTGGTCAGTGTCAATAATAGGAACACTGTGCCTGTACTGCATATGGGTCAAATAGGACATGCTCCCTGTACGGCACATATTATAAATTTGGTGGTGCAACATTTTTAAAATATTGTGGCTTACAGCAGCTGTTGGCAACATTCAGAAGAGCATCTGCACATTTCAGCTATTTACGCCCTCCTGGACTTGTGGGAAAAGATTATATCATGCACAAGACTACCACAGCAGGGAGCATGCGTTCTTTGGCACTCAGGCAGTGCAAGCTCTTTAGAGATGTTTGTCATATACTCCTTCGAAGAGGCCACCAGATTTTCAGTAGGAAAAAAAAACTGCATTAATTATGTCACCCTCCTTTTATTTATATTAGAGCAAATGCTCATGCTGATGCAACAAGGAATGGTAGAAGAACAGTGACTTCAATATCCTGCTCATCTGATCCCATGTACTTTTGAGGAGGCAGATTGGAACAGCGGCTGGCCCAGTTTGCTATTGGTGTACCGTCTTGCCCAGGCTCTGGCTTACTGTCAGAGCACTGAAGTGGAAAAAATTATTCATCAAGTGTAGAAAACACCAAATTTGTAAAAATCAATGAGGCATAGGGTGGTTAGGATTTTCATACACCTCCAGCTGATGTCAATTAATAGAAATATGCATAGGGAGTCTGCCTTGGTAGTAAAACAATACTATAAGCCAGTATGACATGCAGATGATAGGCGTCACTCTTAGAATCACTTCATACTTCACTTATTAGGGGAGTTATGAGGCCAAAACTGACCAAATAAATCAAGTGTGAACTCAGCCTTACAGGTCAATGTGAGTGCCAGGTATAAAGAACCGTGCAGAGGCCCAAGATCCTACTATAGCATGAAACAGCACACTCCTTTTACACAGACTCACTGATTCCACATAGATTTCTACAGAACCTATTCTACTAAACGCTGATACAAGTAGAGCCCCCCTGACAGGATGGAGATGGTGTCAGCAGTAAGTTCCTCTGATCCGTCAGAACAATAACCCCCAAAAACGCATATAGTCTGTTGAGCTTCCGCCTTCACATGGTCATTTTTTGGTCAGTAATCCATCAGTATTGCTAAGGCCCCCCAAATAAACAGGAGTGGACACAAAACAGAGATGACATGTGAATGGAATATTTGCATGTCTTCTGTGTTTAGTACCACTCCTGCTTTTGGCTACCAAATCATAATCCAATGGTGATTCAAAATAGGGACCATGACATACAGGCTTTACAGCTGCTACATAGACAGGATACATTGTGTGTCTCAATTTTCCTTCCTTCTGACAGATCAGATAAAGGGTCAAATAAATGATGATGTCATCCAGGCCATAATAGTGGCCCAGTCATGGAGTGAGGAGGGTGGGAACAGCATGAGAAGCCCACAGAGTGGCCAAATGACATAGAGTTGAGGTAGCAGCAGCATGAGGAGACCACAGAGGGGTGAGGTGGCAGCAGCGTGAGGAGACCACAGAGTAGTGAGGTGGCAGCAGCATGAGGAGACCACAGAGTGGCCCAGTAACAGAGTGGTGAGGTGGAAGCAGCATGAGGAGACCACAGAGTGACAGAGTGGGGAGGTGGGGGCAATACCAGTACCAGCTAAAGATGGTGGGTGGAAGTAGGAGCATCTGGCAGCAAGTGTGTGGCATCCAGCGGGTGGCAGCATCAGAATAGTAGCTAAAGCAGGTAGTCAGAAGAAGCAGGTCTCTTATGACAAAGTTTAGGTGTGGCACCATGGATGATTTGGTCTGATGCATCAGGCACTAATCCTGACTGATCCATGCCTGATTCATCTTCACAAAGGTCAGTTTCTCCACATTTTGGGTGGACAGATGAGTTCTCCTTGGGGTAACTATGGCCCCCTCGACACTAAATGCTCTAATGCCGCACTGCTGGCCGGGCAGGAAAGCTTGTCCAGGGCAAACTCGGCCAGTTGTGGTCACAAATCGAGTTTGGCTCCCCTGTAGCCCAGGGGATGTTCGATGTGGGGTGACAGGGTGCAGTCCGAGTACAGTATGTCTACTTGCTGCTGCTGATGAGTAGTTTCTTCAGTAGGCTGGTGAAGAAAACTGCTCATCAGCGACTCTGGACTTAAGTTGCTACAGATGGAGCTGGTACTGCTCCTGCCCCCCCAGCAGCCATGGCAGAGGAACGTGAGCACAGAGCACCCATCGGTCAGACCTGCATGAGGATGGGCAATGGGCAATGGCACACATAGGCAGCGGCCAACTGACTACATAGTCTCGATAATAGTTCAGTTTATCCTCTCACCAGGTGGAAAAAAGACAGACAGCTCCCTTCGGCTGAGGTGGTGGAGCCTTGACTGCATGAAATTAGGTGCGTACCACTTGGTGATGCAGTGGTTGCTGCGGCAGGCCTGACTACCACATCGGAGCCACGGTTTTCCCAGGCCACTTTTTGGTGCTGCTGCATGTGTTGACGCAGGGCCATGGTGGCAACATTGGCACCCTGACAAAGCTTCACCTTCTGCCCACAAATTTGGTAAATGTCCATATTTACCTCCTCTGGCGGCTTAACAAAAAATTGCTACACCACCGAGTATGGCATTTTCCCCCCAGCACTCCACGCTGACTGCCTGCTACAGCTGCCTCCATGAATCCCTGCACTGCTACCTTCCAGGCAGGTATACTCCTGTAAAGAGGGTGGTCTACCCCGGGCACAATTGTCTCCTGACCACCCACTGCAGCCACGCTGCTGACTCACGGCCACGCTACCACCTTGCTGGCTCAGCTGCTGCCTCACGTGCAAGCTGCAAACCTCTTCTCCTGATGAGGGTGAAGCTCCTTCTTCATGCGGCTCCTAAGTGCAATCAGCTATATAATCATCATCCGCTACTGTCTGCACTTCACTGATGCCCCCCTCAATGGTCTCAGGGCCAGGAGCCTGACTGCTCACAACACCAGCTCCAACGCGACTCTTATCATTACTACTTACCTGCCGACCGGAGAAAGTGGTGGACCTCTCCTCCAGATCTTGGCTGGGCAGTAGCTGCTGACTGTCCTCTAGTAGCTTGCCCTCGCTGAAAAGTAGAGCCGAGCCTATGGCATATAATACTTCTCACGCTGAGGGAACAGAAAATTACAGAGGCAGGTTGAGGACAGTTGGGAGCAGAGAGCCTGCTCCCGGGCCATGCCAACTAAGCGTTGTCAGAGGAACCTCATAAATGGCTGCAGTACAATGTAAATTCATTGCAGAATGGCAAGTAAGACATTTTTTTTTTCCAATTAATACACCCACATTTTAGAAGCAAACAAAAGATAGCCTGTTATAGTCTCCTTGTGGGACTAATAAGTATTACAAAAAAGTAAAAAAAAAAATTGTCAAATGAAAATGATGAAAAAAGGAAGAAAAACATTTGGTAAGTAAGATCCAAAATAGGCTGGTCACTAAGGGATTAATGGAAGCAGTGCTTATACATACTCTGTATCAGAAAAAGTGGTAGCTTGTTCTGTACAAGCATTCCATTAATTATTCCTTATTAGGGGCAACTGCCTGACCATTTTTATAGACACACAGTAGTATCGGAAAAAGTAGTGACTTTTTCTGAATAAATGGTCTAAAAATTATGCCTTTAAGGTTATGTACACCTTTGTGGACAATTTTGTTATGATTTATTTTGGGGCTAAAATTCATTTTTTTGGTATTGAAAAAGTCTCAAAGGGTTTAATGTTTTTCTAGCTGTGTGTATCCTACTTTCACTTTGTGCCAGTCATATAATAACCCTTATCTCTAAAATACTTAGAGGTCATAAACACTTATTTAGGCCATATTCTTATCAGTAAAATAAGGATTGAGCTTAGATTAGGTTTATAAGGTCTGAAAGCAGAGATAAGGAGCCTGTCAGCACCCTGTCTGACAGAGCAAAGATAATATTCATATCCTGCTAGTAGAGCATCTCAGCTCTGTATAGAGAAAAGAACTCCATATTTTTATCAAAGAGCAATTGAAAAAAATATTCTTTTAGCTCATGAGAACAATGCACTAATCAAAATGTGCCCCCAAATGTGTACATAGCCTTTAATGGGGCTTCTCTGGCTCAGAGGCACAGTCAGACACAGACCTAACATCAACATCATCCTGTTGATGAATAATCCATTCAATCCACAATGTCATCTTTTTAGTAATAATCAGTCACCTAGTGAAAGCTGTGGCCTGCTGATACTACTACTATTACTGCTGGGTGGATGCATGTGCAGCTTGCAAAACTATAGGCATCCACATTCTCACAGATGACACGGCACCTGTTTTTTCTTTTAATAATGGTGTTATGACAGAATGTTTAAAAGAAGATGGGAAGATACCAGAAGAGAGAGATTGATGATTTTGGTTAGGTGAGTGGTGACAGCCGGGAAAAGACACTAGAGGAGGTGTGAGGGAATAGGGTCAGTAGTGCATGTGGTAGGATGAGAAGAAGAGAGAAGCCTGGAGACTTCTTTTTCTGTGACTGGGTCAAATGTGAAGAGTGAGCCAGAGGAGATGTGGGTGGGAAAAGGATCAATGGCACTTAGAGGCTGGGAATTGATTTCCTGCCAGATGATTTCAATTTTCTCTTTGAAGTAGGTGGCCAGATCTCCAGCATGGAGGTCTGTACTAGGCACCTGCACTTTTGGACTAAGGAGGGAATGAAAAGTGGCAAAAAGCTTCTTTTTTTTTTCTTCAGATTATTAGATAGTGTGTAGATAAGAGTGGTACAATAGGTGTATAATGGAAGAAGTCTTATGGTGTGCAAGTTCTTCTCTAAAAGCATTCAGCGCTTCTGGAGCATTGCTGGAGGAAGTGAGTTGGAGTTTGCTTTTGTCTCTGTTTGGAGGTTTTGAATGTAGGATGCACTACTTCTTTCAGGCTGCGTCTGAGAGTGTCATAATAATGTTTTGCAGCCAGTTCTGGATAGAAGAGGGAAGAGATTGGGGACAGTGATAACTGTAGAGAGTCTGTAAGTTTTCTGAATGTTTGATAAGTAGGAGTGTGCTGAGATGGACGAGGACTTGTGACAGTGAAGGAGAGAAGGTTGACAGAGAGATAGGGCTGTTAATGGGGATGTTAAAGTCACACAAAATGAGAGTTGGAAATTCTGAAGACAATAAGTGTGGAAGCCAGGCAGCAAAGTGATCCAGGGACTGGGTGGGTGAGCCAGGGCGGTTGGTAAATAACCGCCACTCTGAGGGAGAGGGGATGAGAGTCTCAGAGAGTGGCCCTTAAAAGAGAGTGATGATACTGGGGGAATGACCTGGAAAGTACTTTGTGGGGAAAGAGGTAAACCTACTCCACCTGCATGTCTGTTGTCAGGTCTGGGGGTATGTGAAAAATCTAGGCCACCTTAAGATAGAGAGCGGCAGGAAAAGCAGTGTCAGAAAGCTGAATCCAAGTTTCAGTGAGGGCCAGCAGGCTAAGAAAATTTCTCAAAAATAAGTTTTGAATGTACAGCAGCTTGTTGCACACCAACCATGTATTCCAGAGCGCACAGTTGAAAGAGGGGAGAGAGGACACACAATGGATGTTTATGAGATTAGCATGGATTCGAATGGAGGTGGGGAAGGGGTTGAAATGTTAAGAAGGTGGGCTAGCGTTAGGAGAGATCTCCCCTGAAGTAGCAGCAAAAGTATGAAGAGGAAGAGCAAATAGTTCTATGATTTGTAAGAGACCTTGTTGTTCTGCACCCTGGGACATGATGGGTTGAGACAAATCAGGAAGGTGAATAAAGCATATGAGCTGTACATGGTGGAGGGAAGGAGAGAGGTGCTGATGTGGAGAAAGAGAAATGAAGGTGTAACTGGGCGGTGAGTGTGGAGGAAAGGAGCACATAATAAAATGGGCAGAAAGGCAATGAACAAAGCTGTGGAAAGCGATGGTAAATTTCTAGCATAACATACCTGCCTCCTGCCTTTTTGAACTGCCATTTTTAACTGCCATGTTTAACTGCATAAGTGATGACCCATTGTCACGCTTCGGTGTCAAAAGGAAACACCACACCGAGCATAAGGAGGAAGAGGGGAACAGGAAATCAGGCCTGAGAACTAGGGAAGGAAGTTGGACACCTCCTAGTAAAACCCTAACCAAAATCCTGACTGACTACCAGTATGAACAGACCCCAGAGGTAGGTGTGTTCATACACAGTAATAACTAGAGTCTTATCTAGCCCTATAGGACTCTGGTACTAATGGCAGGGACAAGACTAAGTGTTCCTCCAAAAGGAAGGATGAACAGGGGTCTCCTTCAGACCTTATACAAACAATAGGGAAATGCAACACACAGAACCCAAACAAAATAAAAAAAGGGAAAGGAAAGACTTAACTTCAAAGGAGCAATGGAAGCACCAGGAACTCCGCTGAGATCCACACACCAGCTATCTACAACTGAAACTGAAGCTATAAACCGCACCGCATTGTGGGAGAAGCAACAATAAATAAGGAAGTTTAAATGACCACATTAGCAACACTTGAGGCAAGGGCTGTGGCCATTACCAGAAACAACACGGACGCCTATTGATCCACAAGGAAAACCTGTCAGATCAAACAACGTGTTGCCAGTCTCACCGATCTCCTGCCACCTGTCGCAGGAAAGTCTGTGACACAAATGATGGATCAGTTCTATTAGGCTACTTTCACTCTTGTTGGGCCGAAGGTCTGGCCACAGCACGGAAAACATGTCAACATGCTACGTTTTTTGTCTGGCTGCCTCTTAGCTTGTTTGCCGTGATGCGGCCAGACCTCTGCCCGACCCCATTTTAATGAATGGGGCCGGAGCGGACTTCTGGTGGCATGGTGAACTTGCAGTAGCATGGATCTGGCAGTCTGTTCCCCCGCTGGAACAGCCTGCTGGAAAAGGCTACCGCAAGTGTGAAAGTAGCCTTATTGAGGCCTTGCGCTTCTATTCTGCCTTTGCTGTTGGACTACATACTGCTCCAAATGCTGGTATGATGATCTGAGTAGCCATTATATATGACAGTCAGTCACCCCTAGTAGTTATTCAAGGGGCAGTAACAGCTCAGCCATATGTGCCAGACATCCTGCAATCAACATGGCAGGGCTTCCAACAGACATTTTTAGCAGGAAAATTCCCACCTGCACACAGCAAGGGTTTCCCAGGAATGTTTCAGCCACATTGCAACACTTCCTTGGCCTGCCCAGCCACCAGATTTTTTGACAAGCATTTATGGAACTAGCTGGAATGCTAACTTCAGCAACCTACAAGTTTGCAGGAGCTAAAGGCCCAGCTGCAACATACAATATGTGGGCAAATGTGCCACAGGATACCATACAGAACCTGTATGCCTCCATGCCCATGTCCAGACAAGAGGCAGCCCAACAGGGTATGTTCATTCAATCTTCCCCAATAAACGTATCATTTTGCTCTGAAACTGCAATTACTTACATATATTATCATCGCATTCACAGACATAAAGTTTCATTTTTTTCCCAACAACTACTTCTTGGTGCTTTATTTTTGATTTGTTAAAGAGTGGAAAGAAAGAAAAGAAAGAAATAAAGAAAGAATTGTCTTCATTACTCTTCAACCTTTTAGATTATTAACCCCTTCACGTCTGCAATCTGTATATATAAGTGATAGCTGCACATACCCCGTGCAGCTACCACGTATAGATACGTTCTGGCAGCTCTTTAATCCAAGCGCTGCAAAGCGATTGGATTAAAGCTTCTGCCCCTGCCCTGCTGCTGTCACGGACAGCATACAGTGCAGTAATGCCGGCAAGGGACCAATCAGAGTGGCCCCTTGCTGGCAATCGATCCGATTGGTTAGTCTGTGCAGGCTAACTGTTGAGGAAGGGTTGAGACGTATGCATATATATCCATGCATGCCTGCAAACATGTGCGGGCATGTATGGTATATATGTGCATACATTAACCAACGCACCATGGGATGATGTGCGCAGATGTGCCCAGCATCTGTGCACGTCTGCCCATGGTGATCCCCAGGGGCTCATGGTGGCCCCTGTGGGAAATATGTGACCCCTTATAATATATGTAGGGCTTGTGCCCCCTTATCTGTGCCCCCTTATATATATGACTGCGTCCCCATCTATAATCCCCCTTAGAATACATTATGCCCCTTATATATGTGTATATATATTATCAGGAGGACATATATGTGTATCTGCCATGGCTCTCCCCCAGGTGTGTATATATATATATATATATATATACATATATATATATATATATATATGGGCCTATAACTGCCCATGTATGCCCCCAGGTTTCTAATGAGTATATATATATATGTATATAGAGGCGCCCCAAGTATCTATATACATATATATATATACTTAAATTTCCCCAGCGTTCAGCGAGTTCCTGCAGGGGGTGGATATGTCTCCAGGTGGCTGGTGACTTCAAAGGATCAATTGATTTGAGGTTTATCAGCCTATTTACTATGCGGCCCCACCTTGTGTTTGTGACATGGCTGGGCGTGTGGTGCTGTGAGCCTCAGGGGGCCAGCCAGTTGTCTGCTGCAATCTGAGTGCATGCATTCCGTCACACGCACACGATGATGTCATTTCCCTACACCTTGGATGGGAGAAAGGGGGGGGGGGTGAGAGGGACTTATATATCAGTCCAAGACAAAGGAACAGGGCTCTTGCAACCAGACTAGAACCAGAGACACATGAGGACTGCTGCCTGAAGGAAGAGAGGCCCATTTGCCCCTGGAGATGGCTGAGTATACGCTGGGATGGCATTGTACCTCTGCCCTTGCAGTGCCAACCATATTCACCCCTTCCCTGCCTATCCCTTCACTGACGATTATCCCCCCCCCTGGTTTACCCTTTTCCTACCCTGATTAACCCCTGGTTGTAACCCCTCCTTAAACCCTGCCACACCCCCCCCCCCCTCACTGTACACTTGCAGGGTATTTATCCCCTGCATTGCTGTACAGTTATCCCCATTGTTAATCCTTTGTGTTTGTGGTCGGCTTACACCCCTGTAAGACCACCGTTAACCCCTTGTACCCCGTAGGGACAGTGCAGACGGGTGGGTTATTGTTAATATTACTTGTATGTGTGTAGTTTGTGGGTGGAATTTGGGAACGTGTAGTGTAGTTATTGTATATGTGTAGTGCTGTGTATTGTTAGTGTATTGCGTGCTTAGTGTGTTAAATAAATACCGTTATATTTGTACCCTTTGTGTAGCGTGTACTTGTTAGCGGTAGCGAGTTAGTAAAGCGCATGCAGCTAGCATTAGTGATTAGTGTAAAGCATAGCGAAGGTATTGTGTGTTATTGTTATATAAAGGTATAAATAGGCGGAGTCTTCACTAGACGGCTCTTCCTATTTAGGAATATTAATTATCGATATTCGCATAATATTGGTGATTAATATTCCCCCTTTACACTAACCAATCGGATCGCGGCAGTGTTAAAATGCCGGTTTCAGGCTCTGATCTGCGCTCTGCAGATCAGAGCCTGAAAGCCGATAGTGTAACTCATGCCCCCCGATCTGTGCCCCTCCAAGCCCTTAGTGCCGATCTGTGCCCCGCCGATCTGTGCCCCGCTGATCTGTGCCCCTCTCCTGCGCTGATGGCATGCGGTTCGCCCCCTCCCCGCCCCCTGCATTAATTTTCTAGCCGCCCCTACTGCCCCAGCCTCCCTCGATATTGTGGGCAGCCTCCCGACCCCCCCCCTTTCCAGCGCTGCCCCCCTGATACCCCTGCTGTGTGCGATGGTGGCGGCTCAATTACTAAGCCGCCGCCATCAGCAGAGAGTGTCAGCTCTATGCTGATACTCTCCTGTAACCCCTATAGATGCCGCGGTTGCGGCATCCATGGGGTTAACAGAGGGAGGGAGCTCCCTCTCTCCACAATCGGGGCTGAAGCGCTGTGATTGCAGCACCCGATGGTTGCCATGGCAAAGGCGTCCAGTGCTGCCACCTACAGGCAATCTGGAAGTACTATACTTTGGAATGCAAGAGCATTGCAAAGTATAGTACAACTATCAGCCCCACTGGCTCTTCAAGATCCAAGAGGGAACTGATAAAAAAAGTGAAAATAATAAAAGTAAAAATAAATAAATAAATAAAAATGTAAATTAGAAAAAAGAAATTGCCTTTTCCTATAAAAAAAATGAAAAAATAAAATAAAATACACATATTAGGTGTCACCGCGTCCGTAACGACCATCTCTATAAATATATCACATGATAGACCCCGTCCGATAAACACCATAAAAATTAAATTAAAAAAACTGTGCCAAAAAAGCTATTTTTGTCACCTTACATCACAAAAAGTGCAACAGCAAGTGATCAAAAAGGCTTATGACCCCCAACATAGTACCAATCAAACGTCACCTCGTCCCACAAAAAATGATACCCTATTTAAGACAATCGCCCAAAAAATAAAAAAGCTATGGCTTTCAGACTATAGAGACACTAAAACATCATTTTTTGGGTTTCAAAAATGCTATTATTGTGTAAAACTTAAATAAATAAGAAAAAGTATACATATTAGGTATTGCCACGTCCGTAACGATCTTCTCTATAAAACTATCACATGACCTAACTCCTCAGATGAACGCGGTAAAAATAAATAAATGAAAACTGTTCCAAAACAGCCAATTTTTGGGTCACCTTGCCCCATAAAGTGTAATAATGAATGATCAAAAAATCCTATGTACCCAAAAATGGTACCAATAAAAACCTCAACACTTTCTGCAAAAAACGAGCCCCTGCACAAGACGATCGGCACAAAAATAAAAAACATATGGCGTTCAGAAAACCAATCCAGCACAATCTACCTTCCAAAAACCGTATGGCATTCCTTTCCTTCTGCGCCCTGCCGTGTGCCCGTACAGCAGTTTACGACCATATGTGGGGTGTTTATGTAAACAGCGGAATCAGGGTAATAAATAATGAGTTTTGTTTGGCTGTTAACTCTCAATGTGTTAAAGAAAAAAATATATAAAATGGAAAATCTGCCAAAAATGTGAAATTTAGAAATTTCATCTCCATTTTCCTTTAATTCTTGTGGAATGCCTAAAGGGTTAACAAAGTTTTTAAAATCAGTTTTGAGTAACTTGAGGGGTGTAGTTTCTACAATGGGGTCATTTATGGGGGTATCCACTATGTAAGCCCCACAAAGTGACTTCAGACCTGAACTGGTCCTTAAAAAGTGGGTTTTGGAAATTTTCTTAAAAATTGTAAGAATTGCTTCTAAATTTCTAAGCCTTCCAACGTCCTAAAAAAAAAAAAGACATTTCCAAAATGATGCCAACATAAAGTAGACATATGGGGAATATTAAGTAATAAATATTTTATTAGGTATGACTTTCTGTTTTAGAAGCAGAGAAATTGAAATTTGGAAAATTGTGAATTTTTCCAAATTTTGGGTAAATTTGGGATTTTTTCATAAATAAAGGTGAAATATATTGACAAAACAATCTCAGAATTGCATGGATAAGTAAAAGTATTCCAAAGCTATTACCACATAAAGTGACGCATGTCAGATTTGAACATTTTGACCTGGACATTGGGGCATCAATGACCCTTGGTCATGAAAGGGTTAAGTGTGATAGCTCTCAGTATTAAGGCCCATTCACACTGTTGAATTTTGCCTCAGACAAAGATTTTTACTTCACTTGATAGAAGGCACCCTAACAAAAAGTTGATCAGATGGAACTCCAGTGAGTACGTCTACATTCAAGTTTGGGGGAACCTAGCACCGAGTAAGTACTCAAATCATGTACTGCACCACAGATGAAGTGAAGTATTACACAGTTCCCATTTAAATCAATGGATTATCTTCACAATATACAGATACAATATACAGATACAGTGAAACCTCTTTTAGAAGAACATCCAAATTTGCATTGGTCTTCTAGAGAAGCGGTCTTCCCAATGGCAGATATTTGTATGTGTGGTTTTTGAGGCCATGCAAGGTCTTCTAGTGGACACATGTCCCTTAAACGACCAATCATCATATTTAAATACACATCAGAATCCAGTGCAGAGCCTAGACCTCCATTAACCTAAAAGTTTTTCTCATGTTATTGTGAGAGGCAGATCAGTCAGTTAACATGGCTGAGTGGCAACTAGCTTTTAACTGGACAGAAAGTTTCCAAACGTATCACCCATTGTTAAGTGGAATAAAAAAAATCTTACTTCAATGGTACTTATCTTGCGCAAACCGCTGACCCCCCACAACTAGGTTGGCTAAATCTGATCAATTGCACTCCAATCACTGTTGGAGGTGCTGCGGTTTAAAAGGACATGTGGTGGGAATGTGCAATTGTCATTAAAATTTGGGCTTCTGTTTTTGATCCCCCAGAGCCAGACCTTACACTCTGTTGGTACATGCAAACTTTTATTCTAGGGAACATAGGGTAGTGTGACATAGTAAAAGGAGTTGTATGGGGAGGTAGGTATTTTCCTCCCAGTGTGTACTGCTGGACTGATTAGCGGCCAGATGGGGTCCAGCAACGTACTGGATCTCATGTGCCGGTCCGGGTTTTGGCAACACCTAGCTACCTTTAAAAGACAGCTGGGTTCAGCAGAAAGGATCTCTGTATTGGGACCTGAGGATTTTGCCGGGCTTGGAGTGCTGAGACCAGTGTTAGGGGAAACAGGCCGCCTAAAGTCGGTTCATGGACTCTTTGAGGCAGAACTGCCGGCAGGGTGTGAACTAACACCAGAACCACAAGGTGACTTTTTGTGTTGAATGTGACTTTTTTGTTTATGAACTTGCCAAGAATAAACACCGAACTGTTTTATTTAAGAACTGGTTGGTGCTTCTATACTGTGTCTGCTTATACTGTCTACCAGAGCAAATCCTCACAGTAGCTATAAGTCATGTCTTGCTTGCCAAAAGGTCTATCACCCTATAGTGGAAATCATCTGTAGACCTTTCTTTACAGCAAGTAAGTAGTGTTTCCCAAACCTTCTCTCTGCAGTTGTTTGCAATGAGAACACAGTGGACTTCTTGTTTATTCAAAACCTGGATCTCATGAACACTGATCAGAGTGTTATAGATATGTAGAATAATAGTATCCTTCTAATTGGGTTATCCCCTTTTTTCAGTGTCATTGTATTCATTGCATTTAGAGATGAGTGAAGTATTCAAAAATACGATTTGGCTGCTTTGCCGAATTTAACAAAAAAAAAATTGCTTTATAAAGAAGCACATTTCTTTGTAAGTAGTGGGTGCAATACAGGGAGCGACAATTGCGCCACTCCCTGTATTTGTATCCCTCAGATGCCTCGTTCATAGATGATCTCAGCATCTGACAGTAATAACACAGTATAAAATAAAAAAATAGATCATACTGCAGCACGCCAGACCTGCAGGGTATTGCGATAGTGAGGTCACGGTTATGGGCAATCGAGGGTTACTCACTTTTTAGAGGGGAACCCTGGGCAGGCATGCGGCAGTGAAGGAGAGGTAGACACAAGTTCCTCTGGGGCACACTCTAGATGTAGGGACCAGACCTGATGGTGGATGAGGTGCCCTGGATGTTGCAGGTATTTTGAGTGCCTGAGGCAAGGTTCCTTTAAGGATCGTGACGCCAGTGCCTTTAACGGTGGCACACCGATTGATAGCAGTAGTAATTGAGGTACACAGATGGTATGGTGAACCAAACGTTGCTTTTACTTGGAAAACAGTCCAACTTTGTACAGACAGTTGATTATGCAGTCCCTTGAATCATATAATTCACAAGCAGGTTTATTGCAGTAAGATGGCAGGTATTAATCTTGCAAGATACTTGGAGGGTAAACAGTTAATGCTTCGCAGAACTATGCTGCACTATCTCCACAGCTATTCTGGCTGGCTGGATCCCAAGGCCTGGATGCCTAAATGCTGGCTTTAATCCTTGGTAATAAATCTTCCTCCCGTATTGACCCTTGCTTCTATTTTGTAGTACCTCTGCCCATCAGCTTACTTATCTGAGCTGGTTGCATTTTTCCTGTTGTGAGGGAAGCTGCAGGTTTCTCCCAGGAGGCAACTTCTTCTGCTGGGGTGATTCTTCTGAGCTAAGCTTAGACTCAGGAACTTCAGGCTGACTAGGTTACATTTCTAGCCACCTGGACTGAACTAACTCTTCCCTGTCTGGGCCTACCTATATATACTTAGGGCTCTCTAGCTCCCTCTAACGTCTGGGAGGCTGAACTACACCCTAACAGGCCTGACACCCAGATAACACAGGGAAATGCACATTAAACATCACATTAATGCAATAGACATGTTAACCCTTGTGTAGGGCCCACCTTTACCTAGTGGGACACTACAATACTTAACTCATCTATTTGCTCTCGAAGAGCCGGCTGCCATCATCTTGATTGAAGAGCTAGCAGAAATCTTGCACGGCACGTCGGCTGGCATGGTGACATTATATGTCACCAGAAATACTGACAGTGCCTGTCACGACCTTTGTGGTCTGGCAAGCTGGTGGACGTGAGGCGCAAATCACAACCGGTTTTGACAAGTACGGGTTTATTGAGAGACAACGCGTTTTGGGGTGCGCATAACCCCTTTATCAAGTCTGGTGTGCTGCAGCTGCAGGTGCAGCTGGATGTTTGCTGTTCGTTTAATGCTCCCCGGTCACTTTTCCTGACAATGTAGTACAATGCTTTGCCAGAGATGAATTAGATGTGGCTGAAGCGCTGTGGCTTTGCTATTATACTTGGTTAGGCAATGCTGTTGCAGTGGTGAGGCTGATGTAGCTGGGGTATTGAGACCCGGCTACTGCACGTGGTGCTTGCTGTAAGGACACAGGCACTGTCAGTATTTCTAGTAATCAACGAAGTGGCGACTTGGCCCTCGCCCCTTGGTTCCTTTGGACGCGGCAGCGCCAACCTGATACCTAGCTAATCCAGCGGACCTTTATCACGGTTGCACCCAATCGGTGCAACCTAAACAGATGAGCAGCACATACTCATCTTAAATTAAAGAACGCTGTTTCATCTTGACCTATTTACCCTATGAGCGCTTTTCTCATCCTGTGTCCACATATTTATTATATGTCACCAGGCATGGGTTTTTGTGCGAGATCTTCAATCAAGATGGCTTCGGCCTGCCCTTTGCGAGCAAATAGATGAGGTAAGTATGTTTTTTTTAAATTTTTTTTTTTAACACCATTAAGGGAAAATAGATTCGCTACCATGAGGCACAAGGAATTTCGGCTTCACCGCAAATCAAATTTTCCCTGAAATCAGCATGAGAAAAGTCTGAAACTAAGAGCAGGTTTCAAACTGTATGATTGAAGGAATGAAAATTGCAGACAAAGTTTTTGACTCAAGGTTTTCACTGACACATGTAAAGATCCTTTTATCTGTGTTGAAGATGTTCATAGCCTTTCAAGGGTTGGAATTCTCAATAAAGTGCTTTATTAGATTTTATCTTAGGTCCTTCAGAGTGAGGAAAATGACAATAATTTTTGAAAACCCTTTGCATTGGAAGAACCATCACCATAAATTAATGTATTAATGAAATTATGTGCATTTGTGCAAATTGCTTCTTGCACAAACACTTAATGTACAGATATGCAGGTACTCTGCAAGTTTGAGCTTGTGCTGAAATATGGGATGTTGCCATCTAACCATACAAAATGCTAAATATTGGGTTAACACTGCATCAGACGAGATAGACAGAAATCAGCACTTTGTGCAGGATGTTTTTATCTTAGTTTTTTCTGAGAAATCAGCACTTTGGTTGATTTTGCTGTGTTGAAGGACACTCATGACCTTGGGAATGTGTAAATAACCCTGTACTAGAATAACATGTTCCAAGATTAATAAGACTGTATCTTTAATACCATTACCTAGATACCTGTAGTGTTATGTAAGTTGTAAACAAACACGTCTTAAATTGGAAAGAATCAACAATAACTTTTTTCCCCTGAATAACAAAGGTAATTTTATTAAAGAACAAGTTGGGGATTGCAATCAAAGTGAAGTGTGTATGTTCCAGCTGGGAAGTCTTAATGCTGCAGTTGAAGCCCGCTATACAATCTTCTGCAATTGTTAATCAACTTGTATGTAATAATGCTGTTGTAAAGACTCTTAGCTGTATGATGCTGACTTTTATCAGTTTGAGAATTTTACTTCTATTTGGGGATCTTTCAAACAGCATATTAGGGTACCCAGTTGTGGTTGGAATACTTAAAATGTTATGTGGCCGTACTGCTAATCTAATCTAACAGGGACGAAAAGAAGTTTATTTTCTTACTCTGTACAAATATATGAAGTCAGCAGATGTTCCCATGGAATTTTAATATTTTATCTCTTACAGGAATTCATATGACATAGGCCTCTTTCACACGACCGTATAGCTTTTTCAGTGTTTTGCGGTCTGTTTTTCACAGATTCGTTGTTCGTTTTTTTTGTTTCCGTTGTGTTTTCTTTTCTGTTCCGTTTTTCAGTTCCGTTTTTCCATATGGCATATACAGTATGCAGTAATTACAAAGAAAAAATTGGGCTGGGCATAACATTTTCCATTGATGCTTCCGTAAAAACGGAACGGATACGGAAGACGTACGGATGCATTTCCATATGTGTTCCGTTTTTATTGTGGACCCATTGACTTAAATGGAGCCACGGAACGTGATTTGCGGGCAATAATAGGACATGTTCTATCTTTAAACGGCAAAAATGGAAATACGCAAACGGAATGCATACGGAGTACTTTCCGGTTTTTTTTGCAGAGCCACTGAAATGAATGGTTCTGTATACGGACCGTATACAGAACGCAAAAAATGGCCTGTAAACAGGGAAAAAAAACGGTCATGTGAAAAACAGAGGTGTAAGTTTGAAGACCTAGGCTCCAATGAAGAAAGTCTGTCACTGAAATACCATGTACCAATTTAACCACCTTCCGACCGCTGTACGCGTATATGCGTCCGGGAGGTGGTTGCTTTACTCCTCCTGGACGCATATACGCGTCTTCTCGCGAGACGCGAGATTTCCTGTGAACGCGCGCGCACAGGCGCGCGCGCTCACAGGAACGGAAGGTAAGCGAGTGGATCTCCAGCCTGCCAGCGGCGATCGCTCGCTGGCAGGCTGGAGATCCGAATTTTTTAACCCCTAACAGGTATATTAGACGCTGTTTTCATAACAGCGTCTAATATACCTCCTACCTGGTCCTCTGGTGGTCCCTTTTGTTAGGATCGACCCACCAAACACCACACTACACTACACTACACCCCCCCCCACCCCCCCGTCACTTATTAACCCCTTATAAACCCCTGATCACCCATGATCACTCCATATAAACTCCCTGATCACCCCCCTGTCATTGATCACCGCCCTGTCATTGATCACCCCCCTGTCAGGCTCCGTTCAGACGTCCGTATGATTTTTACGGATCCACGGATACATGGATCTGATCCGCAAAAAGCATACGGACGTCTGAATGGAGCCTTACAGGGGGGTGATCAATGACAGGCGGGTGATCACCCATATACACTCCCTGATCACCCCCTGTCATTGATCACCCCCTGTCATTGATAACCCCCCTGTAAGGCTCCATTCAGACGTCCGCATGCGTTCTGTGGATCCGATCCATGTATCCATGGATCCGTAAAAATCATGCGGACGTCTGAATGGAGCCTTACAGGGGGGGTGATCAGTGACAGGGGGGTGATCACCCTGATTACCCTGATCACCCCCTGTCATTGATAACCCCCCTGTAAGGCTCCATTCAGACGTCCGCATGCGTTCTGTGGATCCGATCCATGTATCCATGGATTCGTAAAAAATCATGCGGATGTCTGAATGGAGCCTTACAGGGGGGGTGATCAGTGACAGGGGGGTGATCACCCTGATTACCCTGATCACCCCCTGTCATTGATAACCCCCCTGTAAGGCTCCATTCAGACGTCCGCATGCGTTCTGTGGATCCGATCCATGTATCCATGGATCCGTAAAAATAATGCGGACGTCTGAATGGAGCCTTACAGGGGGGGTGATCAGTGACAGGGGGGTGATCACCCTGATTACCCTGATCACCCCCTGTCATTGATAACCCCCCTGTAAGGCTCCATTCAGACGTCCGCATGCGTTCTGTGGATCCGATCCATGTATCCATGGATCCGTAAAAAATCATGCGGATGTCTGAATGGAGCCTTACAGGGGGGGTGATCAGTGACAGGGGGGTGATCACCATGATTACCCTGATCATCCCCTGTCAATGATAACCCCCCTGTAAGGCTCCATTCAGACGTCCGCATGCGTTCTGTGGATCCGATCCATGTATCCATGGATCCGTAAAAAATCATGCGGATGTCTGAATGGAGCCTTACAGGGGGGGTGATCAATGACAGGGGGGTGATCAGGGAGTCTATATGGGTGATCACCCCCCTGTCATTGATCACCCCCCTGTCATTGATCACCCCCCCCTGGTAAGGCTCCATTCAGACATTTTTTTGGGCACAAGTTAGCGGAAATTTTTTGTTTGTTTTTGTTTTTGTTTTTTCTTACAAAGTCTCATATTCCACTAACTTGTGTCAAAAAATAAAATCTCACATGCACTCACCATACCCCTCACGGAATCCAAATGCGTAAACATTTTTAGACATTTATATTCCAGACTTCTTCTCACGCTTTAGGGCCCCTAAAAAGCCAGGGCAGTATAAATACCCCACATGTGACCCCATTTCGGAAAGAAGACACCCCAAGGTATTCCGTGAGGGGCGTATTGAGTCCATAAAAGATTGAAATTTTTGTCCTAAGTTAGCGGAAAGTGAGACTTTGTGAGAAAAAAACAAAAAAAATCAATATCCGCTAACTTATGCAAAAAAAAAAAAATTTCTAGGAACTCGCCAGGCCCCTCATTGAATACCTTGGGGTGTCTTCTTTCCAAAGTGGGGTCACATGTGGGGTATTTATACTGCCCTGGCTTTTTAGGGGCCCGAAAGTGTGAGAAGAAGTCTGGGATCCAAATGTCTAAAAATGCCCTCCTAAAAGGAATTTGGGCCCCTTTGCGCATCTAGGCTGCAAAAAAAGTGTCACACATGTGGTATCGCCGTACTCAGGAGAAGTTGGGGAATGTGTTTTGGGGTGTCATTTTACATATACCCATGCTGGGTGAGAAAAATATCTTGGTCAAATGCCAACTTTGTATAAAAAAATGGGAAAAGTTGTCTTTTGCCAAGATATTTCTCTCACCCAGCATGGGTATATGTAAAATGACACCCCAAATCACATTCCCCAACTTCTCCTGAGTACGGCGATACCAGATGTGTGACACTTTTTTGATGCCAAGGTGGGCAAAGGGGCACATATTCCAAAGTGCACCTTTCGGATTTCACCGGTCATTTTTTACAGATTTTGATTGCAAAGTACTTCTCACACATATGGGCCCCTAAATTGCCAGGGCAGTATAACTACGCCACAAGTGACCCCATTTTGGAAAGAAGACACCCCAAGGTATTCCGTGAGGGGCATGGCGAGTTCCTAGAATTTTTTATTTTTTGTCGCAAGTTAGTGGAATATGAGACTTTGTAAGGAAAAAAGAGAAAAAAAAAAAAATCATCATTTTCCGCTAACTTGTGACAAAAAATAAAAAAAATTCTAGGAACTCGCCATGCCCCTCACGGAATACCTTGGGGTGTCTTCTTTCCAAAATGGGGTCACTTGTGGCGTAGTTATACTGCCCTGGCAATTTAGGGGCCCAAATGTGTGAGAAGTATCTTGCAATCAAAATGTGTAAAAAATGGCCTGCAAAATCCGAAAGGTGCACTTTGGAATGTGTGCCCCTTTGCCCACCTTGGCTGCAAAAAAGTGTGACACATCTGGTATCGCCGTACTCAGGAGAAGTTGGGGAATGTGTTTTGGGGTGTCATTTTACATATACCCATGCTGGATGAGAGAAATATCTTGGCAAAAGACAACTTTTCCCATTTTTTTATACAAAGTTGGCATTTGACCAAGATATTTTTCTCACCCAGCATGGGTATATGTAAAATGACACCCCAAAACACATTCCCCAACTTCTCCTGAGTACGGCGATACCAGATGTGTCGCACTTTTTTGCTGCCAAGGTGGGCAAAGGGGCGCATATTCCAAAGTGCACCTTTTGGATTTCACCGGTCATTTTTTACACATTTTGATTGCAAAGTTCTTCTCACACATTTGGGCCCCTAAATTGCCAGGGCAGTATAACTACCCCACAAGTGACCCCATTTTGGAAAGAAGACACCCCAAGGTATTCTGTGAGGGGCATGGTGAGTTCCTAGAATTTTTTATTTTTTGTCGCAAGTTAGTGGAATATGAGACTTTGTAAGAAAAAATAAAAAAAATAAAATCATCATCATTTTCCGCTAACTTGTGACAAAAAATAAAAAGTTCTATGAACTCACTATGCCCATCAGCAAATACCTTAGGGTGTCTACTTTCCGAAATGGGGTCATTTGTGGGGTTTTTCTACTGTTTGGGCATTGTAGAACCTCAGGAAACATGACAGGTGCTCAGAAAGTCAGAGCTGTTTCAAAAAGCGGAAATTCACATTTTTGTACCATAGTTTGTAAATGCTATAACTTTTACCCAAACCATTTTTTTTTTTTGCCCAAACATTTTTTTTTTATCAAAGACATGTAGAACAATAAATTTGGCGAAAAATTTATATATGGATGTCGTTTTTTTTGCAAAATTTTACAGCTGAAAGTGAAAAATGTCATTTTTTTGCAAAAAAATCGTTACATTTTGATTAATAACAAAAAAAGTAAAAATGCCAGCAGCAATGAAATACCACCAAATGAAAGCTCTATTAGTGAGAAGAAAAGGAGGTAAAATTCATTTGGGTGGTAAGTTGCATGACCGAGCAATAAACGGTGAAAGTAGTGCAGTGCCGAAGTGTAAAAAGTGCTCTGGTCATGAAGGGGGTTTCACCTAGCGGGGCTGAAGTGGTTAAATCATGTCATTTACTATTTGTGGTAAAAATACTAGACTGTATAATTAAGATACCAACAGCCAGAGGCAAATTTACTGCTAGATTCTGGTATACAGGTCACATTTATAAAAAGGGTTTTCCTATCTCAGCATTTGGGGCATACTACTAGGGTATGCCATAAATGTCAGATAAGTGCAAATCCCACCTCTTGGACCTGCAGAACGCATGCATGGCCACCCTCCTTTCACTGCTCTGGGAGTTCCAAAAGTAGCCAAGCTCTGGCCCAGCTAATTTCAGCAGTTCCATAGCAATGAAAAGAGAGGTGGCCTCGCATGCACACCTTGTTCTCCGTTTACTACTATGAGACATTTTAAAATAGACAAAAACACTTGTTTGTCTATTTTTGAATGTTACATAGCAGTGCAAAGAAAGGATCCCATGCATATGTGGTGTGCTCGCCTTCACTTCAGGGGCCCTGTTTAGGAGATAGGAGAAAGTTGTACCAAGTTGAGCTTCTCTTTTGGATACCAGATGAAGATGGCTTCATGAAAGTTTTCTGGTACACTGTTAGTACTGTTCAAGGCCCTGAAGATGCCCCACATAGAAAATGATTTACAGTTTCTAGCAACTATTTCTGACTTTTATATTTAAAGACGTGCACAAACTGTATTAGTCTGGACTTGTTTGTATTTGTTCCATCTGTATTTTTTTTCTTAATTTACGTTGACATTTTGGGGACCTGGGAACCAGTTACTAGGTAATGGTCTCAAATTGCAATAGGTTCACAATTCTGGGGATCTTGGAATCAGTTACTAGGTAACGGTCTCAAATTGCAATGTTTTAAGCATAGAGTTTGTTTTCGGAACAAATTAATATTGTAAAGTTATAGACTGGTGTACAATAGAAAAAAAAACACATACTGTAGCTATCCATGTTTAATATTTTGAAATTATTTTTAGCATTGCAATATATACTTTATATGCTGTGCTCATATTTCTGAAAATCTTTTCACTTTATCCTATTATTGATTTGATTATGTTTTTCATCGGTATTGAATTAATTTTACAGCTGGAGAAGGAAGTCTTAAATAAATAATCTGAAGATATCACAGATAGCTATTTGAAAACTATCTCTAGCAGTTCTTACAGATTTGCCATTGTTCGCTGTTACCATGATGACAGTGGACATGCAAAGTCAATATTATTGCTAACATGAAGCATGTGAAAATCATCTGAGATTGTGCACATCTGCATCCTAAACACATTTTCTTTCTAAGAATATATTCTTTGTACATCCATTCCCAGTGATGTCACAGCCCTATAAAACCGTTATCCCGTGCGGTCTCCCAATTTTCCTGTGAGCTGAGCATAGGGAGAGATGTCTCAAGTAGAGTTCAGCGGACACCTGGACGTTCGGGTTCGATGGGTTCGGCCGAACTTCACAAAAAAGTTCGAGTTCGGGACCCGAACTTTACCCGAACTTGACCCTGAACCCCATTAAAGTCAATGGGGATCCAAACTTTTGAGCACTAAAATGGCTGTAAAAATGTCATGGAAAGGGCTAGAGGGCTGCAAATGCCAGCAAAATGTGGTTAAGAGCATGGCAAGTGCTCTGCAAACAAATGTGGATAGGGAAATGACTTTAATATATAAAATACGAAAAAATAAAAAATAATAATCTTGATCTAGGAGGACGAGGTCCAGATGGAGTAGGAGGTTGAGGAGGCGGTGGATGTGGCAGTGTAGGTGAAAGCGGCGGTGGAGGAGGAGGTAGCCTACACTGCTTTTGGGTTTTAAATTTATATTTATTTTTTAAAATTAGGGTGCACCCCAAAACATTGGGAAATTTAACCTGTGATAACCCCCTCCATTCGTGCTAAACACACGTTCAGACAATACCATGGTTGCAGGGCAGGTCAGCACCTCCAAGGCATAAAAGGCAAGCTCAGGCCATGTGCCCAACTAGGAGACCCAGAAGTTGCAGGGGCTGACCCCTGTCAGTCAGTTCGTGTAAGTGTGTGCACACATACTGCCCCACCATTTTGCACGTCCCCGTGATGTTTACGATCCTATTTGATATCTGCTCTATCAAGTTCTTTTTTGCGCCTACCATGTTGATCACGGTTAGCGGTGAATCAGGGTTCCAAGCCTGAGAGGAAGCGTGAGAAAGAGAGACCACATACAATGGAGATCAATGGATAACACTTAATTGTGATCGAGCGGAAATGTGGGACAAATTATTAAAGCAGAAGAATTAAAAGAAAGGAGGGGGCGCGTAGTGACGATAAACAACAATACAGCACTCTTAGGATACCCTGTTATTGGAATGATTAATAATAAAACTATAGGGAATGTCACTGGGGTATTTAGGATTTGGAAACTTTAGCCAGTAGAGGCCCTGCTGCCGCTTTGTTAACTCTAGATAACTTCTGCCTGATCGCACGCCCTTGTGACATCCACGATCCATTCGGATATCTTCTCTATCAACTTTCAATGTTTTTTTTCTGAGCCTACCATGTTGATCACGGTTATCGGCGAATCAGGGTTCCACGCCGGAGAGGGAGCGTGAGAAAGGGAAACCTCATCCAAGGGAGGTCAATGGCTGCAATGGGATGAAGTGGAAATGTGGGACAAGTTATTAAAGCAGAAGGATCGAATGAAAGGGCCAATTAAAGAGGAATTTTAGAAATTTAAGTCCCTATCACCTATGCAGAGCAGGGGTTTTTCATCACCAGAAATGGGTTAATGTCACCCACCAATGGAACAGATTATTTTTAAAAATTTCGGTCCCTGTCACCTATGCAGAGCAGGGGTTTATTCACTGCAAAAATTGTAAAATGTCACCCAAAAATGTAACAGAAATTTTTTTGAAATTTATTAAGCTGTCAACTAGGTAGAGCAGGGGTATATTACAGCCAAAAATTGGTGAATTTCACCCGAAAATGTAACAGACAAATTAGTGAAATGACATAAAATAAAATACATACAAATTAAAATTTAACTTGATTGAGGTTAACTTCCATATGGAGAAGGAGTTCGAGGAGGCGGTGGATGTAGCAGTGTAGGTGAAAGCGGCAGTGGAGGAGGACGAGGTAGCCAACCCTGTTTTTTTTTAAAAATATATATATATATTTGTGGCCGGGGCTATACGTGAAAGAACCTACCCCCTCATTCACCCAAACAGAACTAAGCGGTCTGAGTTGTGCCATAACCGCTTCCGTCGAGAGTACACCTGAAAGAGGGCATACCCTGTGGGAGAGTAAAAGGAAAGGGCGGGCTGGGAGGGGAACACTACTGCCGTCCATCCCCTGTAGTGAGAGGTGAGCAGCAGATATAGGGCAGGGCGCCCCTCCCACAAATTCAGGCCAACAAATCGGCCTTGACACATATATATATATTTTTTTTTATTAGGGTACACTCCAAAAGAGTGTGAAATATCCAAAATACAAGATTGAGCAATTGCACTGTAGTATAACAATTGCTGGTTAAGGCCGGTATACATGTCTATTCTGCACAAGGTACGGACAAGTCCTGTGGGATCCATGCCTGGTTCATTTTAATGAATGTGAGCTTGTCCACATTGGCTGTGATAATGCCCCCTGCTGTGCTAAACACACGTTCAGATAATACACTAGCTGCAGGGCAGGCCAGCACCTCCAAGGCGTAAAGGGCAAGCTCAGGCCATGTGCCCAATTTGGAGACCCAGAAGTTGAAGGGGGCAGACCCGTCATTCAGTACGTGTAGGCGTGTGCACACATACTGCTCCACCATGTTGGTGAAATGCTGCCTCCTGCTAAGATGTTCCATATCAGCTGGTGGTGCTGGTTGTTGTGGCGTGCTGACAAAGCTTTTTCACATTTTGGCCCTGCCTTCTGAGGTGCTGGCGGTGCCTCAGCTGCGTTGGCGACCTCTTCCTCCTCCTCTAACTTCACCTTGTGCTTCCACTGTGCCCCCGCTGTCAGGTGGGAATGCCACCAGCTGCGCGTCTACCAGCGTGCGCTTGTACTTGCGCATCTTACGATCACGTTCCAGTGTTGGAATTAAGGACGGTATATTGTCCTTGTAACGGGGATCCAGCAGCGTGGCTACCTAGTAATCAGCATAGGTTAGAATGTAGGCAACTCGACGGTCGTTGCGGAGACACTGCAGCATGTAATCGCTCATGTGTGCCAGGCTGCCCAGAGGCAACGAAAAGCTGCCCTCTATGGGAGGTGTATCGTCTGTCTCCTCTGTATCCCCCCAGCCATGCACTAGTGATGGCAATGAGCTGGTCTGGGTGCCACCATGCTGTGAACATGGTTCCTCCTCCGCCATCTCCTCCTCCTCATCCTCCACCTCGTCATACTCCAGAACTGTGCCCTGGCTGGACAATTGTGTACCTGGCGTCTGTGGGTGCAGGAACCCACCCTCGGAGCCACTTGTGAATGACTGGCCGGAAACCCTATGAAATGATCCCTCTTCTTCCTCCTTCTCTTGTGCCACATCCTCTTCCATCATCGCCAGCAGCGTTTTTACAAGAAAGCATAGAAGTGGGATAGTAACGCTAAGAACTGCGTTATCGGCACTGGCCATGTTGGTGGAGTACTCGAAACAGCGCAACAAGGAACACAGGTCTTGCAATGAGGCCCGGTCATTGGTGGTGAAGTGGTGCTGTTCTGCAGAGCAACTCACCCGTGTGTGCTGCAGCTGAAACTCCACTATCACCTGCTGCTATTCGCACAGTCTGGCCAGCATGTTCAAGGTGGAGTTCCACCTTGTGGGCATGTCTCTTATTAGGCGGTGAGCGGGAAGGCTGAAGTTACGCTGCAGCGCTGACAGGCGAGCAGCAGCAGGGTGAGAAAGCCGGAAGCGCGCACAGACGGCCCGAACTTTATGCAGCAGCTCTGACATATCGCGGTAATTTTTAAGGAATCTCTGCACCACAAAATTCAGCACATGAGCCATGCAAGGTTTGTGCGTCAAACCGGCTAGTCCCAGAGCTGCTACGAGATATCGTCCATTATTGCACACCACCAGGCCGGGCTTGAGGCTCACTGGCTCCAACCACTCATCGGTTTGTTGTGCTGGCCCGTCTAGTGCTGTGTGGGGTTTGTCCCCCAAACAGATACGTTTTAAAACCGCCTGCTGTCGTTTACCCCTGGGTGTGCTGAAGTTGGTGGTGAAGGTGTTACGCTGACCAGATGAGGAGCCGGTAGAGGATGAAGAAGCTGAGTAGGAGGAGAAAGCAATGGGAGGCAAACTAAAGTGCCCTGCAATTCTCGTGGTGGAAGGACATGCGCCAAACTGCTATTCGCCTCAGGCCCAGCCGCCACAGCATTTACCTGCTGTGCTGTTATGGAGATATAACGTCCCTGACCGTGCTTACTGGTCCACGTATCCGTAGTGAGGTGCACCTTGCCACAGATGGCGTTGCGCAGTGCACACCTGATTTTGTCCCCCACTTGGTTGTGCAGGGAAGGGATGGCATGCCTGGAAAAGTAGTTGTGGCTGGGCACGACGTACTGTGAGAGAGCCACCGCCATAAGGCCTTTAAAACTCTCAGTCTCCACCAGATGGAATGAAAGCATTTCAAAGGCCGGTAATTTTGAAATGCTGGTATTCAGGGCCAAGAATCAGGGGTGGGTAGGGGGATACTTCCTCTTCCGCACCAGTGTTTGGGAGATGGAGAGCTGAATGCTTCAGTGGGACATTGTGGAGATTCTTGGTGACCTAGATGGTGGTGTTGCTGGCAGATCCTCTGTTTGCAGGGTGGCAGGTGGCCCTGTCACTCCAGAGGTGGATGAAGAGGCCAAGACTGCAGCAGAAGAGGAAGCAGGAGGAGCCAGAGATCTTTCTTGGTTTTTGAGGTGTCTACTCCACTGCAGCTTGCGCTTTGCACTTAGATGCCTGGTCATGAAGGTTGTGTTCGGGTTGAGCTTTTGCACCCTGCTCCCTCTTCTGCTGGGCTGGTGGCTCTGCCGACCCCCGCCTCTTCCTCTGAACTACACAGGTCACTCGCATGACCTTGATTCCATGTGGGGTCGAGGACCTCATCGTCCTCCACATCCTCCACCCAGTCTTCACCCCTGCCCTCCTTGTCGGTCTGCACACTGCAGAAAGCCATAGCAGTTGGCACCTGTGTTTCGTCTTCATTCGAGAGGTGCTGCGATGGTCCTCCCATGTACTCATCTTGAAACATAAGTGATTGGGCATTGGTGCACTCAATCTATTCTACTTCTGGGGCAGGTCTAGGTGGATGACACTGGGAAAGCCTGCTAGCAGACTCATCAAAAAGCAGAAGAGACTGCTGCATGACTTGGAGCTCAGACGTCTTGGTTAATTTGCAAGGGCGTGAGGTGAAAGACTGATGGACATTGGCTGCAGGTGCCAACGCTGATCTTTGAGCAGGAGATTGGGTGGGAGACAATGTAAAGGAATTGGAGGCACTGTCAGCAACCCAATCTACTATCGTCTGTACTTGTTCTGGCCTCACCATTCGTAGAGCCACATTAGGCCCGACCAAATACAGCTGAAGGTTCTGTGGCCTACTCACACCTGAGGAAGGTGTTTCACTTGTGCATGTAGCTGGCACAGATCGACCACGTCCTCTCCCTGCAACAGGAGCTCCACCAGCAGCACCACGACCGGGGCCACGTCCCTTATTTGACGCTCTCCTGATATTTCTCAAATTTAGGATCTTGCGCAAAATGGGTGTTTTTTTAATAACAGAATAGAACAACAGTATCTAACGCGTGTATCTCACAATGACAGATGCAGTAAAGGCTGCAAAATAATAATTTTTTTGCCCTAAATTGGTGTTTTTTTTAAATAGCAGAATAGAACAGTATCTAAAGGGTGTATCTCACACGTACAGATGCAGACAAGTCTGCAAATTAAGATTTTTGCCCTAAATGGGTGTTTTTTTTATAACAGAATAGCACAGCAGTATCTAAAGCGTGTATATCACACGTACAGTTGCAGACAAGGCTTCAAAATTAAGATTTTTGCTCTAAATGTTTGTTTTTTTAATACCAGAATAGCAAAGCAGTATCTCACACAGACAGATGCAGACCAGTCCGAAAAATTAAGTATTTTGCCCTAAATGGGTGTTTGTTGAATAACAGAATATGACAGCAGTATATAACGCTTGAATTTCACACGTACAGATGCAGCAAGGGCTGTAAAATTGAGTATTTTGCCCAAAAGGATGTTTTTTAAAACTCAGAAAACTATAGCTGTATTTCTAGCCTAAATTGCACTCTGACTAATGTTGCAAAGGCACCAGATGTAGGATATTGCTAAAAATTGCTTTTTTAAACCCAGATTATTATTGCAGTATTTCAAGCTTGGATTTCAATGTCACAAAAGCACATATGCAGTGCTGGTGCACTGAGTTTGCATAAAATGTCCGCCGCCGTCCACCTAACGAACAGACAGATGAAAGTTAATTTTCTCTTTCACTGGGTTCAGGGCAGGGTAAAAAGATTGTGCACTGCACCCACACAACAAAATCTATGTAGATAGCTCAATTGGAGTTCAATTGCAGTTCTGATTTAATTTTTTTTCCTGTTCTCTCACTCACAGCATCAGCATCCTCTCCCTACACTACTAACAGCAGAGTGATGTGCAGCGCTATGTGACTCCAGCTTATATAGAGGCTGGGTCACATGTGGCACGGGCCAATCACAGCCATGACTTTAGTAGGGATGGCTGTAATGGTTTCTAAGGGCACAGAGCTAAACGCTTGTTGATTGGCTGCTCTGCAGCCTTTCAAAAAGTGCCAATAAATCGCCGAACACCGAACCTGAACTTTTACTGAAATGTTCCAGTCCGGGGTCCAAAAATCCTAAAGTTTAGTACGAACCCGAACTTTACAGTTTGGGTTCGCTCCACCCTAGTCTCAAGCGGTCATGCACTAGGAACATTGTTGCTGAAAATGATTAGTAGAAGAATATTGGAGAGGGAGAGTGCAGGAACAGTGCAGGGAGACTTATTCTGGTCAGTTTTATTTATTTATTCCTACATTTACTTATTCCCACATCAGCCAGAAATTTAATTCTATACCAGTAAGATGGAAGTCTTTATTATTCCAGTGCTCAGTGTGCCAACCAATACCATCCAGTATGCACCTCTTAGGGGGGGCAAGGCCTTAATGATGACTATAAATGAGCGAATCAAAGTTGACAAAGTGGAATTCAATCCGAATTTCAGGAAAAATTCCACTTGCACCGAATCCAAAAAATGGCTGCTGCACGTGTTAGGACATGGAGCAAGGAACTCTGGGAACGAGGGATCGCCCACAATGCCATGCATGCAGCCAATCAGCAGGCAGCCAGCCCTGTGATGTCACAGCCCTATAAATAGCCTCAACCATCTTGGATTCTGCCATTTTTCAGGGTACTTAGTGCAGGGAGAAACGTCAGCAGGCACTAGGGACAGTGGTAGAAAAGACTTTAAAACTTTTATTTTGCTGCATAGAAGTTCAGGGAAAGGATAGGGAGGAATCGCAGTATTGAAGCAGAACAGGGTTCAGTAGGGGAGTTTACAGCCTGGGTAATAGGAACAATCCTATTACACCTTGCTGTACTGACTGCGGATCCAAATTGCCATTATACAGCTCTGTAATTACAGCAAACCGTTCTTGTTATTGGGGTGCAAGTGTTGTTTGCTACAGCTATTAACAGGGTTTATTACAAGGAAATATTTCTCTGTCTTATTTGCCCTTGTGCAGTGCAGTTAAATGTTCTGAAGCATTTTTTGACTTGTATTAGCGGGAAAAAAAGATTATCATGTGTAATGAAGTGAGAAAATTACAGCTCTTTTTGGCATGTATTAGTGGAAAAAATATTAATTTTTTTTGCCATTCAGCGGTGTAGCTATATGTTATAAAGCCTTTTGTGGAGTGTATAAGTGGAAAAAAGTAAGGGCTTATTTACCGTTTAGCAGTGCAGTTATATGTTCTAAAACCTTTTGTGGCGTGTATAAGTTGACAAAAGTAAGGGCCTATTTGCCTTTCAGCGGTGCAGTCATATGTTCTAAAGCCCTTTTTGGCATGTATTAGTGTAAAAAAAAGCTATATTATTTGCTGTTCAGTGGTGCAGTTATATGTAGAGATGAGAAAAATAAAAATAAAATTTGATTCGAAGGTTCGCCAATTTTCTTGTGAAAATTTGTTTTCATACGAATAAATTTGCAGCGAATTTAGTTAAAAAACAGCTATTTCCTGGCGGTGGCGAGCCTTTATAGTGGTGTAGATTAGAACACTGTGTCTTACAGTAACATGCATAGGGAGTCTGCTTTGGTAATGAAATAATATTGTGAGTCTGTATGACATGCAGATGACAGGAGTCGCACTTAGAATCACTGCACACTTCACTTATTTGGGCAGTTACGGGGCCAAAACTGACCAAATAACTCACTTATGAACTCTGCCTTACAGGTCCATGTTAGCGCCAAAAAGAAGCGCACTCCTTTTACACCATCGTCAGCTGATTCCACATAGATGTCTACTAAAGACCCTGTTCTGCTAGACACTTATTCAAGTAGAGCCCCCCAGACACAGTGAAAAGGGGGTCAGCAGTAAGTTTGTGTCGACTTCACTAATTATTTCCCCCTTACTCTGATTCATCAGAACAATAACCCACAAAAAACGGATCCTGTCTGTGGAGCATCCGCCTTCACTCAGTCAGCATTTGGTCAGTAATCCATCAGTATTGCTAATGCCAAAAAAAACAGGAGGGGATCCAAAACAGAGATGACACGTCAACTGAATAGTTGCATGTCTTCTGTGGTTTGTACCCACTCCTGCATTTGGCTACCAAATCATAAGCCAATTCTGATGGGACCATACAGGCCTTACAGATGCTACACAGACAGGATCCGTTGTGTGTCTCATTTTATATTCCTTCTGACAGATCAGAAGAAAGGTCAAATAGGCTAAATAGTGGCCCAGACATAAGGTGGGTATGGTGGGAACAGCATGAGAAGTCCACAGAGTGGCCCAATGACAGAGTCTGAAGGTGGCGGCAGCATGAGGAGGCCACAGAGTGGAACAATGACAGATTCTGGAGGTGAGTGGCAATGCCAGTACCCGATGAAGATGGTCGGTGAAAGAAGGAGCACTTGGCATCAGATGTGTGGCGTTAGGCGAGTGGCAGCATCAGAATAGTAGCTGAGGCATGTAGCCAGAAGAGACTTGTCTCTTTTGACAAAGTGTTAGTGTGGCACTATGGATGATCTAGTCTGATGCATCAGGCATTGGTGGGAGGAAATCCTGGCTTATCCACGCCTGATTCATCTTGACAAAGATCAGTCTCTCCCCATTTTGGGTGGACAGGCGAGTTTTTCTTTGGATAACTATGGCCCCCCGCCGCACTAAACACCCACTCTGATGCCACACTACTGGCCGGGCAGGACAGCTTTTCCAGGGCGAACTCTGCGGCCACAAATCCAGTTTGGCTGCCCAGTAGTTCAGCGGATCTTCAATGTGGTTTGGCAGGGTGCTGTCCAAGTAAGCCACCACCTGCTGTTTCAGGTCCTGCTCTATGTCTAGCTGCTGGTGAGTAGTTTCTTCACTATGCGGGTGAAGGAAGCTGCTCATCAGTAGGATGTTTCTATAGTAGTTTAGTTTGTTCTCCCTCTCAGCAGGTGTAAAAAAAGGTCCCCATTTTGGACTGGTAGCGAGGGTCCAACAAGGTGGAGAGCCAGAAGTCATCCCTCTGCCGAATGGTGATAATTTGGCTATCACTACCCAAGCAACTGAGCATGAAGCGGGCCATTTGTGCAAGTGACTCAGAGGTACTCCCTGCCTCCATCTCCACTGCATACGGCCACGGTGTACCTGGGTCATCTGCCTCGTCTTCCTCATCTCCCTCGTGCTCCTCCGGCTGCTCGTCCTCTCCTGTCACCTGTGTAGAAAAACCACCCATTTTGCTACACATTGCTTGTGCTCTAATGTCCCCCTCCTCCTCTTCCAGTTCAGCCCCCTAAGGGCTCATGTGGCCGTGAGATCTAGGCGCCACGTCTCCAGTCCCCTGACCAGCCATATTGAGCAGCATCGGCTCCAGGACATGAAGCAATAGAATGACGTTGTTCATTCCGTAGTACTGGCGACTGACAAATAAATTGGCATCCTCAAATTGCCTGAGCAAACGGGAGGTGTCACATATGAGCTTCCACCGGATAACATCGAAGTTACACAGGGGAGTACTCCTGTCCGCTTGGATCATCAGGAAATCGCTGATGGCCTTTCTCTGTTTGTAAAGTCGGTCCAACATATGGAGGGTGTAATTCCAAGGGGTTGAAATGTTGCATATCAGCCTATGTTGGAGGATGCAGTTCTGCCACTGCAGCTCAAGGAGGGTGTGCTTTATGGTGTACGAGTGGCTGAAATGCATGCAAAGTTTCCTGGCCATTTTTATGATATCTTGCAGATGGGTGGAAGACTTCAGTAAATGCTTGACTACCAGATTGAACATGTGTGCCATGCAGGGCGCATGGCTCAGCACTCTTTGACGCAGCGCAGACACAATGTTCTTCCTGTTTTAGGTCACCATGGTCCCGATTCTGAGTTGTCGTGGAGAAAGCCAGGATTTGATTTCTTGATGAAGGATGCGGACCAGTTCCTCCGATGTGTGACTCAGTTCGCCAAGGCAAACGAGGTTCAGAACAGCGTTAAACCGCCGTGCCCTGCAGATGTGGTATGCTGGAGGGGCACTGTTAATTTTCCCTGCAGTGGAGGCTGAGGACACGGTGGAGGATGAGGAGGCAGAGGCGGAAATTGTTGCCGGACCAACGGCGTGGCAACATGGAGCCGGAAGCGGCATCACTTGGCCAAGTTGCTGGTGTGGCTGTGCAGGAACCACATTCACCCAGTGGGCCGTAAAGGACATGTACTGTCCCTGACTGCAGTTACAGCTACACACGTCGGCGCAGCTGTGCACTTTGGAAGAAACCGACAGGCTCAAGGGCTGGCCCACTTGAGTTCTACATATTTGTGCAGGGCTGGTACTGCCTTTTTGGCAACGAAATGACGGCTTGGGACTCTCCACCTCTGCTCGGCACAAGCCATCAGTTCTCTGAAAGGTGCAGAGTCCAACACTTAGAAAGGGAGGGACTGCAGCACCAGCAACTTGGACAGGAGCACATTCAGCTTCTGCGCCGTTGGATGAGTGCACGCATACTGTTGTCTCTTGGCAATCGCTTCGGTGATATATTGTTGATGGAATGAGTGACGAGAAGTAGGAGGAGGAGGAGCAGGAGCATCGGGACCAGCAGATGATGGGAATGACAGACAGCTCCCTTTGGCTGAGGTGGTGGAGCTTTGGCTGCCTGAAACCAGATGCGTGCCACTGGGTGATGCAGCGGGCGGACCACCAAATAGGAGTCACGGTTTTCCCAGGCCACTGATATGGTTCTGGATCTGACTCCAATATAGTCAGTGAAGATTGATGTATTGCTCCGAATGGTATAAAATGATTGGCATACGTACGCCTTGAAAGAGATCACACACAGACTGTCACAGAGAAGTCAGTCAATGCAAGATGCTGCGTTTATTGAGATTACATGATTTTTTATAGCAAAAAAGAGGAACTTTATGACTCGGCTAATTTGATGATCTAATTGTCACATTACTAAGTCCCATGACAAGGTATCACATTATCACTCCATACTTTAGCAATGTCAGCACTATGTCAGCAATTTCAATATCATAAAGTGTTTAGTAAGGGATTATTAAGGGAGCTGGCTGCTACTTCAGGGGCCATTTTGTTTGTTAAGCAAACTGTTAGATAAAATACAAGCAAGTATACATTTGATACTAGATATATGATTCCACAACAGTCCCCCCTTGTAGACTTGATTGTAGACTTGATTGTAGACTTTCCCTAAACCTAGCGAATCCCTTGGCATACCATTCGTATCCTCTTCACCCACAGTGGCGACAACTTATCCCTTGTGAATAAGTTCCCGATTGAGCGGACTTCTGGTAATACCCTGGGATTCATTTGTCCCTAATTTTCATAATCTCTTGGATCTTCAGGCCTGGGTGGAGGAGCTTCATCAGCGGGAGTTGGAGAAGGCGGGGGTGTCGGGAATGTAGGGGGTGTCGGGAATGCAGGGACGACATCCACATCTATTGCGGTGCTAGCCATTTGTTCATAGAGAAGTAGTATGGCTTCCTCAGCAGGCTTCTTTCTGTTGGTGATGCGGTTAATGCAGGAAACAACAAATTTGATAAATATGTAGATTACCATCAATATTAGGGCTATCTGTAATATTCCCTGAATTATTCCCATCGTCCATCCACTAATTCCCTTGAACCAGTTACTGGGATTAAGGAATGAGAAAGTGTCAGACCACCATGTTGACTTATCTGCACTGTGAGCCTCTAGCCATTCATCACGTATCTCACTCATCTTTTCCAAACCAGCTTTTACTTGTAGATTACCTTGTGGATCGATATAATGGCAGCATGCAGTACCTACTACCTGACACATACCTCCATCCTTTGCAGTCAAATAGTCTAATACTAAAGTGTGTTGATTAGTGACTATGATGAGCTGATTCTGGACAACATTAGATGTATTCATCAGTTTCATAATTTCCCAAATCTGATCATCCAAGTAGTCGGTAGCCATTACTAGCTTGTCATATGTTTGTGTAAGCATAGGATAGATTAATAGAGTACTAAAGAACTTGTTGGCACCACTCATTTCCACAAGATGGGGTTTTCCATTTGGTCTAGGAATGTTATCTGCGGCTCTTTTATATAAGGTGTGTTTGGGGATAGCATTGACATTTAATTTTCCATGAGGCAGTGTAAAAGTGGCTGGTGTGAGCCTAGCAATTGTACATAAACCTTTGAAATCCGAAGGGAGCCATTTATATGCCCTGTGTCCACATACTAGGTATATATTTTTTGGGACCGAAACCACTGTGCTATTGAACAAACGAGTGATTAAGTGGGCTAGTTTGATACCTTCTGCCAGTTTTTGACCCTTTTCTTGACCCTCTGTGGTTTTACTAGTCATCCCTATTGTCAAGTCCTTTACACTGCGCCGGGCGCAGGCCAGATCACCACTTGCTTCAGCATATATACCAATGCACTGTACTGGACTGTCTGGGTTGGAATCATTACAGCCTGATGTAACAGTAACAGTGGGTCCAATTTGGGAAGCAGGATACATTGCTCCACATATAGTCATTCCAGGGCATATTGCTATTCTGAGCTGAGGGTCCTGTTCTGTTTATCATTAGCCATGGGGACCCATCCCATGCTACTACTATTAGGGAAGCTTTTCTGTTGCCATTTTTGGTATTAACCTCTTTTATGCTAGAAAGGAAAACAGCTGATCCTGCCAAATCTTTTATCTCTTGGAAGGTTAGGGGCACAGCTAAATAAGGCATAGCTCTAGCATTTACTGGGCCATGTGTACATATCCAACAATCTTTTAGTGAAGAGGTGGTGGTGTCAGAATCACCTTCCTTCAGACTTTTATACAACACTTGATGATGTTTGACAAACTTATTGTCCCACCCGTCATCATCCATTTCCGCCGGGGGAGGAATGTATGCACTGGTGCTAGCAGATAAAAGAAAATCATTTTGTTATTTCTGAATCTGGCGGGTTCCTTATCCTTTTGCAGTGAGAGGCGTGGATCCAGGTGGATCTCCCTTCGAGCTTTACAGAAGTTGGAGTGGTCAGTAGTACTTGGTAAGGCCCCTCGAAGCGTGGTTCTAGGGTACTTCTGACGTGTTTCTTGACCACTACCCACTCTCCTGGTTTCAGAGTGTGGCTGCCTTCTAGGGAGTCAGGATCTGGAATGGAAGAAAAGACTTGTACATGGATGTTAGACAACTGTTTGCTCAAAGCTATCACATACTTTGCAACAGATTCATAATGCATTTGCAACTGTTGAGGGAAGTACAGCCCCATCCGGGGTCCCGACCCAAACAATATCTCATGTGGAGTCAGCTTATGGGGAGGTTTGGGAGTGTGTCTGACTGCAAAGAGTGCTATTGGTAAACACTGAACCCAATTGAGCCCTGTCTCCCTAGTCATTTTCAGCATTTTTGACTTTAATACCCCATTCAGTCTCTCGACTTTGCCGCTACTTTGGGGTCTGTAAGGGGTGTGGAATGCCAGGTGTGACCCTACCATCTTCCAGACCTCTTGGGTTAGGTTAGCAGTGAATGCTGGGCCCTGATCACTCTCAATGACCTCAGGTACCCCGTACCTACAGACAGTTTCCTGTATCAATTTTTTAGCAGTAGTTGTTGCTGTCTGATTCCTGACGGGGTAGGCTTCTGGCCACCCAGAGAACATGTCTACCACTACTAACACGTATTGAAACCCTTGGCACATTGGCATCTGGATATGATCAATCTGGATCCTCTGGAAGGGGTATAAGGCTTTTGGGAGACATTTTTTTGGCGTGGGCTCAGTCCTACCTGGATTGCATTGGGCACAGATTAAACATGACTGGACATATTTCACTAGTACAGGAGTGATTCCTGGGGCTACCCATATTTTATCGATGAGCTCTTTCATTATCGTCTTAGATTGATGAGTGGGCCCATGGGCCACAGAGGCTATTACAGGATAGAGTGCTCTAGGCAAGCACACTTTCTTCCCTTGTGTCCAAAGTCCGGATTCTTCTTCCAGGGCTGACTCCTTTAGCCAGGTTTCCTTTTCTGAGCGGGTGGCTTGCTTCTGCATCTGTTTCAGTAGATCCCATGATATTTCTTGTTGCTTGACATCCGGTTGTGCTAACATGATTTTATCTGGCTGTGCTCTTTCCTCTTCCATTGCTGCCTGTTTGGCTGCTTGGTCCGCCAATGCATTTCCTTTGGCTTCTGGTGTGTCAGCACGGGTATGTGCCTTTACTTTGATTACTGCTACTTTGGTGGGCAGGAGTACTGCAGTCATCAAAGCCTCCACTGCTAAAGCATGTTTAATTGGGGTTCCTGCTGCTGTAATGTAATCTCTGGACTTCCATATTATTCCGAAATCATGAACTACTCCAAAAGCATATCTGGAGTCTGTGTAGATGTTAGCAGTGGAGTCTTTTGCTATGTGGCAGGCCTCAGTAAGGGCTATGAGTTCAGCCTCTTGTGCTGACTGGTCTGGGCGCAATTGCCTTGCACACAGTACTTCATACTCACTAGTAACTGCCATGCCTGTATGGAATTTCCCTTTGTCATCGGCATACCTTGAACCGTCTACAAAGAGTGTCCAGTGTGGGTTTTGCAAAGGAGTATCCTGTATTGATGGTGGAGTTCCTACTTCAGCTTCCATCATTGTAATGCAATCATGTTCTTGTTCTTTGTAAAGAGAGTCGGTTGAGGCCCATAGTTCTTCTTCCTGAAGATCTTCTTCAGCACGTAGATCAATAAAATCTGCAGAATCTCCATCTGCAGTACACTCCCCCCTTGGGAGAGGAAGGAGTGCAGCAGGATTGAGGATGTGGCATCTCTGAATGGTGACATTATCTGGCAGAAGCAGACTACACTGGAGCCTGAGGTGGCGTTGTGCAGTGAGGTGTTTAGGTTGTGTTTGTTGCAGGATAGCTGAGATGTCATGGGGAGCCATGATGGTGAGTGGGTGTCCCAGGACGATGTCAGCTGTAGCGTTCAGGAGAGAACTAGCAGCATGAACGGCCCTGACACAGGAAGGGGTGGCTCTGGCTACAGGGTCTAGACGTTTTGAGAAGTAGCCTAGAGGTCTACTACGACCTCCATGGCTCTGGGTGAGAACTCCAGTGGCATGGCCCTGACGTTCCATGACATAAAGGCGAAAGGGAAGCTGATAGTTAGGGATGCCAAGAGCTGGGGCAGTGACAATGATTTGTTTGAGAGATTGGAATGCTTTTATGGCTTCTGCAGTCATTTGGAAAGGAACAGTAGCAATACGGGGTATGCAATCAAATAGTGGCTGCATCAGAACGGATGCATCAGGGATCCATGGTCTACAGTATGAAATGAGTCCCAGAAAGGTTTGCAGTTGGTGAGGGGTATCTGGCAGTGGGATGTCTGAGACTGCTTTCTTTCTGGCATCCGTAAGATGCTTACTGCCTTGAGAGATGCAGTGACCTAGGAAAACGACTTTTGGAAGACACAACTGTAATTTAGAACGTGAGACTCTGCACCCAGCATCCGCCAGGTAGGCAAGAAGTGAGGCAGATGAGTTCAGGCAGACGGGGTGTGAGTCAGCACAGAGGAGTAAATCATCCACATATTGTAAGAGTTCCACCTCTGGGTGATCTGCTTGCCATGGTTGTAAGATGGATGCCATTGCTTTGCTAAAGCAGGAAGGACTATTATGAGCTCCTTGAGGCAACACCGTCCAGGTGTATTGTTTTCCATCATGTGTAAAAGCAAAGAGAAATTGGGAGTCTTCATGTAATGGGACAGAGAAAAAGGCATTTGCTAGATCAATGACAGTAAAGATAGCAGCCACAGGAGGAATGCTAGCAAGCAAAGTGTGGGGATTTGGTACAATGGGGGTTTCAAAGACTGTAGCCTCATTAACTGCTCTGAGGTCTTGTACCATGCGATATACAGGAGGCTGTCCCTTCACACTCTTCTTTTTAATTGGGTATAAGGGAGTGTTACATGGTGAGGTGGTAATTTTAATAGCTCCATTTGCAAGAAGAGCCTGTATCTGGAGGGTGATAGCATCTCTCTGGGAAATGGAGAGAGGGTATTGTGCTTTATAAGGCAGTAAGTTAGGATTCTTCAAGGTTACAGTGACTGGCGGGACTTTGAGACGCCCAATGTCTTGGGGACCTTTGGTCCAAAGGGTATCAGGGATGAGGTGCAAAATGCTTTGCAGCGAATCCCCTTGTTCATGTGATTCAAGTGACTGGGATTTTAATGCCATTAGGAGGCAGGTTTCTTCAGGACTCAATGCCGTACCTAAAACAACTGTACCATTTTCCTTGAACTGGATGTTGGCCCGTATTTTCTGAAGAAAATCTGAGCCTAATAGGTTATAAGGACATGTCTGGCTTACAACAAATTGTGACATTACTCCAGTGGGCAGATGTAACTGTGGAGATTGGCTTTGGGATTTAGTAGAGGGAGTAATCAAGAGAGGCTTAGTAACAGGGTTGTGCTGGGTGACCCCTTCTAAACCAGAGCAGGGTAAATGCATATCTGTGAGCCAGGAAGGGAGTATGGCGTTCTCACATAACACACTGCGGGCTGCACCAGTGTCTACAAGGAATGAGAGTTCCTTCCCTGCCACATCGAGGGTGATTCGAGGGGCGGGGCCTGCAGGAGGGGCAGAGACTGCCATACACGGGGTGTCCCCTCCCAGCAACACTGGTTTGCCAACGTCCTAGTGGGATGGAGCTGGCCATGGAGGAGGAGTTCCTCTTTGGCTCTGATCTGCTGGCCACAGATGTTTGGAGCGACAGTTTCTCTTAATGTGCCCTGGTTTGCCGCACCCATAACAGACACGGGGGGGCGGGGGTCTTTCCTCTCTTTCTTCTCCCGTCATGACTGCCATGACTGATATGCGGGATTTCTTTGTACTACTCTCCAGCCCTTTTGCAACTTGTTCTAAAATTTCCAATGTTAATGATTTCCATTCTGGGCGACAGGTTACAAGAGCTTTGTTCAGATCTGGCCTAAGGCCATCTACAAATGACCGTGCTAGGAGTCTTAAGTGCACAGGTTCATTTGGACTGAATCCCATATCTTTATAGTTTTGTTTAACTCTTTGTACAAACTTTTCTACTGACTCTGCTTTATCCTGCACCATGTCTTGCAGGGTCGTGGACTGCTCTGCTAGTCTGTCTTTCGCCCACTTATATAATTGCTGAATGAAATCACGGCCAGATTCTGAATCACGAGTGTCATAATTTGCTCCAGGGAGTTCTGGTTGGCGTATGTGATCCATTATAAGTGAAGAAAATTCACCAGTTTTATTTTGCACAATACTTTGCAAGTCTGACCAAGTACACCCGTAGGTTTGATAAACTTGTGCCAATTTTCTATAAAAGGGCATAGGGTGTGTATCTGGGTCAGGCATGAGGTTCACTATGGTGAACAACTGCTGGGGGGTAAAGGACACATACCTAGGTGGCCCGACTGGGCGAGTGTTCAAGTATATTTCCCTTAAGGCTTCAAGATTTCCTTGTCCTATGTTATGGATCTCTCTTTGCAGCTCTGTAATTTGGTTTTGAAAAGACTCATTCATTGCTCTTGCTGCACCCTGCTGGCTACTTAGGGTAATATCAGAAAATTGTCCAAGGTGCGGTGGGCTGCGATATCCTGGGGTTTGTGCTGCAGCACCTGGTGCATAGTCCACTGTCTGCTGTGAGTCTTCCCCTGCATCTTCCTTTTGTTTCTCCCCATCCTCATCTTCCTGATCTACAGCACCACTTCCTCCTACCATTATATGAGCTGGAGCTATGGGCTGACTGGGTAGCATGTAGGTGCCGTCAGGATTTACAAGTGGGTATATAGCAGTGACTTGTGGCATGACAGAAAGAGCAGGGTTTGGGGAGATTACAAGTCCAGCCTTGGGCGTTGGCGGAGGACAAGATGGCGTCATTGCTGGGACTGGTGAGACGTGCTGGGGGGCTAAAAGAGCATGATTATGTGGGCGTGGAGCACCACAGGCTAAGCACGTATCACGGGGGGCAGGGTTCTGCTGACCACAATGTGTACAAGTCCAACTTCCCCTTTTTCTTTCAGCTGCGCCACTGTTATAGGGCGGTGGCTGTTCCTGTACTAAGACTGGGCCAGGCCGATAATAATGGAGTCCTGATTTTTCATCAAACATTGCTTCTCCTTTTGTCTGTTCAAATTCTTTGCTACAGTCCAGCCATACCCTGACTGTATCTATCAACTTATCATCATTCAATTTGCCTCTTTTTTCAGTCAACAATGTCTGCCACATAGCAGAACACAATACACCTCCTTTTGCAATACCATAATTCTTTTCTAACTTGCTTAATCCTTTAACATAACCTTTTCCTCTCCGGTCCGCCACGTACTGTTCAGGTGAACAATAGCCCTTCGGGACACTATTTCGGTTACCCATTTTTTTTCAAAACAACACGTTCTGGAGCCTTCAACACGTTCTGGAGCCTTCACTTACTGTCTGTCTCTGATAGTTGGATTAGCACAGACACTGACAAACAAACACCTTGAGCTTGAGATTAACACACCACTGGGTTATCAGCAAGCCGTCTCCTTCCCTTCTACTATTTCTTGGGGTTACACACCAGGGTTACCCCTCAATGTAGGCACTTTAGGAGACTTCTATTGTTCTGTCAGTCTATGCCTCTCCTTTCCTTTCTCCCAGAGACCAGAGAAACCAACCATACACAAAAAAATAATAAAACACAATACATCAAGCTTATCAATACAATGGGGTTCTTACTCTCATGCCCCTGAGGATGCCTCACTGTCGGTGCACCCCTCCCTAGAACAAATATGGATAGACTAAGCCAAGGGACACAGAATAGGTAAGATGAATATATTTTCTCACCTCTTATTACGGGCCGCGGTCCCGGTGTCCGTTGGCTTGTCTCTCTGGGTCCAGTCTCTGGGGGTACGCCAGCAGGAGGTCCAATCCTCAGGCCCCACGTCGTTTGGCGCCAACTGATATGGTTCTGGATCTGACTCCAATATAGTCAGTGAAGATTGATGTATTGCTCCGAATGGTATAAAATGATTGGCATACGTACGCCTTGAAAGAGATCACACACAGACTGTCACAGAGAAGTCAGTCAATGCAAGATGCTGCGTTTATTGAGATTACATGATTTTTTATAGCAAAAAAGAGGAACTTTATGACTCGGCTAATTTGATGATCTAATTGTCACATTACTAAGTCCCATGACAAGGTATCACATTATCACTCCATACTTTAGCAATGTCAGCACTATGTCAGCAATTTCAATATCATAAAGTGTTTAGTAAGGGATTATTAAGGGAGCTGGCTGCTACTTCAGGGGCCATTTTGTTTGTTAAGCAAACTGTTAGATATAATACAAGCAAGTATACATTTGATACTAGATATATGATTCCACAACACCACTGCATGGTGATTCTGCATATGTTGACGCAGGGCCATAGTGCCAACATTGGCACCCTGGCCACGCTTCACCTTCTGCCCACAGATGCTACATATGGCCATCTTTACCTCCTCCTGCGGCTTAAGAAAAAACTGCCACATCGCCGAATAGGTGATTTTACCACCAACACTACGCACTGACTGAATGCTACTGCCACTGTCTCCTTGAACCCCTGCACCGCCACTTCCCGGGCAGGTAGGCTCCCGAGAAGCTTGGCAAGTTTGGCTCCTGACCTCCCACTGCTGCCACCCTGCTTACTCCTGGCCACGCTAGCGACTTGCTGGCTCACTGGCAAGCTGCCACCCTTTTCTCCCGATGAAGATAAAGCCCCTTCGTCACCCGGCTCCCAAGTGTGATCAGCTACATCATCATTGCGTACTGTCTGCATGTCACTAATGTCCTCCTCAATGGTCTCTTGCTCAGGAGCCTGAACGCTCGCAACACCAGCTCCCACAAAACTCTCCTCATCACTACTGGCCCACCTAGCAGAGGAAGTGGCGGATGTCTCCTACAGATCTTGGCTGGGCAGTAGCTGCTTAATGTCCTCTAGTACCTCGTCCTCTCTGTATAGTGGAGCTGAGCACACAGCCTACAATACTTCTATGGCTCTGGGAACAGAAAAAGACAGAGGCAGGTTGAGGACAGGTGAGGGCGCAGGGCCTGCTCCAGGGCCATGCCAACTAAGGGTTGTATCTGACAAACCCACTGACTCTTGGCTGGGGGTGTCTAATGTCACTTGCGACAAAGTCGAAGATCGAGTCAACCACTCAAGAACCATTGGGTTGCTGGTCACGACACGACCACTAGCTGAGACTGGGAGCTCAGGCCTCTCAAAGTGACCTCTGCTGCCACGGTCCCATATTCTGCAGAGACCTCTGCCTATGCCAAAACATTTAGGCTTCTGCCACTCCCCAGTGCAGGGCCTGGCACTTCTCTGCCTGACATACTGTTAGATCAAATAAATAAAAAGGAAATTAAAACATCCCACAAAAGCCTTTACTACAGATAACTGCACTGCTGAGTGACAAATATTTTTTTTCTTTTACCGCTAAAACACCCTACAAAAGCCTTTACTACAGATAACTGCACTGCTGAGCAGCAAATATATTTTTTCTTTTACCACTTAAACACCCCACAAAAGCCTTTACTACAGATTACTGCACCGCAGAGCTGGAAATGTTTTTTTTTCTTGTTGCGCTAATACACGTCACAAAAAGCTTAACAAGAAATAACTGCACCGCAGAGCAGGAAATTATTTTTTATTATTTTTTTTTTTGCGCTAATACGCGTCACAAAAGGCTTAACAAGAAATAACTGCACTGCAGAGCGGCAAATTTATTTTTTCTTTTTGCACTAATACACGTCACAAAATGTTTAACAAGAAATAACTGCACCACAGAGCGGCAAATGTATTTTTTTCTTTTTGCGCTAAAACACCCCGCAAAAGCCTTTACTACAAATTACTGCACTGCAAAGCGGCAAATGTGTTTTTTTTTTTTTTCTGCTAAAACATCCCACAAAAGCCTTTACTACAGATAAGTGCACCGCACAAGGGCAAGTAAGATGTAAAAATAATTCCTTGTAATAACCCCAGCGCAATCTAGCATGAAACGGCCATCGCCACTTATCCTTGCTGTGAACACTGCATCCATATGCTCCTGCCCTGATGTTTTAACCGGATGAATAAAGGACTTTTTTCAAATCAGCATTGGTGAGTGCCGCCCTTTCTCTACTCTCCAAGTCTTATTGTTATTCGCACTTATTCTGGGCTGAGCATTACGTACACGTGCTGGGAAAAGGGACAGGGGTTAGAGGGCCCAGTGCATTGATATATGACACACTGCAGTGCCACCTGCTTTTGTTTTTTTTACACTACCACGGTAGCTATTTTATTAGTTGCTGTTTGGATGTTTTTTTTTTCTTTTTAAGAAAAGAGTGGCATGATCTATATAATTTTCAGAACTGTGCCCAAATTATTTTTTTCTTAACATACTTTATTGAATACCAAAAAGTTCAATATACATTCAAATCAATTTTACAAAAATTCCTGTCTCTGAGTTCCCACATATTCAAAAATAATTTACCCAACCCATGTAACTGCTAAAAAAGAGGAGAGAGAAGAAAAAAAATATCCTATGTCCAGTGAGACCAGATTTTTTTTCCGCTAAATACGGGCGACTCTTCATTTTGTAATAGATCTGTTCATATATTTTAATCAGATGGATCAAATTCTCCTATTCACTTATCTGGGGGTAGTTTTCTGTACACTAAGGTCAAACCACCACAACTCTAGCATGCATTAGTTTTTTCTACTGATAAGTTTTTTCATCCATATCTCTACCTCACTCGTGTCACTCAAATCACTCAGATCATTCAGATCTCCCAGAATCACAGCCCTTATTGCGAAAGGACATACAATGCCCGTTTTAACCTCTATTATCCGCAGCACTTCATCCCAAATAGAATGAAGAATGGGACAATCTCAAGTAAGATGTAAAAAATCAGCTGTATCTCCATCACATCTAGGACACTTGGGATTATCTCTATCTAAACCTGTAAAGCATAGACGGAGTATAGTAGAGGCAGTGTATGATGCTAAATTGTATAATCCTATGATGATTACAGATAGAGACTAGGGTTGAGCGGATAGAGACTAGGGTTGAGTGGACCTGTAAATGTTCGGGTTCGCCAGGTTTAGCTGAACTTCGGGTAAAAGTTCGAGTTTGGGACCCGAACTTGACCGGATTTCGAACCCAAACCCCATAGAAGTCAAAAGGGACCTGAACTTTGGTGCACTGAAATAGCTATAAAATAGTCATAGTGAGGGCTAGAGGGCTGCAAAAGGAAGCAAAATATGGGTAAGAGCAGGACAATTGCCCTGCAAACAAATGTGGATAAGGAAATGACTTAAAATAAAAACAATAATCTTGAACTATGAGGCGGATGTCAAAGTGGAGTAGGGGGGTGAGGAGGCGGTGGATGTGGCGGTGTAGGTGGAAGCGGCGGTGGAGGAGAAGGCGGAAGACCCCAAATCATTGGTAACTAGAAAAGAGAATGCAAAGAGAGTGTGCTGGAGTCTAACAATGGCTGGGTGCGGCTGGTATACCTGTCTATTCAGCACAAGGTACGGACAAGCCCTGTGGGATCCATGCCTGGTTCATTTTAATGAATGTGAGCTTGTCAACATTGGCTGCAGACAGGCAGCTGCGCTTGTCTCTGATCACCCCCCCCCCCCCCCCCCGCCGTGCTAAACACACGTTCAGACAATACATTAGCCGCAGGGCAGGCCAGCACCTCCAAGGTGTAAAGGGCAAGCTCAGGCCATGTGCCCAATTTGGAGACCCAGAAGTTGAATGGGGCAGGCACACATACTGTTCCGCCATGTTGGTGAAATGCTGCCTCCCGCTAAGACTTTCCGTATGAGCTGGTGGCGCTGGTTGTTGTGGTGTGCTGACAAAGCTTTTCCTAATTTCGGCCATGCTAACCCTCCCTTCTGAGGTGCTGGCGGTGCCCAGCTGCATTGGCAACTTCTTCCTCCTCCTCTGCCTTCGCCTTTGCTTCCACTGAGCCCCCGCTGTCAGGTGGGAATGCCATCAGCAGCGTGTCTACCAACGTGCACTTGTATTCGCAAATCTTCCGATCACGCTCCAGTGACGGAATTAAGGACGGCATGTTGTCCTTGTAGTGGGGATCCAGCAGCGTGGCCACCCAGTAAATAGAACTGGTTAGAATATGGGCAACTCACCGGTCATTGCGTAGGCACTGCAGCATGTAGTCGCTCATGTGTTTCACCCTGGCTGTGCTGAAGTTAGTGGTGCTGGTGTTGTGCTGACCGGGTGAGGAGGCAGTAGAGGAGGAAGCAGAGTAGGAGGAGGAGACAACAGGAGCCAACGAGAAACGTCCTGCAATCCTCAGTGGCGGAAGGACATGCGCTAAATTGCTATCCACCTCAGGCCCAGCTTCCACTGCATTTACCCAGTGTGGAGTTAGGGAGATATAATGTCCCTGCCAGTGCTTACTGGTCCACTTATCAGTGGTTATGTGAACCTTGCCACAGATGGCATTGCGCAGTGCACACCTGATTTTGTCTCCCACTTGGTTGTGCGGGGCATTGATGGCTCGCCTGAAAAAGTAGTGGTGGCTGGGAACCACGCACTGTGGGACAGCAACTGCCATAAGGTTTTTAAAAGTCTCCATCTCCACCAGACAGAACAACAGCATTTCAAAGGCCAGGAATTTTGAAATGCTGGCATTAAGGCCAGGGACCGCTGGTGGGTAGGAGGGTTCTTCCTCTTTCTATCCAGTGTTTGGGGGAAGGACAGCTGAACGCTTCAATGGAACAGTGTGGAGATGCTTGGTGACGGCGGTGGAGGTGGTGGTGTTGCTGCCACATCCTCTGTTTGCGGGGTGGCAGGTGCCACTGTCACTCCAGAGGGGGAGGAAGAGGCCGAGACTGCAGCAGAAGAGGGAGCAGGAGGAGCCTGAGATCTTTCGCGGTTTTTGAGGTGTGTACTCCACTGCAGCTCGTGCTTTGCATTTAGATGCCTGGTCATGCAGGTGGTGCTCAGGTTTAGAAGATTTATGCCTTGCTTCAGGCTCCGATTGCACAGATTGCAAACCACTCGTGTCTTGTTGCCAGCACATTGTCTGAAGAACTGCAATGCCAGGGTACTCTTTGGAGCTGGCTTTGGTGTGCTCATTCCCTGGGTGTGGTGAGCAGTAGCATGCATACTGGCTAGGGGACGGCCACTCTGCTTTTGCACCCTGCTCCCTATATTCCTGTGTAGCTGGTGCTGTGTAACCACCTTCTCTTCCTCCGAACTGCACACGTCACTCGCATGACCTTGATTCCATGTGGGGTCTAGGACCTCATCATATCATCCTCCACATCATCTTCCAGCAACTCCTCACCCCTGCCCTCCTTGCCAGTCTGCACACTGCAGAAAGCCACAGCAGTTGTCACCTGTGTTTCATCATCATCAGAGACGTACTGTGGTGGTCCTCCCATATCTACATCCTGAAACATTAGTGGTTAGGCATCAGTGCACTCAATCTCTTCCACTTCTGGGGCAGGGCTAGGTGTATGGGCCACAGAAACCCTGACAGCAGAGTCATCAAAAAGCATAAGAGACTGTTGCATGACTTGGGGCTCAGACTGCTTGCCTGATTTGCAAGAAGTGATGAGCGGCAGGCACAATATTCGAATTTGCAATATTTCACGAATATTTGGGCGAATATTCAGGCTTGGGTTACTCTTGCTACAGTTTTCAAGCTGCTAGAAGTTTCCTGAGACTAAAGAAAATGATTGGCATGGAAGAACATCACAATAGCTTTATATGCAGATAGAGTGCTCCAATATATTCGCACTCTATCTGCATATAAAGCTATTGTTGTGAACTTGTGACATCATAGCACTATGTCTGTAGCATGTATGTATGGACAGCAGAACCTATCGCACTACCTAACACACTGCACTGGAACCTGTCAGCTACACTATATCACGATCTAACCTACGTTGACTATCTCCCACTATCTGTAATACATAAATAACTAACTATCCAATGTAATTAAACAGTAAAGCACAGAGTACAGCAATAACACTGCTGTCTCAGAACTCCATAAAACTACAGAAAATGAATGCTGGGGAGGTTCTTATATAGTAAGGGGTAGGCAACTTTCCTATTGGTTGCTAGGAATGTTGCTAAGCTCAGACAAAGACATTGTAGCCTTCTCATTGGCCCACAAGCAGGAAGGGAGGTTACTGATGGAAAAAAAATCTAGAATATTTGTGAATACTAATATATAGCACTATATACTAAATCTTTGCAAATTCTCAAATTGGCGATATTTGCGATTAAAATTGTCGATTTGAATATTCGCGCCCAACACTATTTGCAAGGGGGTGAGGTGAAAGACATATGCCCATGGTATGCAGGTGCCAATTCTGCGCTTTCAGCAGGTTACCGGGTGGGAGACAATGTGAAGGAACTGGAGGCACCGTCAGCCACCCAATCTACTACCGCCTCTACTTGTACTGGCCTCACCATTCGTACACCAGTATTTTGGCCCACAAAATAATGCTGAACATTCTATCGCTTACGTGCACACGAGGAAGGTGTTTCATTTGGGTGTGTAGCTGGCACAGATCAACCACGTCCTCTCCCTGCAACAGGAGCTCCACCAGCAGCAGCAGCACCACGACCAGGGCCACGTCCCTTATTTGATGCTCTCCTCATTCTTTGAGGTCAACCATCGAACTAACAGACGGAGTAACTATAATAATTTCCCTGTCACGGATGCAGTGCAGGTGACCTCACACAAACAATTGGTATAACTCACCCACCGAACTAACAGACGCACGGACGTGGATGACAATCTTGCGTGCCTCCGCGTTTTTTCACGGACCCATTGACTTGAATGGGTCCGCGAACCGTTTTCCGTGAAAAAAATAGGACAGGTTATATTTTTTTGACGAACTGAAACCATGGATCACGGACGCGGATGACAAATGGTGCATTAGCCGAGTTTTCAACGGACCCATTGAAAATCACGAAAAACGGAACAACGGACATGGAATGAAACAACGGTCGTGTGCATGAGGCCTTTCCTTCACATCAGCTGCCTGCTTCCTGTACCTACAATACTCAGAGTTGATGGGCGGTGCTACACGTGATCAAGCTTTTATAGAGGCTGGGTCACATGGTGCACCGGCCAATCACTGCCATGCCATTAGTAGGCATGGCTGTGATGGCTTCTAAGTGCCCACAGCTCTAAAGCCTGTTGATTGGCTGCCCTGCAGCCTTTCAACAAGCTTTACTAAATGCCCGAACACCGAACTCGAACCCGAACTTTTCCGGAAAAGTTTGGGTCCGGGTACCCAAACACGCAAAGTGTAACTCCCCTGTCCTAACCCCGCCTCTATGCAGTCTAATTGACACCCGGCTCAGTCGCCGGGACCGTGCTTGTACAGGAGGCGCATGCGCCGTCAGCCTCAGTAGCAGCGCGATCCCGTCTATCGCACGGACTCAAGCGCGATCCTATAATACAGTTACAGGATCGCGCTTGAGTCCGCACGATAGACGGGATCGCGCTGCTACTGAGCCCGACGGCGCATGCGCCTCCTGTACAAGCACGGTCCCGGCGACTGAGCCGGGTGTCAATTAGACTGCATAAAGGCTGGGTTAGGGCAGGGGAGTTACAGCCTGGAGTGAGGGAAGGGCTACCCCCTTGACTACTATTGTGACTTGTGGAGCATAATTCATGGCAGAAAAGCGGGACAAGACTGTATGATAACACAATGAGGATGATCTATAAGGTACTTTTGATAGTTTATTAAGTGAAATGCAGGCGTGATAAAAGCATGATAAACCTGGATATAACAAAACATCATTATAATAGAAGTGCCATATTTCTTCTCAATATCACTTTGTAAAAAAGTCTCTCCCTCCTTAAACAACTGTGACACATATCTGGCACACCATTTAATCCAAAATTAGCAATCTGAAAGAGTCTGAAAAAGAGCTAGGAAAACCAACCCCCAATATCTTTTTTTAACTTTTGCCAAATTAAATGTAGCATTTTTGAAATAGGATATCCTTTGAACACGGCTATGCGTGAATTTTCCTTCAGCAAATGGGATAGCAATCCCTCTCCTCTTATTGATATAATCCATTGTATTTGTGCTACTATACAATAGCCCCGAAATGAGGGGAGAGACAAGCCTCCATCCTTCTCGGGGAGGCAAAGATATTTTTGTCTTTTAAACAAACCCTTTTTCTCCCCCATATCAGAGAATTGGTGATATTTTCAATTAACTCAAAAGTTGCATCATCAATCCATACCATACTAACAGTTAATGTATATAAGAAAATAGGAAGAATCACAATACTAACTAGGGAAATTCTGTCTGCTCTTGAAAGAGGGAGTTTTTCCCATGTCAAGACCCTATTTCCACTTTGTGTTGTGTAATGGAACAATGTTTAAAGGAACAAATTCCCTAATATTTGCAGAAATCCTAATATCCAGGTAAGCACATTTATTTTTATAAACTAATATAAAGGACAGAGTCTGATCACCAAAACGGGCAACTTACTGTAATGTTTCACTGTTCAACATTATGTTATATACTTACTATTGTTTTTTACTTGTAATACCATTTTTAACCACTAGATATGCTGTTTCATAAGTATAGTTAGGCCTTGTGTAGTACAATACAAAGTGGGCCATCTACTGGTTGAAACACAAATGCACGCACACACAATCATATTTTATCTTCTTCAGAATAATTTAAATGGTAAGTATTAAACAATAGTTTGATACATGATACAGTTATGGCACATCTATTATAAGTAGATTGTTATGTATTTTAGGTATTCTAACATACTCCCAACCCTTTTCCAAAAGTAATGCTCAGATACTGATATTTCTGATATTATCCAAAATACACAGGCGATATTAGTCACTGTACACAATGAAACACGCAATCAAATTTCCCTATCTTATATAATTTCATAGGGTAACCTATGAGATAACCGACCAGTATGCTTTTGGAGTTTTTGGAGTTTTGCACAAAGTTTTTGCAGATGTTGCCCTTGTCCATTTCAAACCTAGGGTCATTGACAGATTAATTGGTTGTATTATTAATTTAATTGTTGATGGCTGGAATAAAAAATGCAGTGAAAGGGTAGGGCCACATGGGCAGCACTGATTTGGTCAATGCCACCATGGTTTTTAATTTTCAAGTGGCCACATGAGTTGGGAAAAAGCTGTTTCAGTTGCAAAACTGTGCAATCACATATGGTTTTACATGTGCAACAAGCTGTTTTACTGGTAAAATCATGCAGCCGCTAAAAGGCCTAATGCCCCCTTTAGTATCCCCAGTAATTATAATTTGCCTTGTAGTGCCCCAGTATTTTTAATGCCCCCTTTAGTTCCTCCAGTTTTTATAACGCCTCCTGCAGTGCACCTAGTATTTATAATGCCGCTTGCAGTGCCCTTTGTAGTTATAATCAGCATTGGGCGCGAATATTCGAATAGCGAATATTAATCGCGAATATTGTCACTTCGAGAATTCACGAATATTTAGAATATAGTGATATATATTCATAATTTCGAATATTCAAATTTTTTTTTTTTCATCAGTAACCTCCCTTCTTGCTTGTGGGCCAATGAGAAGGCTGCAATGCCTTTGTCTGAGCTTAGCAACATCCCTAGCAACCAATAGGAAAGTTGCCTACCCCTTACTATATAAGAACCAGCAGCCCTTGTATGCAGTATTTTGCAGATCTGAGAGAGACGGCAGTGTTATTGCTGTGCTCTCTGCTTTCCTGTGTCATTACATTAGATAGACAGTTAGTTAGTTAGTTAGTTAGTTAGCTTATATATATAATACAGATAGTTAGTGGGAGATAGTCAGTGTAGGTTAGATAGTGATATAGTGTAGCTGATAGGTTCTGCTGTCCATACATACATGCTACATACATAGTGCTGTGATGTCACAAGTTCACAACAATACTTAGTAGTCAGACCTGTTAAAATGTGAAGTTGCAGGTATTGAGCCAAAATATTTGCATCATTAGTGCCGATTTCTCAATCGCGAATATATTGGAGCACTCTATCTGCATATAAAGCTATTGTAATGTTCTGCCGTGCCAACCATTTTCTCCAGTTTCAAGAAACTTCTAGCAGCTTAAAAAATGAAGCTATAGTGACTAGGGTTGAGCGAACCTGAACTGTAAAGTTCGGGTTCGTACGAACTTTAGGATTTTTGGACCCCTGGACCCGAACCCGAACATTGCTGTAAAAGTTTGGGTTCGGTGTTCGGCGATTTGTTAGCGCTTTTTGAATGGCTGTGCTTAGTGTACGTCACTCGGCTGTGCTTAGTGTAGGGAGAGGATGCTGCTGCTGTGAGGGAGAGAATAGGACAGAATCTTTAATCAGAACTCCAATTGAACTCAGCGATCTACATAGATTTAGTTGTGAGGGTGCAGTGCACAATGTTTTTACCCTGGCCTGAGCCCAGTGACACAGAAAATTTACTTTTATCCGTCTGTTAGTTAGGTGGGCGGCGGCGGTCTTTTTATGCAAGTTCAGTGCACCAGCACTGCATATGTGCTTTTGTGACATTCAAATACAAGCTTGAAATACTGCAATAATAATCTTTTTTTTTTTTTTTAAACACCCGTTTTGGCAATATCCTACATCTGGTGCCTTTGCAGCATTAGTCACTGTGCAATTTAAGCTAGAAATACAGCTATAATTTACTGGGTTTTTAAAAACACCCTTTTTGGGCTAAATACACAAATTTGCATCTGCACGTGTGAAATTCAAGCATTATATACAGCTGTCATATTCTGTTAGTAAAAAAACACCCTTTTTGGGCAAAATACTTAATATTGCAGCCCTTGCTGCATCTGTGATTGTTAAAAACAAGTTTGAAATACTTCAATAATTTTCTGTCTTTGAAAACAAATTTTTGGCAATAACCTTCATCTTGGGCGTCTGCCGCATTAGTCAGTGTGCAATTTAAGCTAGAAATACAGCTATAATTTTCAGGGTTTTTAAAAACACCCTTTTTGGGCAAAATACACAATTTTACAGCCTTTGCTGCATCTGAACGTGTGAAATTCAAGCTTTATATACTGTTGTCATATTCTGTTAGTAAAACAACACCATTTTTGGCAATAACCTTCATCTTGGGCCTCTGCCGCATTAGTCAGTGTGCAATTTAAGCTACAAATACAGCTATAATTTTCTGGGTTTTTAAAAACACCCTTTTTGGGCAAAATACACAAATTTGCATCTGCACGTGTGAAATTCAAGCATTATATACAGCTATAATTTTGCAGCCCTTGCTGCATCTGCACCTGTGAAATTCAAGCGTTATATACAGCTGTCATATTCTGTTAGTAGAAAAACACCCTTTTTGGGCAAAATACTTAATATTGCAGCCCTTGCTGCATTTGCGATTGTTAAAAACAAGTTTGAAATACTTCAATAATTTTCTGGCTTTGAAAAAACACCCATTTTTGGCAATAACCTTCATCTTGGGCCTATTCCGCATTAGTCAGTGTGCAATTTAAGCTAGAAATACAGCTATAATTTTCAGTTTTTTTAAAAACACCCTTTTTGGGCAAAATACACAATTTTATAGCCCTTGCTGCATCTGCACATGTAAAAATTCAAGCGTCATATACAGCTGTCATATTCTGTTAGTAGAAAAACACCCTTTTCGGGCAAAATACTTAATATTGCAGCCCTTGCTGCATCTGTGATTGTTAAAAACAAGTTTGAAATACTTCAATAATTTTCTGGCTTTGAAAAAACACAAATTTTTGGCAATAATCTTCATATTGGGCCTCTGCCGCATTAGTCAGTGTGCAATTTAAGCTAGAAATACAGCTATAATTTTCTGGGTTAAAAAAAACACCCTTTTTGGGCAAAATACACAATTTTACCCCTTGCTGTATCTGCACGTGTTAAATTCAAGCGTTATCTACTGCTCTCATATTCTGTTGGTAAAAAAACAGTTTTTGGGCAAAATACTTAATATTGCAGCCTTTGCTGCATCTGTCATAGTGAGATACACCGTTTACATACTGTTGTTCTATTCTGCTATTAATAAAACACCCATTTTGGGCCAAAAAAAAATTAATTTTGCATCCTTTGCTGCCTATGTCATTGTGAGATACACCTGTGGTTCTATTCTGCTATTAATAAAACACCTATTTTGGGCAAAAATCTTTAATTGCGGCCTAGTCTGCATCTGTACGTGTGAGATACACCCTTTAAATACTGTGGTTCTATTCTGCTATTAATAAAACACCCATTTTGGTCAAAAAACGTAATTTTGCAGCCTTTGCTGCATATGTAATTGTGAGATACAACCTTTAGATACTGTGGTTCTATTCTGCTATTAATAAAACACCCATTTAGTTCAAGATCTTAAGTTTAAGAAATATGAGGAGAGCGTCAAATAAGGGACTTGGCCCCAGTCGTGATGCTGCTGGTGGAGCTCCTGTTGCAGGGAGAGGACGTGGTCGATCTGCGCCAGCTACACGCACAAGTAAAATCCCTTACTCAGGTGCAAGTAGGCAACAGAATCTGCAGCTGTATTTGTTCGGGCCGAATGCGGCTCTATGAATGGTGAGGCCAGAACAAGTACAGGCGATAGTAGATTGGGTTGCTGACAGTGTCTCCAGTTCCTTCACATTGCCTCCCACACAGTCTCCTGCTGAAAGATCAGAGTTGGCACCTGCAGCCGATGTCCATCAGTATTTGACCTCACCCCCTTGTAAATCCGCCAAGCATTCTGAGCCCCATGTCATGCAACAGTCTCTTTTGCTTTTTGATGACTCTGTTAGCAGGGTTTTCACCAAAGCCAGCTCCAAGGAGTTCCCTGGCATGGCATTTCTTTAGACAATGTGCTGACGACGAGATACGAGTGGTTTGCACGCTGTGCAATCAGAGTCTGAAGCGAGGCATAAACGTTCTCAACCTGAGCACAACCTGCATGACCAGGCATCTAAGTGCAAAGCACGAGCTGCAGTGGAGTAGACACCTCAAAAACCAAGAAAGGTCTCTGGCTCCTCCTGCTTCCTCTTCTGCTGCAGTCTCGGCCTCTTCATCCACCTCTGGAGTGACAGTGCAACCTGCCACCCCACAAACAGAGGATCTGCCAGTAACACCATCACCAAGCATCTCCACAATGTCCCACGGAAGCGTTCAGCTCTCCATCTCCCAAACACTGGAGCGGAAGAGGAGGTATCCCCCTACCCACCTGTGATCCCTGGCCCTAAATGCCAGCATTTCAAAATTACTGGCCTTTAAAATGCAGTCATTCCATATAGTGGAGACGGAGAGTTTTAAAAGCCTTATGGCGGTGTCTGTCCAACAGTACGTCGTGCCCAGCCGCCACTATTTTCCCAGGCGTGCCATCCCTTCCCTGCACAACCAAGTGGGGGACAAAATCAGGTGTGCACTGCACAACGCCATCTGTGGCAAGGTGCACCTAACTACGGATATGTGGACCAGTAAGCATGGTCAGGGACGTTATAACTCCATAGCAGCACACTTGGTAAATGCAGTGGCGGCTGGGCCTGAGGCGGATAGCAGTTTGCCGCATGTCCTTCCACCACCGAGGATTGCAGGGCACTTCAGTTTGCCTCCTGTTGAATCCGCCTCCTACTCCGCTTCCTCATCCTCTACCGGCTACTCATCCGGTGAGCGTAACACCTTCACCACCAACTTCAGCACAGCCAGGGGTAAACGACAGCAGGAAGTTTTTAACCGTATCTCTTTGGGGGACAAACCTCGCAGGAGCTGTGGACGGGCCTTGAACAACAGACCAATGAGTGGTTGGTGCCAGTGAGCCTCAAGCCCGGCCTGGTAGTGTGCGATAATGAGCGAAATCTCGTAGCAGCTCTGGGACTAGCCGGTTTGACGCACATCCCTTGCCTCGCGCATGTGCTGAATTTGGTGGTGCAGAGATCCTTTAAAATTACCCAGATATGTCAGAGCTGCTGCATAAAATGAAGGCCGTGTGTGCGCGCTTTCGGTGTTCTCACCCTGCTGCTGCTCGTCTGTCAGCGCTGCAGCGCGATTTTGGCCTTCCCACTCACTGCCTCATATGCGACGTGTCCACAAGGTGGAACTCCACCTTGCACATGCTGGCCAGACTGTGCGAGCAGCAGCAGGCGATAGTGGAGTTTCAGCTGCAGCACGCACAGTTTATTCGCTCTGCGGAACAGCACCACTTCACCACCAATGACTGGGCCTCCATGCGAGACCTGTGTTTCTTGTTGCGCTGTTTCGAGTACTCCACCAACATGGCCAGTGCTGATAACGCAGTTCTCAGCGTTACTATCCCACTTCTATGCCTCCTTGAAAAAACGCTGTTGGCGATGATGGAAGATGATGTGGCACATGAGGAGGAGGAAGAGGGATCATTTTATAGGGTTTCCGGCCATTCATTCATAAGTGGCTCCGTGGGTGGGTTCCTGCACCCACAAACGCCAGGTACACAATTGTCCAGCCAGGGCACAGTTCTGGAGGATGACGAGGTGGAGGATGAATGTGGAAAAGCTTTGTGCATACACCACAACAACCAGTACCACCAGCTGATATGGAACGTCTTAGCAGGAGGCAGCATTTCACCATCATGGTGGAGCAGTATGTGTGCACACGCCTACATGTAATGAATGACAGGTCTGCCCCCTTCAACTTCTGGGTCCCCAAATTGGGCACATAGCCTAATTTGTCTGTTACAGGTGATAGGGACCGAAATTTTAAAAAATCATCTGTTACAAGGTGACATGTTACCAATTTTGACGTATACAAAACCCCTGCTCTGCATAGGTGACAGGGAATTTAATTTCTAAAACTCTTCTTTAATTGATGCGCGCCCCTCCTTTCATTCAACGCCTAAACTTTAATAACTTGTCCCACATTTGCACTTCAATAATTTGTCCCACTTTTCTGCTCAATCATATTTAATTTAAAAAAATGAATTTCCCTTGGATGTGGTCTCTCTTTCTTACGCTCTCCCTCTCCGGCGTGGAGCCCTGATTCGCCGATAACTGTGATCAACATGGTAGGCTCAGAAAAGAACATCGAAAGTTGATAGAGAAGATATCCAAATCGATTGTGGACGTCACGGTGACGTGCGATCAGGCAGAAGTTATCTAGGGTCAACAAAGCGGTAGCAGGGCCTCTCCTGTCTAACGTTTCCAAATCCTAAACACCCCAATGACATTCCCTATAATTTTTTAATAATCATTTCTATAACAGGGCATCTTAAGAGTCCTGTATTGTTATTTATCGTCAATACCTCCCCAAGCCATGAGTGGGTAGTGCGCCCCCTCCTTTCCTTCGATTCTTCTGCTTTAATAATTTTTCCCATATTTCCACTCGATCACAATTAAATTTCATCCATTGATCTCCCTTGGATGTGGTCTCTTTTTCTCACGCTCCCTCTTCGGAGTGGAACTATGATTCGCCGATAACTGTTATCAACATGGTAGGCTCAGAAAAGAGCATCAAAAGTTGATAGAGAAGATATCCTAATGGATCTGCGACATGGTGGGGCAGTATGTGTGTACACGCCTACATGAACTGACTGATGGGTCTCTTAATTGGGCACATGGCCTGATCTTGCCCTTTACGCCTTGGAGATGCTGGCCTGCCCTGCAGCTAGTGTATTGTCTGAACGTGTGTTTAGTACGACTGGAGGGGGTTATCAAATGTTATATTTCCCAATGTTTTGGGGTGTACCCTAATTTAAAAAAATATAAATAAATTTAAAACCAAAAAGCAGTGTTGGCTACCTCCTCCTCCACCGCCGCTTCCACCTACACCGCCACATCCACCGCCTCCAGAACTTCCTACTCCATATGGACCTCGTCCTCTAGATCAAGATTATTATTATTATTTTTTTATGTATTTTATGTTATTTAAAGTCATTTTCCTATCCACTTGCCATGCTCTTAACCACATTTTGATGCCATTTGCAGCCCTCTAGCCCTTTCCATTACCTTTTTTCAGCCATTTTAGTGCTCCAAAGTTTGGGTCTCCATTGACTTCAATGGGGTTCAGGTTCAGGGTCAAGTTCCGCCGAACCTGTCGAACTCAAACATCCAGGTGTCTGCTCAACTCTAATAGTGATCCATGCCTGTATTTCACGTGCATTACGCAAATATTACATTGCCGATTTTTCACGATCAAAAAAATTATCTCATATTCGTGAATATATGATGAATATTCTATCAAATATTTTCAAAATATCGTGAATTTGAATATTGCCCCTGCTGCTCATCACTAGTTATAATGCCCCTTTGCAGTACCTCCTGCAGTTATTATGCCCCTTTAATGCCCCCAAAGTATATATATAATGCACTTTGCAATGCCTCCTGTAAATATAATGCACTCTGCAGTACCCCCTCTAGTTAATGTCCATTATTGTCCTATAATATTTATTTTGATCATTGTAGTAGCCACAGTAGTTATAATGCCCCTGGTAGTAGCCCAGTATTTGTAATTCACCCATGCAGTGCTATCAGTAATTATAATGCCCTCTGTCGTGCCCCCAGTATTTATAATTCACTTGTGCAGTGCCCCAGTAACTATAATGCCCCTTACAATGCCCCCTCTAGTTATAGTGTCCCCTGCAGGTTCCCCTGTATTTTAAATGCCCCATGCAGTGCTCCCTGTATCTTAATGTCCCTTGTAGTGCCAGTTTGTTTAATGCTCTCCCTCTGTAGTGCCCCCATTAGTGCCAACATATTATAAAATAAAATATCTGCTCCATGCCCTGAGAGGCAGGTCACAGGCTTCTTTTGTACTGTGGTCTGAGTTGCAGCATCCGGATATAGGTGGTTGGTATGACATCAAAGCGACCTCCTGCTCCAGATCTCAGGTGGTGCAATGACATAATTATGAATGTCTGCACCCAGTTCAGGAGTTCACTATGATATCACTGCAAACACCTCCGCCATTCTACTGTCTCATAGGATTCAGACCTAGTGGTCTGTGGCATATGAAGTTGAATGGCGGGGATGCTTAAAGGGGCTATCCAGGGATCCAGAAAAAAGGTCCCATACACTAAAGCAGGCAAGGAGGAAATATCCCATAATATTGAAGTACCGCTGTAGGTATACAAAAAGCAAGCAATACTCGCATAAATTGATAACATACAGACACATCATTAAAACAAATTTGAAGCCATTAGTTTGACTGAAGTTTGATTCTATGCCCGGGAAGAAGCATGAGTGAAACTTGAGTCAGGCTACTAACTTCACTTTTTTTTTTTTTATTGACGTGCCTGTATTTCATCTATTTTTTTTGAGCATAATAAATTGCTTGCTTTTCATATACCTCACTATTGTCGGCTAGTTCCTGCTTGCCAGCTTTAGGCTAGATAAGTTGAACCACAGCTAAAAGGTTTATGACCGCAATTCAGTTAAAGTGTACCTCATCACCCACAAGGCCGGAGAAGCGTAGATCCTGCATGTTTTATATAAAATATTGTTGTTGTTTTTTATTCCATCCGTTTGAAATATAAAAGTGTTTTATTTTTATTTTTGTGACATTTTGTACATGGATTTTCCAGGCATTTTTTTAAAAATATATTCTTTATTGTTTTCTCCATAAAGATACGGATATACAAAACATTTCAATGTCTACATATATCTATACAATAAAATAAGAGAAAATAAATAAATAATTAAATGAGACTTTAAAATATCAAATACATAAAATATATTCATCTCATCCCCCCGACAACCCCACCTCGCCACTCCTACCCTCCACGATTGTCATTCTGGGAATAGTGCGGCCCGAGCCCAGATCTATCTCTCACAAAAGGGTCTGAACTATCAGAGCCTCTCAATACCACCCAGTCCATACCTTTTCCCATAAATTCAGTTGTTTTCCCGCTTTACATTTAATACGTTCAAATTTCTTTATTGTACGCGTATAGTTCTTCCATTCTTCAAGAGCGGGGGGCTTATCCGATCCCCAGCCCTTGAGAATCAAAATCAAAACAAAAATCAAAACAGACCCATATCGTTACTCAACACGGATAATAAGATAGTGGCTAAGCTTCTGGCAAACCGATTGAAAAGAGTAATAAATAGTTTGGTGCATGTAGATGAGACAGGGTTTATTCCTGGATGGCAAATTCAGACCAATATATGCAGAGCGTTTTTGAACATACAGATCGGTGGGGAGAGGACCCCTCCATCCTGTCTCTGGATGCCGCGAAGGCCTTCGACAGGGTGGAGTGGTCCTTCCTCTGGGGGATAATGCACCGGATGAACCTGGGTAATAGTTTTATTGACTTGACCTGGCTACTGTACTGCCAGCCGACTGCGAGAATAATTATTAATGGGTTGTGTTCACCTGCTATCTTTTTACAGCGAGGCACTCGGCAGGGTTGCCCCCTTTCCCCCCTACTCTTTGAAATTTTTATGGAACCTCTTGCTTGTAGAGTCAGACTGGATGATGGGATAGAGGGGTTCGGGGAAATGGGGCAAAATACAAGATTAGTTTATATGCGGATGACCTTTTATTATACTTAAATGATGGGTGGAGAGCCATGCCCCGTGTCATTGAGATAATGACAGTACAGTCAATTGGCGGGTTATGATATAAATTGGTCCAAATCTGTGCTTCTCCCTTTAAATCATAGCTCCTCACATAAAGATATTAAAGTGCGGGTATTGTCGTCCTCAGACCATTTGGAATATTTAGGGATTAAAATTGGCACAAAATTACAAGATTACATCGGGTTAAATGTGACCCCTATGATAAATAAAATAAAAGAGAAGATCAGGATTTGGCAGAAATTACCTCTTTCACAAGCCGATATATTTGCATTATCTAAAATGATTCTGCTTCCTTTGATACTTTACGTGATGGTTGGTAGCCCCATGTGGATCGATGATGCCTTTTTCAACTTGTTGGAGAAACTTATTAACGATTTGATATGGGCCGGAAAATGGTTCGAATTAAACAAAGATTTCTGTGGTTAGCTGAAACTGATAGAGGACTTGCCTTACCATATTTGCAGGGATATTATTTATGGTCACAAATACAATGGTGTATTAACACTGGGGAGAGTTATTTGGTTCTGTACCTTACTGGAGAGTACAATGGCCCTGTGAAGAACATATTTAATATCCTTGAAACTGGCTATTTAGGTGATAGGGGAATTACCCGTCCTATTAGTATGATGCTTCAGAAAGTTTGGAACAAGACAAGAGTAATTTTGAAGGTCACTCACGCGTTACATTTCACCCCTCTTTGGAATAATAAACATTTTAAGGAATTTTTAGGATTAAATGAAGATAGTTATTGGAGGTATCACTAAGGTTTCTCACATTTGCACATCAGGTAAATTAAAACTTATATCGGAACTTTTTTCGACACGGCTAATATGGTTTTAAGTCAATTTAGATATGCTCAACGCAAACACGCTTTTGATTACACGAGTAATAAAACATTTTTTTATATTCTTGCTAAACCATTTTTGGATATTTGTTTCAATTCTTTAGGTAATAAACTCAAAATGTCACAGATTTATGTTAGATTACAAAAATAACTAGTGATGGTCACTAAGTTTAAAAGTGCGTTAAAATGAGAGGCCTGAAATGTAAGAGTCAGGAAGCCTGGAGCTGTCCGGTTATTAATAGTTATTGGCAAAGTATATTTCAGGCAATGAGGTTAAGATCTGAACTAAAATTAGAACCCATAATTGAGTTTGCCATATTAGGTACACTCTCCTCGGATAGAAAGATACCAAAAATTGATCGGCTCTTTTGGTTAAAGGGGTTACTAATTGCCAAAGTTTTGATTTTCCAGGCATTTTTAGTGTTGTAGTCTGTGAAGAAAAACACCATACCTAGAGCATGGTGCACTTTCATAAAAGGCTACACATTGAGTTTTGATTAAAAAATGCTGCAAACCACTTCAAAAACAGCTAAAAGATTTCATATAGATCACTGTAGACTGGCCCAAAACACATAAACAATGTGTGTGAAACCAGCCTAGGGCCAATTTCACAAAAGTCCTGGCTTGACCTTGGATCTGAATAATCATATTAAAGAAGAACTCCCAGAAAGTCATTGGTAAGCAATCTTACCAATGACTGTAAATGTGAGTTATAACCTCTCTTCTAATTATTAGCTATGTCATGTGACCAACACTTTGCCTCTCCAACTTACACTGGACAGGAAGTCAGTTACATATATATTCATTCCTATGAGACTGACATTCAGACTTTCATAGGAATACATAGAGAAACTGACTTTCTGTCCACCCATAAGATGCTGAGGATCAGAAGGGAGGGGATAACTCATAAATACAATCATTAGGTAGAAAATTACTTGCAGTACAGTTTACATCATGTACCTTCTAAAACAAATCTCAATATTTATTAACTTGATTCTGCAGTTTGCAAAAACACCTCATATGTGGTTGTATACCGCTGTTTGGGCATACGGCATAGAAGGCAAGGAACGCCATATGGTTTTTGAAGGGCAGATTTTGCTGGAATGGTCTTTGGGCACCATGTTGCATTTTAAGAGGCCCTGAGGTAACCCCACAGTGAAAACCCCCCCAAAATGACCTCATTTTGTAAACTATACCACCCAAGAATTTTTAAGGGGTGTAGCGAGCACTTCACTCAGCAGTTGTTTCATAGAATGTTTAATACTTGGGTGTGAAAATGAAAAATGTAATTTTTTTTACAAGAAAATTGTGCTTTAGGCCCAAACTTTCTTTTTTTTAAAAGATAGGAGAATATCCCCCCGCAATTTGCTACCCACTTTCTCCTGAATACAGTAACACCCCAACTGTGGTCATGAACTGTTATTTGGGGATACACCAGGGCTCAGAAGGGAAGGAGCGGCATCTGGATTTTCTAACTTCTAACTTTCTAATTAAAAAATAATAATAATTGTTGAATGAGCTGCCTGAGGGCTTATTTTGTGTGAGATAAGCTGTAGTTTTTATTGGCACCATTTTGGGGTACATTTGGCTTTCTGGTAGCTTTTTATCTCATTTTTGGGAGGTTAAGTCACAAAAAAAGCTTGTCACGGCTGAGGATGGGGAAAACCCTCAGCCGTGCCATGACAGAGGATGGTAGTCACGACTTGGCCAGAACCACAGAATTAGGGAGCAGGTCACCTCCTATTGCTTCCCTAATCTGACCCTAACTCCTAGCGACTTGAGCCGACCTTGAAGGTAGGAGGGCTCATGCTCTGGAACCTCGGGTCCCTACTAGCCCGCCGCAGGTCCCTAAGCTAGGAGCTGGGTAGACTACCTGTTCCTCCTGGACATGGAGAAATAGGAATCTAAAGATGGCCAAACTATCAAGACAGGGGAAACGGAAACAGGCATATGGCAATGGCAGGTAAGTGCAACTAGTACTAACACCTACCTGCCACAGACACAGAGCCTGGGACCCAAGTATCAGTGCTGCTGTCCACAAACACAAACGACAGAGCACACACACCACACAGGACACCAGGAAACCATACGCTGCAAAGAATAGACATGACACACAAACACATCCTCATAACATCGTGTATAAACAATACATAACAATTTGTTTATGACCACAAGGGTGGCCCCCACTGGCAGATTGAATTACCAGGAGGGTGACTCCAGCAAAGCATGGCTGAAGAACCCCTGAGCTTCTGATCTCCAAAGAGGCTTTATAGCCCAAAGTGGCCACACCCACACAGACACACACAGGAGAGGGAATTAACCCTTCCAACACTAACCAGGGAGTGAAACCACTTAAAGGGGAAGTGTCCAAAAGAAGATCACACTGCAGCTGTTACCGCAGGCAACGAAATGGGTGGCAACCATGTCCTGGGAGTCAGCCAGAAGGCCGAGACACTGCCACTACATGTACATATCCAAACCAAACGTTGCCATGGGCAGCCACAGTGAAGGGAAGAGTCACAGTGCACACCTAACATAAACCTCGTGCACACCAGACATACAAAGTGCATAACATACACACACACCTAACAGAGTGGTTGCTAGGTGCAACCGCATGAACATTGCCGCAAGCTGCCTAGCACTAGCTCAGGCTGCTATACTGCGACAATACCAAACGACTTGTTGCCCGCGGCAACCACAAGTGAGGCAACACACTAGCGGCCCTCACCTGTGGTTGAACAACCAAATCCAAACCGCAGGCAACAGCATGCGGTTCAGGAGTCACGACCATGACCATGGCCATGACAAAGCTGTTTGGTGTTATTTAAATTTTTAATTTTTTACACCATTCACTTGATGGGGTAGATCATGTGATATTTTTTATAGATCCAGTCATTACAGACGCTACTATACCAAATATGTCTTATTTTTGTTTTGCCATTTTCTTAGAGCCATTTTTTTTTTCATTTTTCTGGCTATAGTCTTGTGTGAGGGCTTGTTTTTTGCGGGACGAGGTGAAATTTTTATTGCTACCATTTTGGGGTACATACAACTTTTTGATTGATTGATATAATGTTTTTTGTGAGGTGAGGTGACAAACAAAAAAACTGGTGAGCAGACCCATCATTTTGGCCACAATACGAGCACAGAAATTTGCCTGTATTGTAGTTGCAGTTGTAGTTTTCTGTTTTATTGCAGGGCAAGTTGTAATTAATGGCATGTAACATGTATTGAAAAATAGAGGAGAAAATTATTTTTGTGGTAAAATATATGTGCACTTATTTTTTGCAGCATGAACTGTAGTTTTTGATAGCAGCTCTTTGGGATACATATGACTTTTTGATCATTTTTAATTACATTTTTTGGGGGGACAAGTAGAGCAAAAAATGTTGATTCATGCTTTTTCATTATGGAATATACTGTGATACCGGTTTTGTTTATTTTTGTATTGTTTATTTTAATATGAAAAATTAAGAAAGGGGGTGGTTTGAATTTTTGTTATTTTTTACATTTTTCTGACTTGAGCAAGCGATCTTGTTTGTCCCATAGACCACAGTAGAATTAAATTGTGGTCTATGGAATTCTGAGTGGCTCCTGGGAAGCTTTTCAGGCAGTTAGACATGACAGCCCTGGGATTTTTCCCAAGGTCCCAGGCTGTCATGGCAACAGATCAGAGACCCACAATTTCACTGTGGGGCTCCAATCATAAGGCAGAGGGAGCTCCCTCTCTCTGCCTAACCCCACCTATTCCACAATTACTATTGACTGCAACATCTGAGGGGTGAAGTGACTGAGATCAGTGTCATTGATGATTCTAGTCATTGAGGTCAGATGCCTGCTGTATTTCACACCTAGCACCTGCCGCACAAGGAGCATGCTTGGCCCGTGAGCCTGCCCAATATTGTTTAGGGCTCATGCACGTGATTGTAGTTTTGGTCTACATCCAATCCACAAATCTTAACGGGGGCGCAAAATACACCTGTGTGCTGTCCGCATCTGTTAGTCCATTCTGCAACACTGCAAAAAAATAGAACATGTCCCATCCTTGTCCATTTTGTGGAAAAGGATAGTACTTTTCTGCAGGATTAAAAACTGGTGGCATGCACTCGGCCGGCATCTGTGTTTTGCAGATCCGTGATTTGCGGACTGCAAAATACTTATGACCGTGTGCATAACTCCTTGTACTGCACCACAACATAACTATATGTCGTACTGCATGTAAGGGTTAACAATAATTTGTATCAATATCAACAATTTAACTTTTTTTTTACCTGTATGTTTGAATAATATAATTAACAGAAACATAACATAGATCAGTCACAAGCAGAAAAGGATTTCTATCCAGCCAATTTAATATGTAAGAATCACCGGACTTGGACAGTCTTCTACAGTCATTCACTATGTTAGTTTGCCTATACAGCAGCTTACTTACTTAATTTATCAAATAACTTGTGGGAATTTATCAAGCCCTGCATTCCAGAATTCTGACTTCAAAAACTCACAAAATTTTTTTGTCACTTGCTCAAAGAAATTATAACTTTTTGCATTTTTACACGATCACTCCTGTTTAGAAACGTGAATGGAAAAGCGGATGTGGATAGCTATGTAAATAAGTCTAATTCCATATTTATCACTTAAACATTTTTAAAAAGTTGCAAAAAACATACTCCAGTAGTGGGTAGAAACAAAAAACTCGAGTAGCATTTCTAGACAAATTTGTTAGGTGTAAGGCCTCTTGCACATGAACAATACGGATTAGGTCCGGATGCGTTCAGGGTGCATTCTGTAAAACTTGCACCATTTCGCAAACAAGTTCAGTCAGTTTTCTCTGCGATTGCGTTCAGTGGTTCAGTTTTTTTCGCACGGCTGAAATGCGCATTGATGCGTTTTTCACGCGCGTGATAAAAAACTGAAGGTTTACAAACAACATCGCTTAGCAACCATTAATGAAAAACGTATCACATCTGCGCTTGCTTGCGGATGCAATGCGTTTTTTTCACGCAGCCCCATTCACTTCTATGGGGCCAGGGCTGCGTGAAAAACGCAGAATATAGAACATTCTGAAATGAACAATGAGATTATTGCAACATTCTCCCAGTAAAACAGTGAAACAATTTGCTTCTGTATTTTACAGGCAATGAAAAAGCAAAATGTGTTTTCACTTTAGGACAAGATAGAAGGCACATTGCTGGGATGCTCAGATCTCCTGTTTATACAACTGGAATGTGATAGAAATGTGTCACTGCAACAGAAAGAACTTCCTCAGCTCTGCAGCAGCAGGACCTCTGAGTAGCCGCTGAGCTGTAATGTTAGCATATGTGAAATACATATAAACACACATGTAAGCTAAAAAACTGGAAAGCTGGCGTTTCAAATGTCTGCATAGAAGAAATTAGATCACTGGAAGCTCATTACCTCCAATATAATTTTGGTAGTTTAACAGTTGTTGAATATAGCCATGGCTGCAAATGCTAGAAAATGACTAGTTGTAAACTTTTTATAAGAGAAGAGTGTCCCTATCTAACCTAGCATACATTATATGAACAATAAATGACATTGAAAAACTTTACTTACAATGCCAATATGTGATTCATGCTAGGGCTATGCGGTAACTTTACTTAGCACTAGTGATTGTCCAATGAAAAATATTCTAAATCTTTAAAACCAGCACATAGATCTGAATATTTTTGTGACTTGATATATTTAAAAATTGAAAATAGCCACTGAGTTATTCAATAAAATGTATCTTAATACTGGACTGTGGAGAAAAAAGTTATATGGCACTGATTTATTATGTCTTTACTTCAGGATTGTGGTTTTAAAAAGTCACAAAATGGGGATTTTGCAAGTTTTTGGGCCTACTTGCGCAAATTTTTTGTCACTTTTTTTCACTTTTCCTCCACTCTCTCCACTTTTGAAATATGGGTGGGCAAGTGGATGTGGTTAGCTATATTAATGAGTTTTACTCCAGATTTATCACTGAGACTTTTTTTTTAAAAGTTGCAAAAAGGTCACAGGAGTAGGAAAATAGGAGTAGATTTTCTGGACAAAAGGGTTAGTTTTAAGGATGAGACAAATTTATCAAACAACATGTGATATTTGATAAATGTGACAAAAAGAACTCCAACACACTGGACTGGACTTTAACTATTCATTCATGATAAATTCCCCCCATGGATTGCACACTACATGCCATGCAGTGATCTATTGCTTCTCAGCATAATTCATAAACATCTCCTTTGAGGCACTCATATGTTTTGATAAAAATGCATAGGCCCACTCACCACATTGCACAGCATCACAACAAAAACAGCCATCATGCAGCACCACCAGGGGTATAGCTATAGGGGGTGCAGAGGCAGTAGTCGCTACCGGGCCCAGGACCCTGAGGGTTCTCAAAGACCCTTGTGCCACATAAGAAGACACCGGTATTATAGAAAGTGCATGCTGGTCAAGTTACACCTCTGGCTGGAGGGAAGGTGGTTAGGTCAAGAATTTGATATGGGGGATGTTGTTTCATAGCATGAAGGCTATGTGCTTCCCTGCCCCTGGCCACAAAGCACTGAGGGAAGGGGGCCAAGCTGAATTCTTGCACCAGGGCCCATGAGCCTTTAACTACGCCCCTGAGCACCACACAATGTGAACAGATCTCAAAAGCTCACTTCTCCATGTGGTCTGAAAGTCCAGACTAAGAAGGAGTAGTTGTTGTGATGTTGTGCCTGTGGGCTGGTGGAGCCCAGTGCCATGGGAGCTTAGCCTGACAGCAATAGTGTTGTTGGGCTGCTAAGTCTTGACTCCAGCAGATAGCTAGATATCTAATCTTCTGGACAACTGGACGTTCAATACAGGTATACAGACTGTATCAGCAAATGTTGGAACCTCCAGGAAGACACTTAAACATTGCAGCAAAGGCTCCCTTATCAAGTTGCTTTTTAATCTGGTGAATCCCTGTTCACACTTGTGTGAATACCTTTCCATCAATGTTTCTTTTTTGCTGTGCTGTTTTTGACATCAAGAATATTGAAACCCTGATAAAAATCTGGTCAGAATTGTAACTTTAAATAGCCCTAAAAAAAAAACAAAAAAAAAAAACACGAAATATGGCCCCATGTTGTAGGTGAGTCCAAATTGACAGAAGGTGGTGCAACACAAGTAGGCAGCGACAACAGAAGCACAAAATGCCTCCCTAGCAAAACCAGATACCACAGCATAAAAAACTTTGCTATCACCATACTGAGGATGCTGATACAGTTGAGTTTAAAAGGTCACTTGTGGCTGTTGGCCAGGTCCACAAGTACCTGATGCTCCTATCATTAATTAATGCTGAGAGCACCAGATCGTTATATACCTGGCAAGCGGCCATGAGGAGGCTCGGGCAGCCCCCTAGGCATCGACTGACCAGGAATATCCTCTGTAGGGTTTATGGATAGTCCATCCGTGTTTAATGGGATCTTTTGATATGACATTTATGATTCCGATTTTGAATCAAATGTAACCCTTGGTAATGGTTAGAAGGAAAGTCAGCAATTTGTCACTCTGCACAGCAGAATAGAGCTTGAGCTTGCTGCAGGAATACAAATCCAGAAAATCCAGAAAATCCATGTGGACTTCTTCTACAATATATGATTGGGGTTTTGGAATTTTAGTTGAATCACGCTATAATCTACAACAAATTTTCAGGGCAGTATGGTAAGAAAAGACAGGTTTAAAAAAGGTAAATTTATTGTTTAAAGGGATTGGTCTCTTTAAACAACACCTCGCAATATTACTTGATAAGTCTTATGCAGTTGGGACAAGCCACCTAACTCTGGTCTTACTGTTTAACATGAACACTAATTTATTTCCATGGGCACCATGGAATACTTTACTCTCTGTGCTGGATCACTTAAAGAATTTTCCCCAGTGATAGAAGCTCGACTCTGGAAAGCCACATATATGATGCCTCAAGTTAAAGGAGGTATCTGGAGTCTGAGAAAGTATAAAATTAGAAACAAATGTAATTTAAAAAAAATAAAATAAATGAACACCTCTTCAGTCCCCCATTAATCCAGCGCAAGCGTTCTGGAGATCCCAGTCTTTGCTGTCAAAGGTGTTGTGTCCTATTGCCAAGAGACCATTTCAGCAGTCTCTGACCTCGGTGTCCATGTGCCGTATTTATTGTCATCATGACTATGTGCTGAGTGGTGATGTCGGTAGTATGGCATGTGACTGCTGGATCTATTGACAGGCAGGCTACATTAGTCATATGCTTGTAGCCTGTATAGAAGAAGTGATGGGCCGCTGGTGTATCTGTGTTGTATGGGCAAGGGATTAAATATGTGACTGCTTTTTTGTTTTTTTACTTTCACATTTGCGGCTACTATTTTTATTATTACTTTTTACAAACCAGGTAACCACTTTTACGACACCGATAAACTCCGCCGCTATATCTGTATACAATATATTTCAAATATCTATTCAAAATCATTACTCTTCAGTTTTAAAACATTTCAATCAACAGCTTGTGACCAGAGTGCATCCCTAGACTTCATGAAACCTTGTGTCACCTGCTGTTACTTTTTAGTAACCTCATCATTCCCACTGGAGTTGAACGAACCGAGAAGATTCTGTAGATCCTCGCCTCCTGCTCTCCATGTGTTTAGACTTTTCTACTGCTTCTGATGTTAAACACATTCACCCAGTGTGCAGAGCAGATGTCAACATGAAAGCAAAAGAAATCTGCTACTAGCTTTGTGTCCAGACTATAACTTAATACTGTTTGTAAAGCTGTGAAGATGTTTTGCTTTGCTGTCTTGTAAATGTAGTGTAACAAGACGCTATGTGTGGGTAGAGATCAAGCGCTGCTTGTATGGAGTAATAATTGAACCTGCTTCCTGGTCGAGGTCCCGGGAGTACATAGATGCGCTCCATTTAAAATGGTAGAAATATCATACACAGTTTCATAACCCTGAACCGGCAGCCCTATGCTTCATGCCTTGGACTTTAGAGTAAAGTTATACAAAGTTGTAGAAATGAGCAGTGACTATATAGACTTGTGGTTGGATGTGCACTTATAATGTCTTGATTTTTTTTAATCTGCATGGGATTTATTATCGAAGAAGCCAGATGTGCAACAGTGGTGAATAGATTTTATTAAAAATTCATTGAGGCTCCGTAATGGAAGTCACAATTTCAGCATTTTATTTTAATGCATTCTTTTGACAACTGAGGATGCTTTTAAATTTACAGAAATTTTGTATGATTTTTCTTTTTCCTTTTTTTTTGTACAGTCCTTTAGAAAAGACTATATGAAAAATGCCAGAAAAATCATCCTAGAGTATGTGGGCATCTCTGATCCCAAAACCAAAATGCTGAAGCCAAAAAAACTAACTCATTGCATGCACATTTTGCAATTGTGTTATAAACTTTAACCCTTTCCAGACCTCTGCCTTAATAGAATGGCAGATGTTGGTTCTTTAAAGCTGTTGCCTACTTGTTTGATACAGCAGATAACCGGGGCCAATGTCTGTGATTGGTGGTAATGCCGATCTCAGGCATTTAACCTCTCAAATGTCATGGTCAAATGTGACCACGGCAGCTGAGAGTGAAAAACCCGGAAGTACTGCTCTCACGCCTGAAACATTGCCCTTATACAGCGATTGGGGGAGTTGTTTGCTCTCTGTCAAAGGCCGGAGCCTGATCCATTGCCTTTTACAGGTATATTCCAAAGTATGCCTGCAGGTGGCAGCACAACATTAAAATATACTTAATCTTCTCATTGTTAATGAATTTCTTTCCATTGATAAATAGAAGTGGAAATCTAACCATTGTATGAGGTTAGGCCCTTGAAGGGCTAATAGAAAGTAGGGAAGGGGGGGAGTAAAAAAAAAGGAAAAAATAAAAATATAATATATGGTAGCCATGCTGGTTCAGTATGGTTCAGTATGCCTTCAATTTTGAATAAATCCCCAACAGTGTCACTAGCAAAACACCATCACACCTCCTCCTCCATGCTTCATGGTGGGAACCAGGCATGTAGAGTCCATCCGTTCACCTTTTCTGCGTCGCACAAAGATACGGTGGTTGGAACCAAAGATCTAAAATTTGGACTCATCAGACCAAAGCACAGATTTCCACTGGTCTAATGTCCATTCCTTGTGTTCTTTAGCCCAAACAAGTCTCTTCTGCTTGTTGCCTGTCCTTAGCAGTGGTTTCCTAGCAGATATTCTACCATGAAGGCTTGATTCACACAGTCTCCTCTTAACAGTTGTTCTAGAGTTGTGTCTGCTGCTAGAACTCTGTGTGGCATTGACCTGGTCTTTAATCTGAGCTGCTGTTAACCTGCGATTTCTGAGGCTAGTGACTCGGATGAACTTATCCTCCGCAGCAGAGGTGACTCTTGGTCTTCCTTTCCTGGGGCGGTCCGCATGTGAGCCAGTTTCTTTGTAGCGCTTGATGGTTTTTGTGACTGCACTTAGGGACACTTTCAAAGTTTTCCCAATTTTTCGGACCGACTGACCTTCATTTATTAAAGTAATGATGGCCACTTGTTTTTCTTTACTTAGCTGCTTTTTTCTGTGTATCAGCTGTGTATCCACCTGACTTCTCCACAACGCAACTGACGGTCCCAACCCCATTTATAAGGCAAGAAATCCCACTTATTAAACCTGACAGGGCACACCTGTGAAGTGAAAACCATTTCAGGTGACTACCTCTTGAAGCTCATCAAGAGAATGCCAAGAGTGTGCAAAACAGTAATCAAAGCAAAAGGTGGCTACTTTGAAGAACCTAGAATATGACATATTTTCAGTTGTTTCACACTTTTTTGTTATGTATATAATTCCACATGTGTTAATTCATAGTTTTAAAGCCTTCAGTGTGAATCTACAATTTTTATAGTCATGAAAATAAAGAAAACTCTTTGAATGAGAAGGTGTGTCCAAACTTTTGGTCTGTACTGTATATATATATATATATATATATATATATTTAAAAATTAAAATGAAAATTAAAATCACCCCTTTTCACTAGAATAAAAATGAAATAAAACAATAAGAAAAATGAGCATTATAGGTATCACCACATACAAAATTGCCCATACCATTAAAATATAAATATATTTATCCCATTTGGTGAACAGCGTAACGTAAAAAAATTAAAAGTTTCATTACTTATCCTCCCAAAAATTTGAATAAAAAATTATACACACTCCAAAATGATATAAGTAAATAAAAACTACAGATCAGCCCACAAAAAATGAGAACTTACAAAGCTCCATAGACATTACTATAAAATAGTCATGGGGTCAGAATATGGCAATGAAAAGAAAAAAAAAATGTTAGCAAAAATTTTCATAATTTTATGTATTAAAACTAGAGATGAGTGAACCAATTAATATTTTTTTAGGAACCGTTTCTCTGAATTTTTTAAAAAGTTTGGTTCGGACCCGAATCAATTCAGGCCAAACTGAAGTTGCTCCAATTGCCCAGAAAGTTGGTATATAAGCCCTATAACCTCCTAGAACTCTTGCTATCTTTTTCGATTATTATTTTTTTCCCCATCCCCTTCTCCCTGCCAGACACTGACATACATAGCTATGGGTAAAATCATGTTTGACAGTGTTAACATACAGCCTGTTTATAAACACACCTGTTTATAAACTTCTTTATAGATCTCCTACTGCAAGATTAAATATAAATGGACATTTTACAAGAAGTTTCCCCATGACCAGCGGCACTCGCCAGGGATGTCCACTTTCTACTCTTCTATTTGATATTTATATTGAACCGTTGGCTGCCAGGGTTAGTCAAGATCCTAATATATTAGGGTTTGGGGTATTGGGAACAGAAGATCGCATTTCTTTATATGCCGATGATATTTTATTCTATGTCCAACAGACAAAGTCTACTTTGTTAACTATTATGCAAACGATAAACTCATTTAGAAAAGTCTCAGGTCTGGAGGAAAACTGGGAAAAAAACACGATTATGCCACTAGATACAATAACTATGCCCTTAGATAAATTGTCACTTCCCAAGGATAGTCCTCTGAACATTTTGAAAACTGCTGACTCCTTTGAGTACCTTGGCATTACAGTCTCCCCAAAACCAGAAGATTTTATTCCGCTCAACTTGATGTCATTGATAAATAAGTTAAGGTTAAAAATAACAATGTGGCTTCAATTACCTTTATCAAAGGCGGATAGAATATGGTGATGGTGATTCTCCCTCAGCTACTCTATCTATTTAGGAATTCTCCAGTCTGAATCCCTGATAGGTATTTTAAGGTAATTGAAAGAATTATTAATGATTTACTTTGGGGGAGGAAATGAGTAAGACTCAAGTTAAATCATTGGTATAAGCCCCTGGAGAGGGGAGGAGTTAACCTCCCCTGTGTTAGGGGATATTTCTTAGCTGCACAGTTTTGTTTTCTTTGTGAATGGAAAGATAGCCCACTTTGTAGGGGCTTTGTGAACAGATCTCCATATGATAATTTTTTTACTTTATTGGAGTCTGATCAATTAGCCAACCCCGATAGGGAATTTAGATCAGCCAGGAATATTTTTATGAAGTTATGGCAGGCTATTAGACTATGGTGTTGTCATGGAAGGTGTGCAGGAAACTAGAAAACACAAAATGAATATACGACTGACTGGATCCAAAACTAAGGAACAAAAAGGGAGAGCCCTGCATCAGACCTGGCTCTCTCCCTGACTGCTCAGCCTATGAGAAAATCCCAATGGTAGATGATCGCATATCTTCGTACCTCGACTGTATAACACCTGAACACCCTATAATAGTGAGGGGACACGACCACCGGCTCCCTACACTAGATACGGAGGGAGTCAGGGTCACCTGGGATCCAGCAAACAGAAAAACACAAATAAATGAACAAAACTTATCTTGTAGAAAACTGAGAAGTAGGAACAGCATGCACACACTCCAGGAAGTTGTATAAACCGCAAAGTGATGCACTATGGGAAAAGGATTTAAAGGGATGCAATCAGTGGAACTACATGACAGCTGAGAGAGGCTAACGAGATGAGAAAATGAAAGCAAAACAAAGGAACCTCAAGGAGGAGGTTCTAGACGTCTGTCAGAGCTTCTCAGATGTCTGGTGGTGACAGTACCCCTCCTTCTACGAGTGGACTCCGGACACTCAGAGCCCACCTTCTCAGGATGGGACCTATGGAAATCCCTGATAAGACAAGTGGCCTTAATGTCCGTCACTGGGACCCACATCCTCTCCTCAGGACCATAACCCTCCCGATGAACGAGGTACTGGAGAGAACCGCGGACAACACGAGAATCCACAATCCTAGAGACCTGAAATTCAAGATTACCATCAACCACAATCGGAGGAGGAGGCAAAGATGAGGGTACAATGGGTTGGACATGAGGTTTTAATAAGGACTTATGAAAAACATTATGGATCTTCCAAGTCTGAGGAAGATCAAGACGGTAGGCAACAGGATTGATGACGGACAAGATTTTGTAAGGCCCAATAAACCTAGGACCCAACTTCCAGGAGGGAACCTTCAATTTGATATTCTTAGTAGACAACCACACCAGATCACCAACATTCAGGTCCGGACCAGGCACACGTCTCTTATCCTCCACATGCTTATATCTCTCACTCATGCTCTTTAGATTATCCTGAATCTTTTGCCAAATAGATGACAAAGACGAGGAGAATCTGTCCTCATCAGGTAAACCAGAAGACCCCTCTCCCGAGAATGTCCCAAACTGCGGATGAAACCCATATGCACCAAAAAATGGTGACTTATCAGAGGACTCCTGACGACGGTTATTTAAAGCAAACTCAGCAAGAGACAAAAAAGAACACCAATCCTCCTGATTCTCCGCCACAAAACAGCGCAGATATGTCTCCAGATTCTGATTGACGCGCTCTGTCTGGCCATTCGACTGCGGGTGGAAAGCAGAAGAGAATGACAACCGAACCCCCAAACGAGAACAGAAAGCCTTCCAGAATCTGGAAACAAACTGCGTGCCCCTATCAGAGACTATGTCTGAAGGAATACCATGCAATTTGACAATGTGATCAATAAATGCCTGTGCCAGCGTCTTAGCATTGGGCAAGCCAGAAAAAGGGATGAAATGCACCATTTTGCTAAAACGGTCCACCACCACCAGAATCACAGTCTTCCTCGAGGAACGAGGCAGGTCCGTAATGAAGTCCATGGACAGATGTGTCCAAGGACGGGAAGGAATGGGTAAGGGAAGGAGAGGACCTGATGGCCGTGAATGAGGGACTTTGGCACGAGCGCAGGTCTCGCAGGCTGCCACAAAACCCTCAACCGACTTACGAAGCGCCGGCCACCAGAATCTCCGAGCGATGAGATCCACTGTGGCTCTTGCCCCCGGGTGCCCAGCAAGGACAGTATCGTGGTGTTCCTTAAAAATCTTGTGTCTTAAAGCGAGAGGCACAAACAACCTCCCAGGAGGACAAAGATCAGGAGCCTCTGACTGGGCTACCTGAACCTCTGCCTCTAATTCAGGATAAAGAGCAGAGACCACCACACCTTCAGCCAAAATGGGACCCGGGTCTTCAAAATTCCCACCTCCCGGAAAACAACGTGACAGGGCATCCGCCTTCACATTCTTAACCCCAGGGCGGAACGTGACAACAAAATTAAACCTGGAAAAGAACAAAGACCATCTGGCCTGTCTCGGGTTCAGACGCTTGGCTGACTCCAAGTAGGCCAGATTCTTATGGTCAGTAAACACGGTAATAGGGTGTCTGGCTCCCTCTAGCCAATGGCACCATTCCTCAAAAGCCAATTTGATGGCCAACAACTCCCTATCTCCCACATCGTAATTTCTCTCTGCGGAGGAGAGTTTCTTTGAGAAAAAGGCACACGGTCGCCATTTGGCAGGAGAGGGACCCTGAGACAAGACCGCACCCACACCCACCTCAGAAGCATCAACCTCAACTATGAAGGGTAGAGAAATATTAGGTTGTACCAAGATGGGAGCGGAAGCAAAACTCTCCTTGATATTAGAAAAGGCCTTACGCGCCTCTACCGACCAGGAGGAAAAATCTACCCCCTTTCTAGTCATATCAGTGAGTGGTTTAACAACAGAGGAATAATTCAAAATAAACTTCCTGTAATAATTGGCAAAGCCCAAAAAACGCATCAGCGCCTTCTGATTCTCAGGAAGCTCCCACTCAAGCACAGCGCGGACCTTCTCGGGGTCCATGCGAAAACCAGAAGCGGAGAGAAGAAACCCCAGAAATTGAATTTCTGGAACCGCAAACACACATTTCTCCAGTTTAGCGTACAATTTATTCTCCCGCAGGATGAGCAAGACCTGACGTAAGTGTTCCCTATGAGTTTTGAAATCAGGAGAAAAAATCAAAATGTCATCCAGATACACTAATACAAATTTCCCCATTAAATGATAAAAAATGCTGTTCACAAAATGCTGAAAGACGGCTGGAGCATTCATCAAACCAAAAGGCATAACCAAATTCTCAAAATGGCCCTCAGGGGTATTGAAGGCCGTCTTCCATTCGTCTCCTTCTCTGACCCTGACCAGGTTGTATGCCCCTCTTAGATCCAACTTGGAAAAAACTTTAGCCCCAACAATCTGGTTAAACAGGTCCGGGATCAAAGGAAGCGGATAAGGGTCACGAATTGTGATACTGTTCAGCTCCCTGAAATCCAGACATGGTCTTAAAGAACCATCTTTTTTCTTAACAAAGATAAACCAGCGGCAACAGGTGACTTCGAGGGTCGTATGTGTCCCTTTCTCAGACTCTCAGAGATATAAGCACGCATAGCGACCCTTTCAGGTTGGGAGAGATTGTATAAACGAGATTTAGGCAGCTTGACGCCTGGGATGAGATTAATAGTGCAATCGTACTCCCTGTGCGGGGACAAGTCCTGAACACCACTCTCAGAGAAGACATCCGAAAATTCAGAGAGAAAAGATGGTACAGTCTTAGTAGAAACCTCAGAAACAGATGTCATGAGGCAATTCTCTCTGCAAAAGTCACTCCAACCTTTTATTTGCCTCGCTTACCAATCAATGGTGGGGTTATGTTTAGTGAGCCAGGGTAGCCCCAACACTAGAGGAGTAGGCAACCCGCTAAGGACGAAACATGACACATCCTCAACATGAGCATCACTCACAATCAAACGGATATTGTGAACTATGCCCTTTAATGATTTCTGAGAAAGTGGAGCGGAATCAATAGCAAAAACAGGTATATCCTTTCCCAAAGTGCATACCTGGAAACCATGAGTTATAGCAAATTGATTATCAATGAGATTGACAGCTGCTCCGCTATCTACAAAAATCTCACAAAAAATGTCCTTGCTCTCTAGCGCCACACTGGCAGGTAGGACAAAATGGGAACTACAAGCAAACGGAAAACCTTCAATTTCCGCATCAACCCTGCCAATGGTAACAGATGGAACATTTTTAAAGGATTTTTTCCTTTTTGTTTCTTTATTACTCTGAAAAAACTGCCTGAATCTCCTAGAGGGACAAACATTTGCCAAATGATTTATACCTCCTCAACAGAAACAAACCTTCCCATGAGGGCTGAATCTTCTATTGTTAGAGGCAATCAAACCCAGCTGCATGGTCCCCTGCTCAGAAGGGGTTGACAGCGACTGAGACCCCTGTGCACAGAATGAGACCGACGCACTGTCCTGGGATTGAGTATGACAGGAAGGAGTGATCTCTCCTCTCTCTCTAAGACGCCTGTCAATACCAACGGCCTGAGACATGGCAGAGTCCAAGGAGGAAGGCCTCTCATGAAAGGCAAATGCGTCTTTCAATCCCTCTGAAAGACCATGGCAAAATTGACTTCGGAGTGCAGCATCATTCCAACCAGTATCAGCTGCCCATCTCCGAAATTCTGAACAGTATATTTCTGCGGATTGTTTACCCTGACATAAAAGACGTAGTCTAGACTCAGCCAGAGCAACACGATCCGGATCATCATATATCTGACCCAGGGCTAAAAATAATTAATCCACTGAACGGAGGGGCCGTGCCCCCACCGGCAGCGAAAAGGCCCAGGACTGAGCGTTATCCCTGAGCAGCGATATGATGATCCCCACCCTCCGTTCCTCATCACCAGAGGAATGGGGAAGTAGGCGAAAATTGAGTTTTCAAACCTCTCTAAAACGCACAAAATTCTCACTACCCCCGGAGAACGTATCCAGGAGCGAGATCTTAGGCTCAGAACAAGCTCCATGAACGCAAGCTGAACCGGTCACTTGAAACTGAGAAAGAGTCTTACGGAGATCTGCTACCTCCAATGAAAGACCCTGCATGCGCTCAGTCAAAAGTGAAACCAGATCCATGCTTGAGACGGTTTCGGCGGTTTATAATGTCACGGAAGGTGTGCAGGAAACTAGAAAACACAAAATGAATATACGACTGACTGGATCCAAAACAAAGGAACAAAAAGGGAGAGCCCTGCATCAGACCTGGCTCTCTCCCTGACTGCTCAGCCTATGCGAAAATCCCAATGGTAGATGATCGCATATCCTCGTACCTCGACTGTATAACACCTGGACACCCTATTATAATAGTGAGGGGACACGACCACCGGCTCCCTACACTAGATACAGAGGGAGTCAGGGTCACCTGGGATCCAGCAAACAGAAAAACACAAATAAATGAACAAAACTTATCTTGTAGAAGACTGAGAAGTAGGAACAGCATGCACACACTCCAGGAAGTTGTATAAACCACAAAGTGATGCACTATGGGAAAAGGATTTAAAGGGATGCAATCAGTGCAACTACATGACAGCTGAGAGAGGCTAACGAGATGAGAAAATGAAAGCAAAACAAAGGAACCTCAAGGAGGAGGTTCTAGACGTCTGTCAGAGCTTCTCAGATGTCTGGTGGTGACAGGTGTGGGGTGAAAGGTTCACTAGGATGCACTCCTTTATGGTATAACCAGCATTTACAAACCTTAGGTGAACTAGCTAAGGAACAATATTGGCAAAAAAGAAATATTATATATTTGACACAGGTAGTAAGTAATGGCGATATAATTTCATTTGTAGAACTATCACAGAGAGAAGAAGCACAGAAATTATTATGGTTTCGGTATTTACAGTCAGGATCAGCACTTTTGAGTATACAAGAAAGAAATAGGTTGCAAATACACACTTCAACACAATTTAATGAGTGGATTAGAAATTTGGAACAGAAGATGAAGATTTCTCATCTTTATAAAATTGTATTAATAACGCAATTTGGAGGTGTTTCTTCTGTTGGTCAGAGGACGTGGCAAAATGAGTGTCCAATGATTCATTTGGACGACCAGCAGATGTTAACTTTGAATTTGAAATTGGTTTCACATACCGTATTTTTCGCCCTATAGGACGCACTTTTTTCCCCCAAAAGTGGGGGGAAAATAGCAGTGCGTCTTATGGGGTGAATGCTGCTGATTTTGCCGAATTTTCAATGATACACCCGCCGCACTGCCAGCACCCGTCCTCCCGGCCTGCCTCCTCCCTCCTCTCTGCTACCTACCGAGCGCTTGTAGTTGTAAGTAATACAGGCGCTGATTATGCGATTATATACATAATTAACTATTACAGATACGATTATACAGTCAGCGGGGCCCGTGTAGTAGAATACAGTCACTGCACGGGCCCCGCTGTCATTATAAATACCAGATGCGACCCCCACCCCCTGTATTGAGGGTCATTCACTACAGGGACACTATTATGGAGGGGATCTGTGGATGACACATAGCATAAGATGCTATATATGTGTCATCCACAGATCCCCCCCATAACTGTCATACACAGATCCCCATAACAGTGCCATCCAGATACCCCAATAAGAGCCACCCACAGATCCCCCATAAGTGTCACCCACAGATCCCCCATAAGTGTCACCCACAGATCCCCCAGAAAGTGTCACCCACAGATGCCCCATAACAGTGCGTCACCCACAGATCCCCCATAACAGTTTGCCATCCACAGATCCTCCATAACAGTGCGCCATCCACAGACCACAATTAGTTCAAAACCCACCAAAAGCACATCTATTAAGTCAAAATATTTTTTTTCTTATTTTCCTCCTTAAAAACCTAGGTGCGTCTTATGGGCCGGTGCGTCTTATAGGGCGAAAAATACGGTAATTTTAATCACGTGGTGGTGCATTTTAATATTCTACATAGACTTTATGTTACACCTCTCTGGCTTAATAGATCTTTCGGCCTAAGAGGTATGAATATATCCTGCCTAGGCAGAGGAATACAGAGAAAAAATGGATTGGAATTTGGGGATACTGGAATTTATAGAACTTCTTGGCTTCTCACGTCGGTCTTGATCGGAGGAGTGGTGGTGAAGTAAAAAGCATCGCAGGGGGGGTGGCTTTGAGGGGTTAAAGGAAAATATGACGAAAAATGTTGATAATGAGATGTTTACATCATTTTTATTGTTGGATGACTAATAAGGTGTTTAAATAAAAATAAAATAAAAAAATGAAAATCCATAAACACACCGGCACACATGTTATGCATTTTCATTTTCCAAAGCTTCCAAAAATTGTCCCATATCAGGGGCAGAGGATATTTAAACACATGGTGTAATTGGATAAAATATAAACAATAATAAAGTGGCTTTCAAAAATTATGCATTGACCGGGTCAGAATGCCTGCCCACACAACATGCACAAGTGTTGATTGTCAGAAGAAAAAATGGCTTGTTGTTAATGAGCCTGAAAAAATTATCCCTTTATATTGGGAGCAGCAGCAGTGCAATGTGGATGTAGAATCGGTATGGTACAGATATAGAGGCATGCAGCCGCAATAGTGGCAGCAGGAGAAGCAGTATAGCATAGAACACATACAAGAATGTCTATCGGTAGTAATAGCAATAGTAGTAGTAGTAATAGTGGCAGCAGATGCTTTGCGTTAATGATGGTGGCAGAAGAGGATTAGCGAGGAGCAGCAGCAGCTGAGGTAGTGGCGGCTGAAAAAGAAGTCATATGATACATGTTGACAGGCAGGTTGCAGCAGTGGCATGATGGTGGCAGTGGCATGATGGAGGCAGCAGCAGAAGCAGCCATACAGGACATGAATGTAGGCAGGTTACAGTAGTGGCATGATGGAGGCAGCAGCCGTATGGAACATGATGGTTGGCAGGTAGCATTAGTGGCATGAAGGAGCCAGCAGCAGCAACTTTACAGAACGTGATGGTTGACAGAACATGTTGAGGTAGCTTGCTGACTGGCCTCAGCCTGGGGCATCACGTAGAAAAAAACTCCTCATTGTTATTTTCATCATCCTCCTCCTCCATGGCCGATTCCCTTTGTGTGTAACCAACAGCTATAGGGCAAACAGCAAGATATGTCAGCGTCTCTTCTTCCGCTGTGGTCCCCTGGTGCATGAGCACCATTGTTTGTTCTAAAATAAATATGAGAGGGATGACGTTGTTCATGCCGCAGTTATCCCTGCTGACAAACTTTGTGGCCTCTTCAAAGGGTGTCTTGGATCAGCTGCCACTGTCTGATTTTGAAGCAACACATGCTCCCTGCTGCTGAGGCTGTCTGATGCATGACAAAATCATTCATGGATTTCGACTGCTTGTACAGACGCTTGATCATGTGCAATGTCGATTTCTAGTTGGCACATCGCGGATTAAGCAGTGTAGCTGCAGTCCGTTCTGACGTTGCAGTTCAAGGAGAGCATTCCTCGCCACATAAGAGTGGCTGAAGTTCTTGGACAGTCTCCTGGATTTTGTCAGCACCTTGCACAAGCCGGTGTACTTATTTAAAAAGCGTTGCACCAGTAGGTTGATGAAGTGCGCCACTCAGGCAGAATGTGTTATTTCAGACAGGTTCAGGACGGCCATGATTTTGCAACCATTTTTGCTGAACACCTTGCCCAGTTGCAACACTTGACCTAACACATGTGATAGGAAGGTAGGGTAGTGCAAGCAACGTTGTTCCCTGCTGCTGTTGGGCACACCAATGTGTCAGTGGAGGAGGATGTGTATAATTGCCTGGTGTGGGACACAGTGGGTGGTTAAAAGGACCTGACCTTGTTACGTGGGTGCTGCCTTGCCGCTGCTGGAAAAAACATTGACCCAGTGGGCCATGAAAGACATGTACTGCCCCTGGCCATAAGAGCTGCTCCAGGTGTCCACTTTGGCGTGAACCTTGATGAACATTGAGAATCGCAGGGAGAGGCCGACGCTTTTAGCCACTTCAGAGTACAAGTCAGGGATGGCTTTTTGGAAGAAATAATGCCAGCTAGGAATGTTCCAACGAGGCTGAGCGCACACCATTAGCTCTTTAAAGTCAGCAGACTTGACTAAATGGTACGGCAGCAACTGGACCACAACTTAGCCAGGTGAGAATTAATCTTGTGCTACATCAGATTGCTGAGAGTGTAGAGTTGTTTCCTGACCATGCATTTCCTTATTAATGGCTTAAGATAGAGCAGAGGAAGAGGAGTCAGAGCTGGAGATCCGCCTGACTGGATCAAGGGGGATCGGGAGAAGGAGGGAACTCATGCTGCAGCGACTGCCTGCCACCTGTTTGCCCATGGGATGGAATGATACCGCTTCTGTGGTTCAATAGAGCTGTGGTGCCTATTCTTAGGTTTGCTTGCCCATGTCTTATTTTGCTCTTGCACAGCTTGCACAAGGCATCGCCTTTGGCTTTTAGCAGCATGGAGAAAAAAATGACAGACGGAAAATGCTTGCGCAGCAGAGGAAGAGGCAGCCGGGCCTAACCCACCCACGGTGTCTGCGGCATCACCAGATCCCAAAGAAGATGTGATCTTAGCTGTTCTTTGGCAGGTACGTTTCCTCTACTCTTTATTGCTGCCACCATCACCCTCCTCCTCCGATCCGACTCCCAAGTCCTGTCCAGCACACAATCGTAATTGGAGTCCTCACTATCCCATTTGCTTCTATAAGACTGTGAGATATCACGGTGGGTTCTTTGGCCCCCCTCCCCTGCTCTTCCGTGACTGCCACTGTCGCTGCCCCGAAAGCCAATACCACAGCTACAGGGGCTACTATGACCACCACTAGTACGGCTATCCCTAGGGTCTGGAGCTCCTTCCTGCACCTTCTCCCCAGGGCAGTGCAAACGCTGACTGCTCCCACACAAGTGGTCAACACAGAGACTCTCTTGACTATCTACCATATGACGTGGTGGGGTTTTCTTGCCATTTCTTAAGAAAAAGGAAGGTGCACCTCTAGAAATGGGTAGTGAATTCTGCTGCAACTGAGAAGAGAAGTAAGCGATCCAATCCACAGTCGCATCTTCTTTCTCCTCAACTATAATGTTGTGCCTTTCTGAAGCAAGCAAGGACAACTGCGACCTACTGCTACTACTACTTCTGGCCCGGATAGTTGATGCTACTACTACTCATATTCTGGCTCTGGGTCTTTAGTTTGGAACCCTTTTGTAGCCCGGACATTTTTGGTCCTCTCACATAATGTTGTGCACTACCCTGTGTCTTGATGTAGTAATTTTTGTTTAAATATAACCAATGACACCCCCCCCACCCCAAAAAAACAAATAAAAATGATTGGAAATGTATTTGTGAACACTGAAATCAAGGGAAAAGGATGTAGGCCTAATTTTTTTTTTATCCCTCACAGATACTTTTATGTGCTAGCCTGTGTATTGGTGTTAATCACCTATGCTTGTTTAACATTTCAAATGTGTGTAGAAATAAATGAACGAATGATTATGGGCCATGCCTCACATTCAATTTCACGTTAACACTCATAGGTAGATTGCTGCTATATCTTGTGTTTTGCTGCAGTAATCGTGTATATATGCTGGTTTAATTAAATTGAACAAGTCCTCAAAAAATATATTATTCCAAACATGTGAAAACTGAGTATACGGAAATAGATGATTGAGACCTGACCCTTAATATCGCATTAGCACTGCCAGTTAAATTGTTACTGTAGCTTAGGTACTGGTGTACTGATCACCTATATTCTGGATTAAATAAAATAAAATAAAATTTAATTGCAACCATGTTCAAATTGAATTTACAGAAACAGACAATTGAGGCATGATGCTCAATTTCACATTAATACTGACAGGTAGATTGATGCAACACCATGTGTTTTGATGCAGTAATCAGGTATATATGCTGGTTAATTAAGTTTAACCCTCCCCCCCCAAAAAAAAATTATTGCAACCGTGTGCAAATAGGGTTTATTGAATTTATTCATGTTAACACTCACAGGTAGATTGCTGCTATACCATGTATTTTGACGCAGTAATCACATATGTATGCTGTTTAATTAAATTAAACACCACAAAAAAATGGGGTCAAAAATCAAAGTATTTCCTTGCAGGCAGCTGCTTTTAAGGTCCTCACTGCAGCAGCTGCAATTCTGCAAAGCCAGCCGCAGCTCCTGTCTTCTCTCTCCCTGGCTTTCAGCTTCCCTGCTTGTCCCTATTCTACACACACAATTCTTCTTTGTAATCCTAGCCGTTCCCTTTACTTTGTGACTGTTCCTGACTGATTTCTTACTGTCCCTGACTCTCTAAGATAATTTTTCTAGCAAACACCGTAAGACCCAACCACCCTCATTCATAGCCCAGCACAAAATTGGCGTTCATCCAGGCTGTCTGTCAACCTGGGAACCAATTAGGGGAAGCCCCCTCCTAAACTTTATTTCAGGGTCATGTGAGAACCCTTATTCTTCCTCCCTAGTTCCTGCCGACATGTGCATTAAATGGCCATTTTTGTGGATTCGTCCAAAATTAACCGGAAAATACTCTGGTTCATCTGTCATCCGAAAAGAAGCAAAGCTCGAACCCAACCTGGTTCGGTCTGAACTGGTTCACTCATCCTAAAACACAATAAAAACTATACAAATGCGGTATCACCATAATTGTTCTGACCCAGTGAATTAAGGTCACCGATCAGTTTTAGGCCCCTTTCACATGGGCGAGTTTTCCGCGGGGGTGCAATGCGTGAGGTGAACGCATTGCACCCACACTGAATCCGGACCCATTCATTTCTATGGGGCTGTGCACATGAGCGGTGATTTTCACGCATCACTTGTGCGTTGCGTGAAAATCACAGCATGCTCCTCTTTGTGCATTTCTCACGTAACGCAGGCCCCATAGAAACGAATGGGGTTGCGTGAAAATCTGTGATTGACCATGTGATGAGCGTAGTGATGTCATCAAAGGTCCTTTACCCAGGTCCTGAGGAAAGAAAACAGAAGAGATGCCGGCTGCGCGAACAAGTGGATTAAGGTGAGTTAAAATATTATTATTATTTTTTTAACCCCTCCAGCCCTATTTTACTATGCATTCTGTAATCAGAATTCTATTATTTTCCCTTATAACCATGTTATAAGGGAAAATAATACAATCTACACAACCTTGAACCCAAACCTGAACTTCTGTGAAGAAGTTCGGGTCTGGGTACCACAGTTGTTTTTTTTATCACGTGCGTGCAAAACACATTGCACTCGCGCGATAAAAACTGAACAACGGAACACAATCGCAGTCAAAACTGACTGCAATTGCATACCTACTCGCGCGGGTTTGTATGAACAAAACCCATAAAATTGGCAGAATTGTCTTTTTATTTTATTTTACCCCATTTGGAACTTTTTCCAGATTCCCATTACATTGTATGAATTAGTATATGGTGTCATTAGAAAGTACAACTTGTCCTGCAAAAAATTTGTACTCAATTGTCTATGTGAACAGAAAAATGAAAAAGTTATGGTTTAAGGCAGGGAGTGAAAATCTAAATAAAATTAAAAAAAAAATTGACAGTGATAGAAGAAGGGGTTAAAGTTATATTTTTCTACAGCATTTCTCAACATAAAAAAGCTATGAAAAAAGCAGTATAAATTCCACATAAAATGCATTGAATTGAGTTGTTTTTTGTTTAACTGAATGATTCCTTTGGGGGCAGGGGGGCAGGAGTCCTTTCCTCCCTTTATCTTCCAAAAAAAATAAAAAATACAATAGAAGAAACAGTACCTGCTTTTTTACACTAAGGGCTTGTTCACACAAACGTATGTGTTCCATTCCGTGCTTTGAGCACCGCAATTTGCAGTCTCCAATGCACAGAGAACGTTCGTGCAGGATCCGGGACGAATCCAGACCCATTCAATTTGAATGGGTCCACATCCTTCCGCTCTGCAAAAGGATAGAGCAAGTTCTATATTTTTGTGGAATAAAGGTATGGAACGGAAGCCCATGGAAGCACTCCGTAGGCTTCCGTAGCGTTCCGTGCTTCTGTTCTGCTGCATTCCGCATCTCTGGATTTGCGGACCCATTGAAGTGAATGGGTCCACATACGTGATGCGGAATTCACATGGAATGGTGTCTGTGTATTGCGGATCTGCATATGTGGTCCGTAATACGTAAACGGAACATATACGTTCATTTGAACAAGCCCTAATAATGGAAATACCAGACCATGATCAGCACTTTTATCATTTTCATTGCCCTAGTTTTCCATTGTTTTATTTATATAATATTGTGTTTTGTCATTTTTACAAAAAGATATACCTCAGTGTGCTGAGTGGAGTGACATGAAAGTAGATTCTATATACACTAAATAATAGCTCTTCATTTATTTTACTTACATAGCACTGACACATTCCACAGCGCTTTACCAACATTATCATTCACTGATTCCATTGGTCTCACAATCTAAGTTCCCTGGCAGTATGTCTTTGGAGTGTGGAAGGGAACCAGATTACCCAGTGGAAACACACACAAACACGGGGAGAACATACAACTCCATGCAGATGTTGTCCTTGGTTCAATTCAAACCTAGATTCTAAGGGCTATAAGGCACTAGTGCTAAGTTGCTAACCAATGAGTCAACATAATAATTGTGTTCTAATGTAGTATACAATGTAACCAACACCTTTCACACTGCATCATGATTACAGCAAGTTGAAGTTCATGGAGTGGCCCAGTTTTAACTAAGCATCTGTTATCCAGGGTCTACAGTGACTTGATTTTTGTAACAATTTATTTTTGTATTCATATTTGAACAGGAAAAACTGGGTGTCACCAGCTGGAGGTTGCGAATCTGCACAGTAAGATAATCTGTCACCAGTTACCTGCCTTTCAAACTACATAGACTCATAGCTGTGGTTTACCTGATTAAAATGCTGTTTTTATTTTGTTGATCCTAGGCTCTATTCTCAAGAAATGATACTTTTACTTAAAATATAAATTTGGCTATACAACGCCATCTACATATTATACACAAGGCATTTGTATACGTTTTGATCTAAATGCATAAACCCACTCACCACGTCAAGGTTACCTCTATGAGTAGGGAGCCTACTCTAATTTGGTGTAGGACCAAATGGTGACCAGCAGGCAGTGTGACCCAGTAGTCCAACAGCCTATCCATGCTGTCAGACTAAGCCCCTTTGGCACTGGGCCTCACTAGTAGTGTTGATCATAAATATGCAAATTACAAATTTTTATCTTGAATATCGGCACTTCGAGAATTTGCGAATATTTAGAATATAGTGATATATATTCGTAATTTCGAATATTCGAGATTTTTTTTTTTATTTGTACACATGATCCCTCCCTGCTTCTAGCTTGTGGGCCAATGAGAAGGCTGCAATATCTTTGACTTTAGGAGTAGTGTTAATTGCAAATTTTCATAATGTGAATTTTTGTAATGAGAATGTTCGTAATGAGAATCAATGAGATCGTGAAAACTCAGATCCGATGGTATATTGCTATATATTCTTGTTCTTGAATATTACGAATATTCGAAAAAACGAATATATAGCACTATATCAAATATATTCGTTTTTTAGAATATTTGGCTTTTTTTTACATTTGAAGTCATGATTCCTCTCTGCTTAAGTTACTCATAGGGAGAATCACCTCGGGGGGGGGGGGGGGGGGGACATGCAGCATTATCTGCATAATGCAGGCATTTCTGAATGGCCTCAAACTGGGAACGTGTCATGCTGTACTGTAGAGTGGGGTCTAGAGGATGTCCCCACTCCAGTAATGCCTGACACAGTTTTTTTTTTTATTAGGCCCATGTGCAGCACAGGGCCCCAAAACGTCCTAATCTCGGCTGCACTGACCGGAGTCCAGCCACCGGACCTAGCCTAAAAGGAGCCCTGGTGTTGAGCAATAAACTGTTGGGCGTACAAGTTAGTTTGCTCCACCATCAGATTCACAAAGTGGTCACTGAAAAAAAAGACAAAAATAGTCATATTCAGTGAAGCCCACTGTGGGAATCTGGAATCCTGCTTGGCCAAAAAAATCTGAAATCACGGGCTCAAAATCCTCTGCGGTACACCATTCAAGTTCACTGGTAGGGGGCTCAGGTGGACTTATCTGGTTGGCCAGAAAACTAGTACGAGCCCCAGAGCTGCTAGTACTAGTGTGGGCCACAGGGTCCCTGGCATGGCGGTCCCCTTGCTCCGCCTGGCGGCGTCTCCGCCGCCTTGGGGGCTCATCATTATCGCTAGATGATGAGTAGGACGCGGATGACAAGAAGAAAGGGGAGTCAAGCTGCAGCACCCCTGGGGGGTCTAGGGTCACACAGCTGAGTGCTGTGGACCCCAGACACCCGCTCCGGGTGTTACACCACAGTAAATAAATATATATATTTTTCCTAATTCTCCCTCACTATGCCTACCTAATCCACCTCTCCCTACCTCTCCCTCACTGTCCCTAATATGCTGTTTCGTGCTGGCACAAAAAACTTACTCTGCAGCCGGAGGCTCCTCTCTCCCCCTGCTCCACGGACGTGTATGAGCGGGGAGAGGAGCTCCGGCAATTCAAATCTGCCGCTCTTCCCGCCCACCTGCCCAGCCAATCAGAAGCAATCCTGAGTCGCAGGTGTGAATTAACCTGCGGTTTGCTGCGATCACCAACATGGGGGCGTCAGCAGGCATTGTACCAAGGTGCCTGCTGAATGATTTGAGCAGGCACCTTGTTCCGATCAGCGCACGGTGGTGATTGGAACTACAGAGAGCGTACCTGTACGCCCTGTGTCCTTAAGAACCAGGACATCAGGGTGTACAGGTACAGGGCGTGAGAGGTTATGCACCAAAGTAGGCTGCCTCTTTAAAGGGCTTATCTGTTAAATAATATGACCTATACTCAGGATAGGTTTTCAATATCAGATTGGTGGGGTAAAACACCCATGATTCAGCCAATTAGCTGTTAAAAGAGGCCAGGCGCTCTTCTAAAAGAGCTTGAATGAGCGCAGCGGCTCCCGAAACAGCTGGTCAGTGGGGGGTGCTGGGACCCAGACCCCCTCCAATGTGATCCTAAGGATATGTCATCATTATCAGTTCTTGGATAACTCCTTTAAAGGGTTAAGAAGGATATCTATGTTCTTGTTTTGCCCTATCTTTAATAGTAAAATGTACATCCCATGATCCAGTCACTTGACATGAAAAATTTTGCCGCATTGATGGAGATTGTGTTTGCTTTCAAATGTTTACCACAACAACCCAAATTGACCCAGCAACCACTAATAATATAACTAATAAAACAAAAACCTATGTTATACATTTATTATTTCTCATTAACTGCAATCAAAGATGAGGATGTGATCACAATGTAGCATTCATTTCTAGTTCTTATTGGACTGCAGGTTAGTAATCCTATTAGAGAATATACAATGTATCTTTTATATTCATACAATGGCAGATCACCTGGTGAAAGCTAACATTCACAGTGATTATGCTACTTGTATCCATTTTTTGTATGGAAAATTTTCATCTACTTCACATTATCAGTTATATTTTTTTCCTAATTAATATTGAATAATAGGCCCTGCAGGATTTACCACCTTCTAAAGAAAGGGATGAAATTACATTCCCAATTACAAGTGAAGATTAAGGAGGCTGATATAATGCAGTGATATAATACATCTATAGAAAGTCACTTTGCTATTGTTTAGAATGTTTAAAAACTTTTTATGCATAGGTCAAAATATCTTATGAGAGCTACAAGTTCAGAGGTTATCCTTTTTGCGTTGCAAGGAGGCTTCAAGGAAAGATTTAAAGGAGAAACATCACAGAGACAAAACTCAGTGTTATCCTTTACTTCAATACATTAAACAATCGTCTATTCTGGAAACAAAATCCTTTTGAAGTATTTAACAAGAATCAAATTATGATGTCTTAAATGGGATATTACATTAGAGACCACAGTTGGAGAAGGATGTCTCGTTATAGAAGGTTCAAGAGATATCTGAAGAGATAGTAAAGAATGTAGGACCTAGGAGATTCAAATAGCAACTGGATATTTGAAGTTGAATTGCTAGACTGCTTGAATTGGAAGATCGATGTGAGATGGCAGAGTTTAAGTCTTAAAAGGAACTCTCTATAATCAGTTGTATTGGAAATTAATCACAATAAGTTCTCTGTGGAATACATTAGACGCATTAGATGAAAATGCTGCTGATATTTCTGGCTTGTAATGTGCCAGATTTATTACATTATAAAACATAAGGTCAATGGTTTGCCAATGGAAAAGAAACATACAACCCAGGGATACTTTTCTAAAGCATTAGTTACAAGGTAACATGTAATCAAAGAGGCTCAAGAAACAAAAATCCTAAAATTGCTTGTCATTAAACTAAAGAGATTACATAGCTATACATAAGTAACACCTAACAGGTAGCCATGAAAGAGGGTCTCAGTTATCCCTTTAGTGTTTTATGAAATCAATGGAATGACGAGGTTCATTCGCTTATTGTGTAGAATGTTGAAACTGATATTAATGACAAAAGGAATAGGGATACTTAACAGATCAGAGTCCCCTACATTTATATAGAGAAAATATTCATTATATATTTGCCTTAGGTTGAGTTCACAACAGAATTAGTTTAATGCTCAACATCTTAACATCTTAAGAATTTGTGCATCAGTTGGTTATGTAATCTTCCCCCACTGGCTATAATATAAAAAAACGGAAACAGAATAAATCCATATTTTTTTTAACCCAAAGGAATATTGCAGCAAAAGACAAAAAGTGCATATTGATGCAGCAGTGTGAACCGAGCTTGTGATTGACAACACATTTACATGTGCTGGCAAATATCGGGACTGTTCCTTCCCGATAATTGCTTAATAGTCAGTGGAGGAAAGAGCTGCACTTACATGCAGCGATCTTCTCCACTGTATGAGGATAAGCAATGGCTACTGCCACCACTCAGTTTTAGCTTCCAAAACTGCATCAGGAAACCTGATTGTGTGGTTGTACCCTGATGTTCATTCTCGATCTGTCTGACAATTGCCCCCATTAGTCTTCATTGGTTGAATTTGAAGTAGGAAACTGTGTCCTACATTGTTTATATAAAAATACATCAAGTAAATAAAAAATAATGTATGCAACCTACCAAACATTTATAACATGGAAGCTTCTTGAATTTTATGAAATTTGGAAACTATATAATATGAATATCTTTATTTAATTAAAGGGGGTTGTCTCATACTGTAAATACTGTAATAGTGTCTGTGTCTTCTCCATCAGCATTTGGATTCCTATCCATAGGTGATATCTGGTATTGCAGCCCAGAGATCGATAGATAGATTTATTTATATGCATGTATGTATCCTGCCAAACAGTATGAATCTTTAACAGTATTATATGTAAATATGCAATAAGCAAGATAGATAGATAAATAGATATAGACAGACAGATACATAGGTAGGTAGCTAAATAGACATATAAATCTTGTTATGAAAAATAAAGAGAAGCTTGAAGAATAAACTTTGGAGATGTACTTTCCTCAATAAATCAATGTAGGTAGAACAAATTTAAATCAAAGTATTCACCTCCCTTATTCTTTCCTTTGCTATTTATTTTTCTGTGACTTTTCTGAGTGTTTTTGTATTATTATTATTACTTGCAGTGAGGAATGTTGTTGAAAAAATCAGCCTCCTGCTGACTGTAGATTGTCCCTTTCTCTTTGAATGGATGTGGAAATGAAATTCCATGGTCACATGGCTATATTTCTGAAGCAACATTCCTATGAAATGATGTTCTTCTGAATTATTATTGCTTAATCTCTGGTGTCATTTCAGGAATGGGAAAACAGTTGACAAATGACTTGTCAGTCCTTCAGCAAACACGTTAAAAAGGTTTCAAATTGTAAATAACCTGCTTTTTTTTTTTTTTTTTTTCTGTACATGACCATTGCCCTTGGCAGAAACAAATGTTTTGGCAAATGCATTTATAAATGACATGATCTATTCCTGTATATAAACAAGCTGTTTAGCTGAGGTTGCGCTTGAACAGGTACCTAGGGAAGAATTCTCCATTCCTGCCTGGTAAAGATTCTATCATATAATTTTTCTAAATAGGTTTGCAAAGGGACCTGCACACTTTAAATTTACTATTCTCTGAGTTGCCACCAGTGTATGGAGTATGGGCTGTGTACTTGCTAAAGAAACTGAGGGTAAAGGTGCTGGACTGGCCAAGCATGCATCCAGACATAAACCCTATTGAGCATCTGTGGGGCATCCTCAAACAGAAGGTGGAGGAACGCAAGGTCTCTAACATCTACCAGGTCAGTGATGTCATCATTAGAGATGAGCGATAGCCTCAGCTATTTTGGAGTCTATCATTTTCCTGTGTGCTTAGTGCAGAGAGAGACGTCACCAGGCGCTAGGGACAGTGGTAGAAAATGCTTCATTGTGCTGAAAAATCGATTTAGAAGTTCAGGGAAAAATTATTCAAGCTGTAGGGAAACGGAAGCATCATCCACACTATAAAAGGAGAACAGGGTGCAATAGGAGAGTGTACAGCCTGGGTAATAGGAGATATTTTATTACACCTTGCTGCACTAACTGGGGATCCAGATTGCAGTTATACTGCTGCTTTTAGGTTGTTTGCACTATATGATACATCAGTAATTCCAGCAAACCTTGCTTGTTATTGGGGTTCAAGTTCTCTGTGATACAGCAATTTACGGGGTCTATTAATAGGAAATATATGTACGTCAATAGCCTTTCAGCATTGATTTTTCATTGATTTACTTTTTTGGGGGGCGTATTAATAGGAAAAAAAAGAGGAAAAAATATGCCATAATTGCCGTTCAGAGGTAAAGTTGTCTACACTTTTTGGGGGGGTTTATTAATAGTAAAAAGCATACGTCTTAATTGCTGTTCTCCGGTAAAGTTACATTGTACTACAGATATTTATGGGGTGTTTTAATAGGAAATATACCTCCATCCTAGTAGCCATTCTGCAGTGAATTTTGATTTTTTATTTTTTTTTGGGGGGTGTATTAATAGGAAGAAAAAAATAATAATATATGTCATAATTGCCGTTTAGTGGCAAAGTTACATTGTACTACAGCGGGGTGTATTAATTGGAAAGATACGTATGTCCTATTAGCCGTTCTATGTTGATTTTATATTATTTTACTTTTTTTGGGGGGTGTATTAATAGGATTAAAAAAAAGGGAAAAATATATGTCATAATTGCCGTTACATTGTACTACACCCCATTGCGGGGTGTATTAATAGGAAAGATACATACGTCTTATTAGCCGTTCTGCAGTGAATTGTGATTGTTATATTTCTTTTTTTGGGGTGGTAGTAATAGGAAAAAGAATATTGTTATATTTATATATGTTATATTTTTTGGGAGGGGGTTTATTAATTGGAAAGATTTGAATTGTCACCATTCTGCAGAGGGACCCGCTATCAGTCCAAAATGGAGGATTTTTTTGATACCTGCTGAGAGGGAGGACAAACTGAACTACTATAGAGACATCCTATGAAGTAAGTTGGCCACTGCCTATGTGCCACCGTCCATCCTCTTGCAAGTGTGTGGTTGCTGTGGGGGTTGGGAGGGCAGGATCAGTACCAGCTCCATCAGCAGCAACTTGAGTCTTGAGTCGCTGATGAGCAGCTTTCTTCACCCACCTAGTGAAGAAAACACAGCCAAACGCGATTTGTGTCCGCAAATGACTTGCTCAGCCAGCAGTGTGGCATCACATTGGGTGTTTAGTGTGTCGGGGGCCATAGTTACCCCAAGGAGAAGTCACCTGTCCACTCAAAATGTGGAGAAACTGACCTTTGTGAAGATGAATTAGGTGTGGATCAGCCAGGATTTTCAAAACACCAGTGCCTAATGCATCAGACTAGATCATCCATGGTGCCACACTAACACTTTGACAAAAGAGACCGGTTTCTTCTGGCTATCTGCTACCTGCTTCAGCTACTATTCTGATGCTGCCACCTGCCTGATTCCACACACCTTCTGCCAGGTGCTCCTTCTGCCACCTACCATCTTTAGCTGGTATAGGTATTGCCACCCACCTCCCCAATCTGTCACCAGGCCACTCTGTGGTGTTCTGATGCTGCTGCCACCTCATCACTCTGTGGTCTCCTCATGCTGCTGCCAACTCACCACTCTGTCATTGGGCCACTCTGTGGTCTCCTCATGCTGCTGCTACCTCAACACTCTGTCATTGGGCCACTCTGTGGTCTCCTCATGCTGCTGCAAACTCAACTCAGCCCTCTGTCTTCTCCTCATGCTGCTGCCAACTCAACACTCTGTCACTGGGCCAATCTGTGGTCTTTTCATGCTGTTTCTACCCTACCCTTTTTTGCCTTGTTGACTTCACCATTTATTTGACCCTTATGAGACACACAACAGATCCTATCTATGTAGCAGCTATAGAGCCTATGTAACATGGTTCCTATTTTGCATCAGGATTTGCTCATGATTAGGTAGCCCAAAGCAGGAGTGGGTACAACACACAGAAGACATGCACATATTTAATCCATGTGTCATCTCTGTTTTGGATCCACTCCTGTTTTTATTTTTTGGCCTAAGCAATACTGGATGACTGACCAAATGCTGACCAAGTGACAGTTGATGCTCAATAGACAGAATTTGTTTTTTGGTGGTTGTTATTCTGATGGATAGGAAGAAGGGCAAAATGATCAGTGATGTCAACACAAATTTACTGCTAACACCCTCTCTACACTGCCAGGGGGACACTACTTGTATTAGTGTAAAACAGAACAGGTTCTGTTGAAATGTGTAAAATCATCTGATGACGGTATAAAAGGAGTGCGCTTTTTCACGCTATAGTAAGATCCTGGGCGTCTGCACGGTTCTTTATACCTGGCACTGACATTGACCTGTAAAGGCTCGTTCATGCAAATTGCAGATCCGCAAAAAACGGATGCCGTCCGTGTGCCTTCCGTAATTTGCGGAACAGAACAGGAGGCCCATTATAGAAATGCCTATCCTTGCCCACAAAACGGACAAGAATAGGACAGGACTCATCATTTTTGCAGGGCCACGGAACGGAGCAACGGATGCAAACAGCATGCAGAGTGCTGTCCGCATCTTTTGCAGACCCATTAAAATGAATGGTTCTGTACACGGATCGTATGCGTAATGCAGAAAACAGCACGTATACGGAGTGCAAAATACGTTCATGTGAACGAGCCCTAAGGCTGAGCTCACACTTGAGTTATTTGGTCAGTTTGGGCCCCGTAACTGCCCAAATAAGTGAAGTGTAAAGTGATTCTAAGAGCGACGCCTGCCATCTGTGTGTCATACTCACTAACAGTATTGTTTCACTACTATAGCAAACTTCCTATGCATGTTTCTTCCACTATACATGCTCTTTGCAGCCAGGAAATAGCTGTTTTTTATTGAGATTTGGCGCAAATAAATTCGGATCTAATCAAGATCCGAAGTCGATTCGTTCCTAAACTTCATTTTAATGCTGTACGGAGACCTGTCTCTGTACAGCATTAAAATGTTTATGCTTTGGCGAGGCAAAATTTGTTAAGTCCGAAGTTGCGCGAGACTTAGATGAATAACTTCAAGCTTAGATTCTACAACTTTAAATCCATTTTAAAACAGGAATCCGAAGTCAGCTTCGGTACTGAGGTAATAGGCAGTACTGAAGCTGACTTCGGATTCCTGTTTTTAATTTAACCTTGCTGAAGCACATACATTTGAATGCTGTATGGAGACAGGTCTCCATACAGCATTATAATGTAACAATAATAATAATATCCAGACGAGGGCGGAGCCTGCACCGGAGCTGTATGGCAGCATGAAGTGAAGCTCTGCTGTAAAAGTATCCCTCACAGCCTTATGTTATCGGCATTTGAGATCCAGTATGGTCATGATTGGTGGCCCTAGACCCACTGAAGCTCAGGGGCAAGCTAAAGCCCCGATATCGAACAAATCCATTGAAAAATTCATTAAAAAAGACGCTCATACGTATGTAGCTAAAGAATCCAAGATGGCGCCCGGAACGCCAAGAGCATCAGGGAGCGCTCCAAAAACCACAGCAGAAAAGGTAAGGGAGGTCTCCCCTGGGGCCGATACCCTGCCCATCTCTAGATCTTTCCTGAAAGATGCCCTATTAGAGGCCCTGGAGCCCCTCAGATCCGACCTCACCTACATAAAAGAGGACATACACCATATTGGGAGGAGGGCTGAAACGCTGGAGGACACTCAGTCTTCCATTTTATCACAACAGAGCGATGTCTCCTTCATGCTGACCCTGCATCAGAAACACATGAACTCCCTATACACGCTCCTTGAGGACCAGGAGAACAGGAGCAGACACAATAATTTGCGATTCAGGGGCATACCTGAGTCTGTGGGGCCCGCAGATATACCAGAAGCTGTCATGAATATCTGTCTTCAGATACTTGGCCCTGACTTCTCTCACAAGATCACCATTGAGAGGGCTCATAGAGCCCTACGCCCAAAACATCAGCCCACAGAACCTCCAAGAGACGTCATATGCAAGTTTCTTCACTACCCGGTTAAGGATGCGATTCTTAGCAAAGCGATAAATATCCAACAACTAGTTCTGGATGATAGCCCTATTACAATTTTTCAAGACCTGGCTCAATCCACTTTTAAAAAAAAAGAAGATCATTGAAGCCACTTACTGACTGGCTCCTGCAGCAAGAAAATTCTATACAAATGGCTATTTCCCTTTGGATTATCTTTTTTTGTATGAGGGGCAGCGCATTTCCATTTCATCTTTCAATGACCTACCTAAGGCGTATGACATACTGCAAATAAATCAGCTACCCATTGAAAACTGGGACTTCATTCAAAGCAATACTCCACTACCGGATCTTCCATCTGCTGATCCCTGGGAGACACCCTGTCCTGGCAAGCCCCAAAGATCCAGAAGAGGTTGCCACTCAACTCTGAGACGCCTCCCACTTAATGGATCCTGAGTGGCTCTAGATCTACTCCCTAGGACTCGCATTCTGTTTAACAAGAATACCATAAGTATCTTTTTCGACTAAGTAATGCCTTGGAGAAAATATTTCCCTGGTCTAGGGTACAATCCTTTCTAGTTTCTGAGTTATGACATATTTGTAAGAAATATATGTCTTTTGCCTATATACAGATATATAAGAGGGTACTACACTAAGTCACATTACAATGTGCACAGTTTTCCCCCTTTCCTACTATTGGAGTAGAATTGCTCTAGCATTCGAGGATTATATACTCACTATACGTTTTAATCTGTATTCAGTGGTATTTTTTTTTCTTTGGTTTTATGACAGGTACCATAAGATGTCAACCATAAATCCCGAAAAGAGGAAGGGACACATCTGCAGCCCCGTTACTCCGCCCTGGATGGTTAAGTACACACAAAATCCACTTAAACAGATCACGCTAAAAATTCTCAGCGGTGCACAGTTAGACATCTCTTTATTAGATGGCTGACCTGTGCATTGCCACCTTCAACGTTAAGGGTTTTAATGCCCCGTCCGAATGTAGTCAAATTTTTTCTTATGATGTTAAGTGCGGCACGCCTCCTAATACCAAAATTCTGGCTTTCTGAGGATCTGCCTTCCATCAATTAATTGCTAGGGAAGATGGACCAGATCTGCAGATTTGAGGAGATTATAGCTTGGGAGAGTCGTAAGATACACTTATATAGGGCTCATTGGAAAGCATGGTTCGCATACAGAAACATAATCATGTCACACACCAGGCTTACACCTGTCCTTCCAGATTAGGGATTACCATCCACAAATAGGACCTAACAAAACCCTTATAGAAGATTCACTTGAGTTTTTTACTACCTAATGTACTGTCCATCTAATGGGAATGTTGTAAAACAATACCTGTCTTACCATTTGTTTTAATAATAATATTTATTTATATAGCACCAACATATTGTGCAAGCCTTTACAGTTCAGGGATTCATGTACAAGCAGTCATAAATAACATAGCAACAGACAAGTCAATAATTGCAACAAGAGGAATGAGGGCCCTGCTCACAAGAGCTTACAATCTATGAGCATTAAAATGAATTAATCTTTATTTATATAGTGCCAACATATTCTGCAGCAGTTTACAATCAGGTACATGTCATCACATAATAACCAGTGATGATCGAGCACCAAAGTATTCGGGTGTTCAGCCCGAACACATTGCTATATTTGAGTGCTCGGCCAAGCACCCGAGTATAATGGAAGTCAATGGGAGACAACCAGGCAGGGGAGGGTGCCTGGTCCATTGAAAAAGGTCAGAAAGTGACAGAAACACCACCGAAATGGATCAGGAACACCATGGGGATGATGTATGGATGCATCTTGGACTCCCAGGTCGCTGCTGGGAACCATGGTGTCCTAGTTGTACGCCACTTTTACAGAATGACAAAAATACGCACAAAACCCCCCCCAAAAAAAATATTTTACAGGAAAAATTGTTAGGAAACATTCTTTCCTGTATATTCAATTGTATATAAAGTGCAAGTGCAGCAGAAAATTACAAGCAAGAGGCACTCTGAAACAGCCTGTATATCACATAAAGGTTAGCTTCCATTCATATTGTGGTGCAATTGTTCAGGTAGTGGGATTCCTACACTCGTAAAGCCTATGCACTAAGTGAAAGGGCTGCCAAAAATTACAAGGAACCGACACTCCAAAACACCCTTAGTTACACATAACGGAGGGCATTACACACACCCTTGAAAAATTATGATTGATGGCGTGCTGGTGACCCTCAAAAACATTTGGAGCAAGGGCCTGCTGATCTGACCATCTAAAACCTTAGGGGTGAGGGCCTGTGCCGCATTGGTGACTCTAGATTGCACGTCCCCGTGACGGTGACGATCCAGTCGGATGTCTGCCCTATCAACTTTCAATGTTCTTTTCTGCGCCTACCATGGTGATCACGGGTAACGGGAAATCAGTGTTTGATGCCGGAGAGGGAGCTTCAGAAAGGGATACCACAGCCAAGGGAGGTCAATGGCTGAAATCTGATTGGGTGGAGAGGGTGAGTCAAGTTATTAAAACAGAAACATCGAAGGAAGGCAGCAGGCGCACGACAATTAACCACTCCCGACTCGGGGAGGTAGCAATGATAAATAACAATACAGGACTCTTAAGATGCCCTGTTATTGGAATGAGTAAAAAAAATATTACAGGGAGTGTCACTGCGGATGAGGAAATGTTATATAGGAGAGGCCCTGCTGCCGCTTTGTGGACTTTAGATAACTTCTGCCTGATCGCACATCCCCGTCCATGATCCATTTGGATATCTTCCCTATCAACTTTCGATGTTCTTTTATGCGCCTAACATGGAGACAACCGGCAATGGGGAATCATTGTTCGATTTTGTAGAGAGAGCCTGATAAACGGCTATGGCTACTACTTAAAAGCAAGGCAGCATGAGTTGCGGCCCTGAAGGTGAGCTGACCCTATAAAAGATTTTAGGTTTGGGCCTGCTGGTGAGCTGACCCTGTAAAACATTATATGCAAGGGCCTGCAGCTGAGATGACCCTTTAAAAATTTCTATGCAAGGGCCTGCATGTGAGCTGACCCTGTAAAAGATTTCAGTCGCGGGCCTGCATGTGAGCTGACCCAGTAAAAGATTTGAGTTGCAGGCCTGCAGATGAGCTGACCCAGTAAAAGATTTTTAGGTGTGGGCCTGCTGGTGAGCTGAGGTGGAACTGACAAAAACAACTTGATTTTGATGGCTGCATTAATCTGCAGGTGACCGTGATACAGCTCCACAGATTATTTCCATCTTCATCTTTCTAAGCAATCTGAGGCATTAGTCTTTTATCCAGACTCAGTCATTGTGCCACTATGTGGCCTCCTCATGCTGCCATCTCGACACCATGTCACCTTGCCACTCATTTTTATTACCATGCTGCTGCTGCTTCTGGTGCAGCTTAAAAGGGCTTATTTGTAATCAATAAACCCAACTTGCTTTTGTGGGCTGCATCAGTGGCGTAGCTAGAAATGACTGGGCCCCACAACAAATATTTGAATGGGGCTCCATCCCACAGTAATTTTTTAGCGACCTCCTTCCTTTCTTGCCACCACCATTCCTGTGGCTAGTAAAGATCGCTCTATCAGACCAGAGCCGGCAGCTGTTCCATCCGTTTTATACACTGTCTATACTGTCACTGTATCTAATTTCATTGTGTAATGCTGTTAAGAGGGCCCTGACCAAATCCTTTAGTCCTCCTCCTCCTGGATGGGCCCCTTCTGGGTCAGGGCCCCAAAGCTGCAGCTTCCCCTGCTTACCCTATAGCTACTCCCCTAGTCTGCATTAATCTGCAGGTGACCGTGATACAGCTCCACAGATGATTTCCACCTGCATCATTCTAAACAATCTGTAGCCTCAGTCTTTTTTCCAGACTCTGTCATTGTGCCACTATGTGGCCTCCTCATGATGCCATCTCCACACCATGTCACCTTGCCGCTCGTTTTTATCACCATGCTGCTGCTGATGCTGCTTAAAAGAGCTTAAAGTGATAACCAGGCCTCCAGTCTAATGAAGGTTTTACGCACAAAACCAAAGTAAAAATTGATTTTATAGGGAAAATTGATTGAAAACATTCTTTCCTGTATATTTACTTTTATATGAAGTGCAAGTGCTGCCATAAATTACAAGGAAAAGGCACTCCAAAACAACCTGTATATCACATAAAGGAGGGCCTCATTCACATTGAGTTGTGGGACTGCAGATGAGCTGACCCTGTAAAAGGTTTGAGTTGCAAGCCTGCAGGTGAGCGGACCCTTAAAAATATTAGATGTGAGGGCCTGCTGGTGAGTGAACCCTCTAAAAATTAGATTTGAGGGCCTGCTGGTGAGCGGACCCTCTAAAAAATTTGATGTGAGGCCTTGCTGGTGAGCGGACCCTCTAAAAAATTTGATGTGAGGGCCTGCTGGAGAGCAGACCCTCTAAAAAATTAGATGTGAGGGCCTGCTTGTAAGCGGGCCTGCTAAAAAAAATTTATGTGAGGGCCTGCTGGTGAGTGGACCCTCTAAAAGAATAAGATCTTAGGGGCTGCTGGTGAGCGGACCCTCTAAAAAATTATATTCGAAGGCCATATATGCAAGGGCATTATATGTGACGAATAAGCAATGCATGTTGATATGATGGAAGAGGAGGAGGAGGATGAGAAAGGAAGATTCAACCATATACCCTTGTTTGTGGTGGAAGGGGTGCATGAGAATCTATTAACTACATTAAAAGCAACACATGTAAAGTGCCTTTATGTTCATCAGCATTCCTCTGGTGGAGTCGAGAAGTCATGGTCAATCCAGACCTTGTTCATTTTTATGAGTCAACCTGTCATCATTTTCAGTTGACAGGCGGATACGCTTATCTGTTATAATACCACCAGCAGCACTAAATACCCACTCAGACAAAACGCTGGCGGCGGGTCAGGCCAGCACCTCCAAGGCGTAGATCGCCAGTTCGTGCCACGTGTCCAGCTTGGACACCCAGTAGTTGTAAGGCACTGAGGGATCATTGGGGACGCTGACATGGTCTGCTATGTACTCCTTCACCATCTTCCAAAATGTTTCTCTCGTTGTGGCAGTAGGCGGCACATCAGGATGAGGGTGCTGACGGGATGTCATGAAACTGTCCCAGGCTTTGGAGAGTGTTGCCCTGCCTCTGTTGGAACTGTTGTGTGTTCCCCTTGTCTCCCCACCTTGGTTGGCCAAGGAAGTACAGACTCTGCCACCAGCGTTGTCAGATGGAAAATTTTGGAGCAATTTTCCAACAAGGATCTTCTGGTATTGCACCATTTTGCTCGTCCTCTCCACCAAAAGATTGAGAGATAAGGAGTTCTCTTTGTAGCGGTGGTCAAGAAGGGTGAACACCCAGTAATCCGTGTTATCTAAAATGCGTATAACGCACTGGAAAGGTAGCCTAACATGAAGTCAGCCATGTGTGCCAGAGTACCAACAGGCAAGACATCGATATCGACATCAGGATGACTTTCCATCTCCTCATCCTCCTCATCCTCCTCCTCTTATGTCCATCCACGCTGAACAAATGGAATTAAAGTCCCATATGTACTACCTTCTGTAGCAGAGGCAACTGTCTCCAGCTTCTCCTCTTCATGGCCCAATTTGCGCTGAGAAGACAAACTGAGGGTGGGCTGGCTATCACCCTGTGTAATGTCCTCCCCCATTTCCTTGTCTGCCACATTCAGAGCGTCGTCCATAATTGTGAGCAGTGATTGTTTGAGTAATCACAGCAGTGGAACGCCTGATGGAACGTAGAGCCCGCAATCCCGGGGGTGGGTAGCACCTGTGCCATCCCAGGGTACAACTCACTCCTGGCCTCCACAACATTCACCCTGTGTACTGTCAGGAAAATGTAGCATCCCTGGCCACCACCACTTGTCCATGTGTCCATGGTTAAGTGGACCTTCCCAGTAACTGCATTCGTCAGGGCACGGGTGATGTTCTGTTACACATGCTGGTGTAAGTCGGGCAAGGCACACTGTGAAAAATAGTGGCGGTTGGGGACGGCCGCTGACAACAGGCTACGGAAGGCCTCGGTGTCCACAAGCCTAAATGGCAACATTTCAAGGGCCAGTAATTTGGAAAGTTGCACATTTATTGCTATGGCCTGTGGGTGGGTATTTGCGCTTGCATTCAAATGACTGTGTTATAGACATTTGGACGCTGCACTGGGACAGAGAAGCAAATGTTGTTGCTGATGGTACATGCAAAGGTCCAGGTGCAGGGTGAGGGGCATCCAGGCCTGCACCTTCGACAGGGGACTGGCCAGCAGTGCATAACACAGGGGAAGAGGAGGCAGTGGTGTGACCCGCAGATTCAGATTGTGAACCCAGGCGTTCGGCCCACTTGTTAGGGTGCTTGGATGCCATGTGGCAGATCATGCTGGTGGTGGTGAGGTTGCTAGTGTTCACGCCCCTGCTCATTTTGGTACGGCACAGGTTGCAAACTACCACTATTTTGTAGTCTGCACTCTCCTCAAAAAAGTGGCATACTGTGGAACACTTACCCCTTGGCAAGGTAGATTTTCGCATGGGGGTGCTCGGTGTAACGGTTGCAGGCCTGTTTGGTGTTGGCAGACTTCTCCCTTTCGCAACCCCACCTACTCTTCCAGCCTGTTGCGGTTCTGCAGATCCCTTTACACCTTCCCATGTTGGGTCAGTGACCTCATCGTCAACCACATCCTCTTCCACTTCCTCACTCTGCTCATACAAAAATGTGGATAGATTATGGGTAGAGTTGAGCGGACACTTGGATGTTCGGGTTTGACGGGTTCAGCCGAACTTCCCAAAAAAGTTTGAGTTCAGGACCCGAACTTGAAGTCAATGGGGACCCAAACTTTTGAGCACTAAAAATGGCTGTAAAAATGTCATGGAAAGGGCTAGAGGGCTGCAAATGGCATCAAAATGTGGTTAAGAGCATGGCAAGTGCTCTGCAAACAAACGTGGATAGGGAAATGACTTTAAATAACATAAAATACGTAAAATTAAAAAATAATAATCTTGATCTAAGAGGACGAGGTCCATATGGAGTAGGGGGTTAAGGAGGCGGTGGATGTGGCGGTGTAGGTGGAAGTGGCGGTGGAGAAGGACACTGCTACACTGCTTTTTGGATTTAAATTTATTTATATTTTTTTAAATTAGGGTACACCCCAAAATATTGGGAAATATAACCTGTGATAACCCCCTGCAGTCATGCTAAACAAACTTTCAGACAATAGACTGGCTGTAGGGCAGGCCAGCACCTCCAAGGGGTAAAGGGCAAGCTCAGGCCATGTGCCCAATTAGGAGACCCAGAAGTTGCAGGGGCTGACCCCTGTCAGTCAGTTCGTGTAGGCGTGTGCACACTTACTGCCCCACCATGTCGCACGTAACCCTGATGTTCACGATCCAATTTAATATCTGCTCTATCAACTTTCGATGTTCTTTTCTGCGCCTACCATGGTGATCATGGGTGGCGGGGAATCAGGGTTCCACGCCGGAGAGGGAGCATGAGAAATAGAGACCACAACCAAGGGAGGATTAATTTTTTCAAATTTAAAATTATAGAGTTGAATTATGGGACAAATTATTAAAGCATAAACGTGTGACAACTTTTTAAAGTTTAAGCATTGAATGTAAGGATGTGGCGCGCATTAATTACTGAAGAATGTATTAAATTTTATTCCCTGTCAACTATGCAGAGCAGGGGTTTCTATCCGGCAAAATATGAAAAATGTCACCTGACAATGTAATTGACAATTTTTTTAAATTTATGTTCCTGTCATCTATGTAGATGTGCCCCAGTGACATCCACCATTCATTTGGATATCTTCTCTATCAACTTTCAATGTTCTCTTCTGAGCCTACCATGTTGATCACGGTTATCGGCAAATCAGGGTTCCACGCTGGAGAGGGAGCGTGAGAAGAAGAGACCAAAATTAAGTGAGATAAATTTATAAAAATATTTTGGGATCAAGTGGAAACGTGGTAAAAGCTGTTAAATTGCAAATGTGGGACAAATTACAGAAGCCCAAATGTGGGCCAAAAGAGTAAAGCGGAAATGTGGGACAAAGTATTGAAGCGCAAATGTTGGCCAAAAGAGTAAAGCAGAAATGTGGGACAAATTATTGAAGCGCAAATGTGATACAACTTGTTATAGTTTAAGCATTGACTCAAAGGAGGTGGAGCATCAATTAAAGAAGAATTTCTCAAGTTTTATTCCCTGTCACCTATGCAGAGCAGGGGTTTATTCACGTCTAAAATTGTATAATGTCAACCCAAGAATGTAACAAAAAAATTAGTGAAATTTATTAACCTGCCTACTTGGTAGAGCAGGGGTCTTGTTAAAGAAAAATTATTGAAATGTATTAAGCTGTAAACTAGGTAGAGGAGGGGTATATTACACCCAATAATGTATGTTTAATTTCAACTGAAAATGCAACGGACAATTTTATATTTTTTTTAACGGTCTACTAGGTATAGCAGTGGTACATCACACCCAAAAATTGTTGAATTTCAACTGAAAATGTAACTGCCAAATTTGTATTTATTTTTTTCGGTCTACTAGCTATAGCAGTGGTACATCACACCCAAAAATTGGTGAATTTCACTGGAAAATGTAACTGACAAAGTAGTGAAATGACATAAAATACGTACAAATAAAAAAAAAATGTGATTTTTGAGGTGGAGTTCCATATGGAGTAGGAGTTTGAGGAGGTGGTGGACGTACCAGTATAGGTGGAAGCGGTGGTGAGGAGGACAAGGTAGCCAACACTGGTTTTTGGTTTTAATTAGGGTACACTCCAAAAGAGTGTGAAATATCAAAAATACAACAATGAACAATTGCACTGCAGTATAACAATGGCTGGTTAGTGCCGATATACATGTCTATTCTGCACACGGCACAGACAAGTCCTGTGGGATCCATGCCTGGTTCATTTTAATGAACGCGAGCTTGTCCACATTGGCTGTGGACAGGCGGTTGCGCTTGTCTGTGATGACGCACCCTGCCATGCTAAACACATGTTCAGACAATACACTGGCTGAAGGGCAGGCCAGCACCTCCAAGCGTAAAGGGCAAGCTCAGGCCTTGTGCCCAATTTGGAGACCCAGAAGTTGAAGGGGGCAGACCCGTCATTCAGTACGTGTAGGCGTGTGCACAAATACTGCTCCACCATGTTGGTGAAATGCTGCCTCCTCCTACGACGTTCCATATCAGCTGGTGGTACTGGTTGTTGTGGCATGCTGACAAAGCTTTCCCACATTTCGGCCATGCTAACCCTGATTTTAGAGGTGCTGGTGGTGCCCCAGCTGCGTTGGTGACCTCTTCCTCTGCCTTCGCCTTGTGCTTCCACTGTGCCCCCGCTATCAGGTGGGAATTCCACCAGCAGCGCTTCTACGAGCGTGCGCTTGTACTCGCGCATCTTACGATCAAGCTCCAGTGACTGAAATAAGGATGGTATGTTGTCCTTGTAATGATGATCCAGTAGCGTGGCCACCCAGTAATCAGCACAAGTTAGAATGTGGGCAACTCGGCGGTTGTTGCGGAGACACTGCAGCATGTAATCGCTCATGTGTGCCAGGCTGCCAAGAGGCAACGAAAAGCTGTCCTCTGTGGGAGGTGTATCGTCTGTGTCCTCTGTCTCCCCCCAGCCACGCACCAGTGATGGCCATGAGCTGGTCTGGGTGCCACCCTGCTGTGAACATGGTTCCTCCTCAATCTCCTCCTCCTCATCCTCCACCCCGTCATCCTCCAGAACTGTGCCCTGGCTGGACAATTGTGTACCTGGAGTTTGTGGGTACAGGAACCCACCTTCGGAGCCACTTGGGAATGACTGGCCATAAACCCTACGAAATGATCCCTCTTCCTCCTCCTCCTCCTGTGCCACATCCTCTTTCATCATCGCCAGCAGCGTTTTTTCAAGGAGGCATAGAAGTGGGATAGTTACGCTGAGAACGGCGTTATCGGCACTGGCCATGTTGGTGAAGTACTCGAAACAGCGCAACAATGAACACAGGTCTCGCATGGAGGCCCAGCCATTGGTGGTAAAGTGGTGCTGTTCCGCTGAGCGACTCACCTGTGCGTGCTGCAACTGAAACTCCACTATCGCCTGCTGCTGCTCGCACAGTCTGGCCAGCATCCACCAGTTCCACCTTGTGGGCACGTCACATATGAGGTGGTGAGCGGGAAGGCCGAAGTTACGCTGCAGCGCTGACAGGTGAGCAGCAGCAGGGTGAGAACGCCGAAAGCACGCACAGACGGCCTGCACTTTATGCAGCAGCTCTGACATATCGGGGTAAGTTTTAAAAAATCTTTGCACCACCAAATTCAGCAAATGCGCCAGGCAAGGGATGTGCGCCAAATCGGCTAGTCCCAGAGCTGCTATGAGATTTCGCCCATTATCGCACACTACCAGGCCAGGCTTGAGGCTCACTGGCACCAACCACTTATTGGTCTGTTGTTCGAGGCCCGTCCACAGCTCCTGCGCGGTGTGGGGTTTGTCCCCCAAAGAGATACGGTTTAAAACTGCCTGCTGTCATTTACCCCTGGCTGTGCTGAAGTTGGTGGTGAAGGTGTTTTGCTGACCGGATGAGGAGCTGGTAGAGGATGAGGAAGCAGAGTAGGAGGAGGACGCAACAGGAGGCAAACTGAAGTGCCCTACAATCCTCGGTGGTGGAAGGACATGCGCCAAACTGCTATCTGCATCAGGCCCAGCCGCCACTGCATTTACCCAGTGTGTTTTTATGGAGATATAATTTCCCTGACCATGCTTACTGGTCCACGTATCCGTAGTGAGGTGCACCTTGCCACAGATGGCATTGCGTAGTGCACACCTGATTTTGTCCCCTACTTGGTTGTGCAGGGAAGGGATGGCTCGCCTGGAAAAGTAGTGGCAGCTGGTCACGACGTACTGTGGGACAGCCACCGCCATAAGGTCTTTAGTATTATCCGTCTCCACCAGAAGGAATGACAACATTTCAAAGGCCATTAATTTAGAAATACTGGCATTCAGGGCTAGTGATCGTGGGTGGGTAGGGTGGTATTTCCTCTTCCTCTCCAGCATTTGGGATATGGAGAGGAGCTGAACTCTTCCGTGGGACATTGTGGAGATGCTTGGCGACCCAGGTGGTGGTGTTGCTGGAAGATCCTCTGTTTGCAGGGTGGCAGGTGGCACTGTCACTTCAGAGGTGGATGTAGAGGCAGAGACTACAGCAGAAGATGAAGCAGGAGGAGCCAAAGACCTTTCTTGGCTTTTGAGGTGTCTACTCCACTGCAGCTTGTGCTTTGCACTTAAATGCCTAGTCATGCAGGTTGTGCTCAGGTTGAGAATGTTTATGACTTGCTTCATGCTCTCATTGCACAGCGTGCAAACCACTTGTGTCTTGTCGTTAGCACATTGTCTGAAGAACTGCCATGCCAGGGAACTCCTTGATGCTGGCTTTGGTGTGCTCGGTCCCATGCTGCGGTGGGCAGTAGCAGGCGTACTGTCTACAGGACTACCGCTCCGCTTTTGCACCCTGCTCCCTCTTCTGCTGTGCTGGTGGCTCTGTGCGACCACCGCCTCTTCCTCTGAACTACATCGGTCACTCGCATGACCTTGATTCCATGTGGGGTCGAGGACCTCAAAGTCCTCCACATCATCTTCCATCCAGTCTTCACCCCTGCCCTCCTTGTTGGTCTGCACACTTTCGAAAGCCCCAGCAGTTGGCATCTGTGTTTTGTCATCATCCGAGAAGTGCTGCAATGGTCCTCCCATGTACTCATCTTTAAAGATAAGTGGTTGGGCATCGGTTCACTCAATCTCTTCCACTTCTGGGGCAGGGATAGGTGGATGGCCCTGGGAAACCCTGCTAAGAGTCATCAAAAAGCAGAAGAGACTGCTGCGTGACTTGGGGCTCAGACTGCTTGGCTGATTTGCAAGGGGGTGAGATGAAAGACTGATGGACATCAGCTGCAGGTGCCAACTGTGGTCTTTCAGCATGAGACTGGGTGGAAGACAATGTGAAGGAACTGGAGCCACTGTCAGCAACCCAATCTACTATCGCCTGTACTTGTTCAGGCCTCACCATTCGTAGAGCCGCATTAGGCCCAACCAAATACCGCTGCAGGTCTTGTCACCTACGCGAACCTGAGGACAGGGTTTCACTTGTGCGTGTAGCTGGCACAGATTGACTACGTCCTCTCCCTGCAACAGGAGCTCCAACAGCAGCACCACGACCTAGGCCATGTTCCTTATTTGACGATCTCCTCATAGTTCTCTAATTTAGAATCTTGCTCTAAATGGGTGTTTAATTAATAGTAGAATCTCACACGCCCTGAACCAGACTAGGCCTCAATTAAATTTATTTGCCAAAAATGGCTGTATTTCAAATACCTGAATAAAACCCCTGTAGTTAAAGGGTGTATCTCACACGCCCTGAATCAGACTAGGCCTCAATTAAATTTGTTTGCCAAAAATGGCGGTATTTCAAATACCTGAATAAAACCACTGTATTTAAAGGGAATTACAAATGTCTTGATTACGTAAGGGCGCAACAATTGTGTATTTTGCCCCAAAATGGGTGTTTTATTAATCAAAGAATATAAGCCCTGTATATGCAGGGTGTATCTCACACGGTTTGACTGACCCTCGGCCTCAATTAAAGATTTGTGCACCAAATGGCGGTATTTCAAATACCTGAATAGAACCACACTATATAAAGGGTTTATCTCACAATGACATATGCAGCAAAGGCTGCAAAAAAAAACTTTTTATTTCCCTAAACAGGAGTTAGTTTAATAACTGAATATGACAGCAGTATATAACCCTGGAATTTCAAACGTGCTGATGCTGCAAGGCCTGAAAAATGGTGTATTTTGCACAAAAAAAGGTATTTTATTAATAAAAGAATCAAACCCCTGTATTCAAAGGGTGTATCTCACACGCAATGAACCAGACTAGGTCTTCTTTTAATTTTGGCTGTATTTCAAATACCTGAATAGAACCCCTGTATATACAGGGTGTATCTCACACACCCTGATCCACACTAGGGCGCTATCAAAGAATTGTGCCCAAAATGGCTTTATTTCAAATAACTGAATAGAAAGACAGTATGTAAAGGCGGCATCTCACGATGACATCTGAAGCAAAGGCTGCCAACTAAATTTTGGCGTTTGTTTAATAACTGAATTTGACAGCAGTATATAACCCTGGAATTTCACACGTGCTTATGCTGCAAAGCCAGAGAAATAGTGGAATCTGGCAAAAAAGTGTGTTTTTAAAAAATCAAGAAAATTATGCCTGTATTTCTAGCTTAAATTGCACACTGACTAATCCAGATGTTGTATATTGCCAAAAAAGTGTTTTTTTTGGTAACAGAATATGAAAGCTGTATATAGTAAACTTGAATTTAACACTTGCAGATCTGGAAAATAGTGTTTTTTGGCAAAAAAGTGTGTTTTTAAAAACCCAGAAAATGATGGCTGTATTTCTAGCTTAAATTGCACACTGACTAAGCCTGCAAATGCACCAGATGTTGTAGTTTTTTTTTTTTTTTACAGATTATTTGTGCTGTATTTAAAGCTTGGATTTCAATGTCCCAAAAGCACATATGCAGTGCTAGTGCACTGAGCTTGCATAAAATGGCCACCGCCGCCCACCTACGGTAACTGACTTATAAAAGTTTGTTTTTTTTCAGTCACTGGGCTCAGGGCAGGATAAAAAAATTGTGCCCTGCACCCACACAACACAATGTATGTAGATCGCTGAGATAGATTCACATTTTGAGCAAAGATTCTTTCCTATTCTCTCCTTGAAATCACCATCAGCATCTCCCTACACTAAGCACAGCAGAGTGACGTGCAGCGCTACATGACTCCAGCTTATATAGAGGCTGGGTCACATGCTACACTGGCCAATCACAGCCATGCCATTAGTAGGCATGGCTGTGATGGCTTCTAAGGGTACAGAGTTAAACGCTTGTTGATTGGCTGCTCTGCACCCTTTTAAAAAGCGCAGAGAAATCGCCGAACACCGAACCCGAACTTTTACTGAAATGTTCGGGATCGGGTCCGGGGTCCAAAAATCCTAAAGTTCGGTACGAACCCGAACTTTACAGTTCAGGTTCGCTCAACCCTAATTATGGGAGAAAAAATAGTGTTTTCTGTATTATATTTTTTTCCCTTATCTGGGCCTGACAACCACACAAAGTATTGAAGCACAGATCACACAATTCACGCATTAGGCCTCTTTCACACTACAGTATGTTGAATTCAGTGTTTTGCGTTCCGTTTTTCACGGATCCGTTGTTCCGTTTTTTGCTTCCGTTGTGGTTCCGTTTCCGTTCCGTTGTTCCGTTCCGTTTTTCCGTATGGCAAATACAGTATACAGTAATTTCATATTAAAAATTGGGCTGGGCATAACATTTTCAATAGATGGTTCCGCAAAAAACGGAACGGATACGGAAGACATACGGATGCATTTCCGTATGTGTTCCGTTTTTTTTGCGGACCCATTGACTTGAATGGAGCCACGGACTGTGATTTGCGGCCAAATATAGGACATGTTCTATCTTTTCAACGGAACGGAAAAACGGAAATACGGAAACGGAATGCATACGGAACACATTCCGTTTTTTTGCGGAACCATTGAAATGAATGGTTCCGTATACGGACCGTATACGGAACGCAAAAAACGGACCGTATACGGAACGCAAAATACTGTAGTGTGAAAGAGGCCTTACACCGTTGACAGCAAAAATGTAGATTATGGGAAAAAAATAATTGTTTTCACTAATATTCTTCCTATCTCTGCCCCTGACACACAGAAGGTATTGCTGCACAGATGTCACAAGTCACTGCAGACACCTTCTATATAGCAATAGAATCGCTATTTCGCAAAGTATTAAAAAAAAATTGAGTACAACTTTGCACAATTATATCGCTGCCACCACACACAATAGTCCTTAAAAGGACTTTTGGGTCTTTGAAACGTTATTCACTGAAATATATTGTGATCACAATCTCCCTACACTATCTGTCCCTTGCGAAGTGTAGCTCTCCCTGACTCGCAATGAGCCGAACCCGCCTCATCGGGTGCTATATAGCACCCGATGATGTGTTGCGGCCAGCCAATCACTGTAATACCAGCAGCCAACATGGCTACTGGCATTACAGTGATGGCAGAACTTACCTGCACGTTTATTGGCTGCTTAGCAGCCGTGAAACGTGCGGGTAGGAGACTCAAGCATGCTGCTCGAGCACATGTGGTACTCAGTTATTCGGCCGATCATGCTCGCTCATCACTAATAATAAGACAGCTGATCGACAATTCAAACCATAGGAGAGAGGACCCTGCTCAATCTTTAAGAAAATAGGGGCAACACAAAGTTAGGCCTCATGCACACGACCGTGTGTATTTTGCAGTCCACAAAAAACGGATCCACAAAAAATACGAATGACACCCGTGTGCATTCTGTATTTTGCGGAACAAAACAGCTGGCCCCTAATAGAACAGTCCTATCCTTGGCCATAATGCAAACAATAATAGGACATGTTCTATTTTTTTGCAGAACGGAAATACAGACATACGCAAAGGGAATGCACATGGAGCTCCTTCTGTGTTTTTACAGACCCATTGAAATAAATGGTTCGTATACGGTCCGCAAAAAAAACGGAACGGACACGACATGAAAATACGTTTGTGTGCATGAGGCCTTAAAAAGTGCTTCCATTGAACAATAGTCTAGCCATCTTGAAAGTAAACCTAACGGTGCGCCACACGGCCAGGTTTTCTGAGCCACTTTAGTAGCCAAAACCAGGAATGAGCTTAAAAAAGAGAAGTCATATCTGTCCCACTTTTTATCCTGTTATGATCCACTTCTGAGTTTGGCTTCCAAAACTAGAGGCAGTAGCTCCATAGCACATTGCTCTCCTGCTTGTACCAGCGCTGCTCCGCTAAAACCTGGCATAGATGTGCTATGTCAAGCTATAGCAGAGTGAGCCCAAGCAGGACAGCAATGTCTTATGTGAGCCCCTTCCCTATGCTTCCTCTACTCCGCTCTGCTAATAGCTTGCACATCAGTACAGGCTATTAGAAGAAAGGATGGCGGTGCAAGGATTTTAACCCCTTGGCGACCTCCGCCGAAAATGTAAAGTGTTAAAGATGGTGCCCACTGCAAGCTCAAGCGGGCACCCTCTTTAAATCTTTACATGTAAGAGGTTTTAAACAGCAGAGACCCTCGGCGGATGTATGCGGTAAGCCCTATGGCTGATCATATGCAGTCAAATGTGACAATGGTATCTGATTGGTCCAAAAAGGGAAGCCACACGCTCCTGCACCCATAACAGCATTCCATGGATGTTATAAGGAAACCTGTAATGATATATTAATAGCCTGAAGACTCAACGGTATCGGTAGCTATTACTAGTATATACCAATACATGCCAGCAGGTGGAAACACTGTATTAGTATAATGTAAACGGAGTCTTCTATGATGGCTAATTAGCCATCACAGAACACAATGGGCAATTTAATGATTGTGGGTTATAGTCGCCCAGGGTGACTTAAAAAAAAGTTTTTTGTTTTTTTTTTATGCAAAAAAAATAAAAAATAAAAGCCATCACGCCACTTTCCCCAAAATAAAAATACATAACCAATAAAAAAATAAACATCATGGGCATTGCCACATGGGCAAACACCCTTATTATTAAAACAGTATTTATCCCATATGGCGAATGGTGTAAGTCTACTTTCACAATAGCTTTTTGGTTTTCCGGTATTGAGATCCATCATAGGGGCTCAAAACTGAAAAAAAAAAACTGTTGTCAATGGGGACAAAACTGAACAGAACAGAACGCTCCAAAATGCATTCCGTTCCGTTTAGTTGCGTTCCCATACAGGAGAGTAAAACGCAACATGTTGTAGTTAGCTTTCCGTCCTGGGATGCAGAGCAAGACAATAGGGACGGATCTGTTTTCTCTGACGCAACCTGCCACAATAGAAAACAGATCCGTCCCCCATTGACTTTCAACGGAGTTCATGACTAATCCATCTTGGCAATGTTAAAGATAATACAACTGGATCCGTTCATAACGGATGCAGATGGTTGTATTATCAGTAACAGAAGCATTTTTGCTGAACCCTGCCGGATCCAGTAAAAATGCTAGCGTGAAAGTAGCCTAATGGGAAACAAATGACTTTTTTTAACTTCATAATAAGTGATTAAAAGGTTGCACACACTTGGTATCACTGAAAAGAAAAAGGGAACCCTCCATACACATAACTACAAAAAATTTATAGAGGTCGTAATATGACGATGAAAAGAAAGAAATCATTTTTTTGGCAAGGTTTTTTTTTTCATTATTAAAACACAAGAAAAACTATACAAGTGTACTATTGCCAGCAGTGTGGAGTGAGGTGAGGCGAGGGTATTGTTGGTGACACTTCCCTATACCCGGGTAGGGAAGCGTACCACTGACCGTCCACACTGCTTTGTACGTACAAAGAAAGAAACTCTCTGCTGAAGTAAAACCTTCTGACTTCAATAAGCCCCTGACAAGCTCCATTTGTAATGGAACGAAACATAGCATGTAGGGCCATACAGTAAGGGATTTACAAGGAATAGGCCCCATTTAGGGACAGGTTCCGTATGGGGTCGCCCCTGTCGGGGCAGGTGCTCCGTGTTGTTGAGGCAGGTCTATGAGAATAGCCCCTAACCATCCATATAGGGAGGGCTCTAGACCAGGGCATTACAGCAGTGTCCAGATTGCCATACCAACAGAAGCATTTTTGGTCACCAGTGCCTGTTACCACACCGGAGCGCTGACGCCACCCACCATCTATCGGTCGTGTGTCCACAGGACGGGGTAAGATCCACCCATTATTATCTTACCACGGCTCCTGATGGTGGCAATATATGTGTTTATATGTATGTATGTTATTTTGTCCTTTGTCCCACTGCAACCACCAATGCTTTTAGTGAAATTATAGTAAAAGTTATATTTTATATATACTCAGTCCACATGTGGTAAAACAAAAAATTAACTCACCTTAATCCACTTGTTCGCGCAGCCCGGCTTCTTTTTTGTCTTCATCTTTGTTGTGCACAGGAACGTCACTGCGCTCATCACATGGTCCGTCACATGATCCATCACCATAGTAAAAGATCATGTGATGGACAATGTGATGAGCGCATTGACGTCATCAAAGGTCCTATTCCTCAAAGAAGAACACAGAAGAGAAGCTGGGCTGTGCGGTCAAGTCGATTAAGGTGAGTTAAATAATATATATATTTTTTTTAACCCATCTAGCCCTATTGTACTATGCATTCTGTATTAAGAATGATATTATTCTCCCTTATAACATGGTTATAAATATATTATTATAAAATAATGCAATCTACACAACACCTAACCCAAACCGGAACTTCTGTGAAGAAGTTCGGGTTTGGGTAACAAACATGCAGATTTTTCTCAAAATCGCGCGTTTTCCAAAAACATGACACCAGTGTGAAATAGGCCTAAGGGTTAAATTACAATAGGCACCTATACTTCAGGTGCTTATTTTGCTAGGAAAAAAATATAAAGCATATTAGCATATTTCAGCACATTTACGTATTTTTCCACTCACATTGCAATATGAGACCTTTTATGACAGGACAAGCTATACTTTTTAATAGTACCATTTATTATTGCATACAATGTGGTGGGATGCTGTAATAAAAAATGTCATATATAGTGGAACGGGGGGAAAAAAACTATTCCGCCAAAGTTTTATTGGCTTTGTTTTTACACCTTTTCCTATGCATTAAAAGTGATCAATTACCTTCTCTCTGGGTCAGCATGATTACGGCTTGTGTTTTAATACTGAAAAAACAATAAAAACTTTGAAAAAAATAGCCATATTCTGACTCCTATAATTATTTTATATTTATGTCTATGGAGCTTATGAGGGCTAATTTTTTGGGGGGACAATCTGTAGTTTTTATTGATACAATTTTGCAATGTGTATGACGTTTTAATCACTTTTTATTCCATTTTTTAGCAGATGAAGTGACACAAAAAATGACAAATCATTTTGTTTTTTGTTTTTCCATTATGTTGTTCACTGGGCCTGATAAGAAGGGGCGTTTTGGGATGTAGAAATGCCCATGATGCTTCATTTCTTTATTGTTTTATTTTTATTTTAGGGAAACAGGGTAATATGAGATTTTTTTTTTTTTTTTTTTACTTTTCCAAAATAAAATTGTCACCCTAAGTGACTATAACATACATTCATTAGATTGCCACTAGTATTGACAGGAAGGCACAAGGGATAAACAGATAAACTGAATCAGAGTACACTCAAAGTCGGACAGACCAGGTCAAAACCAGGAGAGTACAATTACAGTAAAATCAGAAGACAAAGAGTAGTACAATACCAAGCCAAAGTCAAAACATGAGACATTAAATCGGTGTCCAAAATGTCAGGTTAAGGCCTCATCCACACGACCGTATGTATTTTGAGGTTTGTACGGATGATGTCCGTGTGCATTCCATATTTTGAGGAATGGAACAGTACTATCCTTGTCTGTTATGCAGACAATAATAGGACAGGTTCTATTTTTTGCGGAACGGAAAAACGGACATAAGGAAATAGCATGCACACGGAGTAACTTCCTTTTTTTGTAGACCCATTGAAATGAATGGTTCCGTATACGGTCCGCAAGAAAAACGGAATGGACACGGAAATAAAACAGGTGAGTAGATCCAAACCTAAGGCACATTTAAACCAGGAGAAAAATCACAGAGTGGTAGTCAAAAGCAGAGCCAAATCCAAGAACTAGGGAACGCAATCCAAGATGCCTGCTAATGAGGTAAAGACCTTATTTACAGACAACTATGACCAGCAGTTGCCTGTTTAAATAGACCGCCTTGCAGGTCTCATAGGGCGTCCCCAATCATGTGACCTCGGTACTTCAGACGCTGGGTGTGCTTATGTCCTCACTGATTGGCTGTGGCCTTGGATGCTTTGCCCCAGTCAGGCAACCCAGGAAACAGGACGCCAAGCGCAGAGCTTGCTGGCATGCGTACCCGGTGGCTTCACAATCTTGTCTGGGAAGCAATGGAACGGGATGCCGGCTACTGCACTTGTTGCCAACAGCTTCCTGACACCATCGATTAGGAAGTTTTTTTGCAGAGGCCTTGAGGTGCTAAAACATAAGAAACAACTTCAAAAGGTCTCATTTTGGAAACTACAACTTTCAAAGAATTAATATACAGGGGAAACCCCAAGAAATAAACAAATTGTTTAACCTACAACACCCCCCTCCCCCAATTAGTTCAGCTAGTGATGTATGTAGTGATGGTATTTACCCACAGGTGTTTCTAGAATTTATTAATATTGGACCTTGAAAATAATATTTTTTTCTTTTAGTACAGTACATGGTTTTATCCCCAAATTTTTCATTTAAACTGTTTTTGGTGGGGTGAGAGGCCGGCTCTTTTTCCTATAGGGTGCAAATATGACCACCACTGCTGGATTACCGGGTGGTCATAACCCCTGGAAACAAGCAGTGTATAATGGGATGGAAAAATGAATCAAGCCAGCAAACGATGCAATATGTACAGTCACAATACATTAAAGGGATTGTCTCACTTCAGTAAATGACATTTATCAAGTTAATATCAGGCACTTACTAATGTATTGTGACTGTCCATTTTGCTTCCTTTGCTGGCTTGATTCATTTTTCCATCCCTTTATACACTGATCAATTCCACAGGTTATGATCACCCTGCAATCCAGCAATGGTGGCCGTGCTTACACATTATAGGAAAAAGAGCTGGCCTCTCTCGTAGCCGAGACGATGGTAACACACCTGTAGTGTACAAGCACCATCACCATTGCTGGATTTCAAGGTGGTCGTAACCCCTGGAAACGAGCAGTGTATAATGTGATGGAAAAATGAATAAAGCCACTGATTTTATTTGCCAGTGGAAAACAAATTAGATCATATACTTAACTGGCACTAATGTGAATGGTTTATTAAGTATTGGAGCAGCATAATACATTTAATACCGATAAAAGTGTAGTTAGGGCTTTTTCACATGAGCGGATGCCGTGCGTGTCATCCGCAGCGTGAATGAGAGCCACGCCACGCTCCGGACAGCAGAGACACGGAGCAGTAACATGATTGATAATGCTCCGTGCCTCTCTGTGATCTTTTTACTACAAAATCACAGTGAGATAAAGTTGTCACCGTGGTTTTGTAGTAAAAAGATCACAGAGAGGGACGGAGCATTATCAATCATGTTACTGCTCCGTGTCTCTGCTGTCCAGTGTGGGGCATGGCTGTCATTCACGTTGCGGATGACATGCACGGCATCCGCTCATATGAAACAGCCCTTAGAGTTTAGGCACTAAACAAATGTATATCTTCTATTTTAATCCTTTTCCAACTGCCCCACATAATTTTACATTCGTTGTCGAATAAAAAAATGGCGCCCGCTAGCATCTTAAACAGCCAGCACCCAGGACTAATGTATGCGATCGATGTTATCAATGTTATGATGATCAACAATAACATCAATCGCATACATTTAACCCCTCAGATGCCGTGGTCAAATGTGACCACTGCATCTGGGAAGTTAAAGACCAGGATTGCACTCTCCCAGCTGTGTACCAACTTCCCCCAGTGAGAATCGGGGGAGCCGGATGTATGTACTGTACTGCAGCCTCTGTACTCAGGCGTGATACAGGGATGATGCACATTAGTTCCAATTAGTTTTAAAAATTAACTAAATAATGGGCATCACCATGTGTGTAAATGCCTGTACTCTTAAAATACAAAAATATGTATCCCATACGGCAAACGGCAAAGTGGAAATAATGTAAAAATCGCCAATCTAGCCTTTTTTTGGTCGCTTTAAAATTGTTATAAAAAACTCATACACACCCCAGAATTGTATCAATGAAAATTACAGATCGTCCCTCAAAAAATTAGCCCTACATAACTCTGTAAACATAAAAATAAAAAAAGGGATGGGGGTCAGAACATGGCAATGCAAATAAAAAAAATGTTTTTTCCAAAGTTTACATTTGTTTCAGTATTAAAATGGAAGAAAAACTATACATATGTGGTATTGGTGTAATCCTACTGACCCAGAGAATAAAAGTAATAGTTTTATTGCATAGAAAACAATGTAAAAAAATACATAAAACTATGGTGTTTTTATTTTTTTTTATAATTCCACCACATTTGGAATTTTTTCCACAGTTCGTACCAAATTGTATGAAATCATAAATGGTGCCATTAGAAAGTATATCTTGTCCCGCAAAAAAACAAACCCTCATACGGATGTGTGAATGAAAAATAAAGAAAGTTGTGGTTGTGGGAGGGCTGGGACTGCTGGGAGTGAAAAACAAAACAGAAAATCACCCAGTCTTAAAAAGGTTAAATACCAGGGGTTTAATAAATAACCATGGGGCCCCATAGCAGAACTTGGAAAGGGGCCCATTCCACCAGGACCATTTTTAGCAATGAGTTCAGAAAAGCTTATGATGGATATTCCTAATGCATAGGGCTGATACACACAGTGATGTCACAGTACAGGCATAATGATGTAATACCATTTATAGTATAAAGCATATACTGATGTAATAATAGTGAGGAAATTCAGGCCGTGATATAATAATAATAATAATAATAATAATAATAATAATAGTGGGAAATGCACAAAGTACAGGGATAATGTAAACCGTGATCTTACAATATAGTGATAGTAAACAGTTGCAGGACACAGTGATGTCACAGTACTGGCACCATGAATACTGTAATGTCACAGGATAATAAACAATTATATCACAGGACAGAGATCATCAGCACAGCAGTATCACAGTGATGTCATAGCACAGTGATAATCTAACCAGTGATATTACAACACAGGAATTATGCAAATAGTGATGGAGGTGAAATGAACAAATGGTAATTAGGGGAATCCATATAAAATTCAGAATGGGGACACATTAAATTTTCTATGCCACCTTGCATGCATTACACCAGTAACTGCACCTTTTAAAAGTGGAGATGGGCCCCCATAGTTGCTGGGGCTAAGGGTGAGCGAATCGAGCTTCGGATCCAAGATCCAAAGTCAATTTGTTCCCCAACTCAATTTTAATGCCGTACGGAGAACTGTCTCCGTACGTCATTAAAATGTATGGGCTTCGTGGAGTCCGAAGTCACACAAGTCTTCGGCAAATAAATTTGACCTTCGATTCTACAAGTTTAAAAACATTTTAAAACAGGAATACCAAGTCGGCTTCAGATTCCTGTTTTAAAATGTTTTTAAAATTGCAGAATCGAAGCCTGAAGTTCTTCACCGAAGTCTCACGGGAATTTGCACTTAACAAAGTTTTCCTCCGCGAAGCCCATACATTTTAATGCTGTGCAGAGACAGGTCTTCGTACAGCATGGAAATGAAGCCGGGGAAGTTCAAAACCCTTTAAAATGCCAGGGTCAAAATAGTCCAAACCGCTTCCCTCTTTTAAAGCAATTTTCATGCAAGTATCTCTTTATCAATTAAGCAACTTGTTTATTTAATTGACCCGGAATTCATTATTCATCAGTTCATTATGTTATTAACATATTATGCTGTTGCTTAGTTGGAAGAAAAACAAAAGAGGTTTGCACAATAAAGACAAAAAAATGTAATAGCTTATCATGGTTGCTAATTGGAAAAGCTAATTATAAAACATGCCATTAGTGAAGAAACTAGATGGCTCCTTTGATTGGAACTGGGTTACCAAATTTTTTTATTTATTTTTTATTAGATTTCACTATGATTCATATTAATTATTTATTTTGATGGGGTGCATAAAGTGCCTCATTTCATATAGAAGACAAAGGTAAGCCAAAAAAGGAAAACTGAATAATTAAAACAGACTACAAAAGGGGAGCGGAAACCAAGAAAAATTATTTCCACCAGGAGTGCTTTTCAGTCGTATTCCATTTTTTTTACTCCCATGGCTACTTTTGGTGGACGATTTGAAATGGGAAATAAATTGGAGGTATCATTTTTGTTCCCAGGAGACATGGAGCCATTATCACAATTAGTGTCCTTGATTGCATTGGCAAAGGTCAAGTCTACAATTTAGTTAGTTACTAGTATTACATCACTGCCTATGTGGTATGTTCTACAGGGATCAAAAGAGAAATGCAATTTCTTGTATAAATAATAATTCCCATTCCAAACTTCCTTTTATCTTATGGTAATAATGGCAGGGCACAGAGATAGCAGAAAAGGTCATTAAACGTGTTTTGGTGAGCCATGTGTCATGATCAATAAAGATAATGTAGCAGGACAATACATTTGGAAAGAGGCAATGGACTGTACATAGAAGTCACCAGTTCAAAGCATCTGCCAGTGTCCTGCAGTGAGCTCTATTTGGATGTAATAATACCTTTTAGAGGTGCATATCCCCATGAGACCTAGCCAAGCTAACACCACTTAATGCTTAAACGGAAGTTCATCTGCATAATTTTTTTCATTTTTTTGGGACTTGCTTGCTTTTGTGTGATCATTTTTTTTCTGAATTGCAGCTGTATTACTTTTGGGATTTTATAGGTATCATGTGAACATTTGGCATCTTATTACACTACAGCTGTACAGAATAACCCATGGAAATATTTTACTGATTTAAGGGGAATATTTGCTTTGTCCGGTGGCAGGGAAATTTAAGTTCACTAAGGCCCCTTTCACACGAGCGAGTTTTCCACGCGGGTGTGATGCGTGACATGAATGCATTGCACCCGCACTGAATCCTGACCAATTCATTTCAATAGGTTTTTACACACACCAGTTCTGCGTTGCGTGGAAAACGCTACATGTATTATATTCTGTGTTTGCAGCCCTGGCCCCATAGAAGTGAATGGGGCTTCAATGAAAAACGCATTGCTTCCACAAGCAAGTCCGGATGCAATGTGTTTGTCACAGATGGTTGGTACGAGAGGTTTGTAAACCTTCAGTTTTTTATCACGTGCGTGAAAAACGCATCAAAACGTATTGCCGCGTGTAAAAAAATGAACATCTGAACCCATCGCAGACAAGGCTGACTGAACTTGCTTGCAAAATGGTGCGAGCTTCCCTGAACGCATCCAAAGCCAATATGCCACTCTCGTGTGAAAGGGGCCTAATATTTGCAAATAGAATGCAAAAGATTCCAAATATGAGAAATAAGCTTTCTACTGCCATGCTTGAGAACATTTCAAAGAAGTTTCACCGGCTATACATATAGTTAAATAATTTCATGTCAGATGTCCTGTGTCATGATACCCCCTCAATTTTTGCCAAAAGTCTCCTATGTTGTCAAGAGTTTCTGGATATAAATAGGGTATCTGCCTTGTTGTTAAATCTATGCCTTATTTACTTATATGAGCTGTTTATGGCAACCTCAGGTGGGCAATTTTATAATTATTCTGCAAATCCAAAAAGGCTATGATCTATCTATCGAGCATAAACGACCAAATTCTCAAAAACACGACAGTTGCCATTATCTCTTTATAAGGACTCTTTCACATGAATGTAAGGGCCCCGTGCCCGTGCTGTGGACCGCATATGGCGGTTCCGCAATACATTGGTCACCAGCTGTGTGCATTCCGCATCACGGATGCAGACCCATTCACTTGAGTGAGTCTGAAAATCCGGAGATGTGGTGCGGTGCGGTGCGGAACGGAAGCACGGAATGGAAGCACTACTGAGTGCTTCTGTGGTGTTCCGTTCCGTGCTTCCGTTCCGCAAAAAGATAGAACTTGTTCTATCTTTTTGCGGAACAAACTGATCGTTGACCCCATTAAAGTGAATGGGTCTGCGGTCCCCATGCGGCTGCCCCGCCGTCGGTGCCCGTGCATTGCGGACCACAATTTGCGGTCCACAGCACGGGCACTGAGCCTTTACGTTCATGGGCAAGAGGCCTAACATAGTAAAATCCTGGCACAAAATGGAGAGGGCGTCATATCTTAGGCTATCTGGCTGATACGGAATGTAACTAACTGTATGGATATGTAGTAAAAATGATTTGAAATGATTATAAACGTTGCAGTGAAAATGATCTCTCAGATAAGAGGTCAATATATAGAAGAAAGAGGAATTGAAAATCCATCACAGAAAAGTCTGGCCTAGATGGGTGGTGGTGTTCTCAAAGAGGTGGTCTTTTGGAGAGGGTTCACTGTATTTTGTGACCACTATTAGGCTAGATTCACACGACCGTATGTTGTGTGATTCTAGCCTAATACTGGATCCGCCCCCCCCCCCCCCAAAAAGGATGACTTTTTTGTGTGTATCCATTGTAACAATGCTTATACTTGCTCGCAAAACAGACAAGACTAGGGCATGTTCTATTTTTTTTTGCAGAGCTATGAAATGGACATACAGATGCGGATATCACATGGTGTGCTGTCTGCATTTCTTGTGGACCCATTGAAATGAATGGGTCCTCATCCAATCCGCAAAAAACACGGAACAGACACAGAAACAAAATGCGTTTGTGTCAATGTAGCCTTAAGCATATAAATCCAGCAGGCTCAGTAACACTCTTTGGAGCATTAGGTTGTGGTCCTGAATCTAAATTCAACTAAGAATCCAACATCCCCGTAGAGTCTGCATGTTCTCCCTGTTGTTTTCATAGGTGGATGTTGCAGTGTCCCCACACATAGAGGTGGATTTATCAAAACTGGTGTAAAGAAAAACTGGCTTAGTTGCCTATAGCAACCAATCAGATTCCAACTTTCATTTTCCAAAGATGCTCTGAAAATGAAAGGTGAAATCTAAATGTTGCTATAGGTCACTAAGCCAGTTTTCCTTTACACCAGTTTTGCAAAATCTCCCCCACACATTGCCCCTACAGTATATGTGTGATATTTAGGGCCCATGCACGTGAACATATTTTCTTTCCGTGTCTGTTCCTTTTTTTTGCGGACCACATCGGTAACCGTTCATGTCAATGGGTTAGCAAAGAAAATGGAAGTTACTCTGTGTGCATTACGTTTCCATATGTCCGCATGTCCGTTCCACAAAAAAAATGAGCATGTCCTATTATTGTCCGCATTACGCCCAAGGATAGTACTGTTCTATTAGGGACAGGCTGTTCCGTTCCGCAGAATACAGAATGCACTCGGACATCATCTGTATTTTTTGCGGATCCGTGTTTTGCGGACCACAAAATATATACAGTCGTGTGCATGAGCCCTGAGGCCTGTAAAATCTGAAAAAATAACGCAACACTTGCTTCGTCCCCCGTTTATGACATACAACTTCCTTTAGGCTGGGTTCACACCTGAGCACTTTACAGCGCATTCCTACGCGCTGTAAAACGCTCAACAAGGAGAAACCAATGCTTCCCTATGGAAATGGTTCTCACCTGGGCGTTTTACAGCGCGTACGATCGCGCTGTAAAACGCCCGACTCCCCAAGAAGTACATGAGCTACTTTGGGGCGTCTTTCCGCGCGTTCCCGTACATAGACTTTCGGGAACGCGTGACAATGGGCGTTTGCTTGTCTCTGTATGCGCGATTGCAAACGCCGGTACAATCGCGCATACCGAGCGCTCCTTTCAGAACGCTCAGGTGTGAACCCAGCGTTATGCACATAAATTAATGTGCCAAAATCCAAATCTGAACTCAGCTAATGAAATTTTGAAACCGTAATTAAAAAAATGTATACGTGCGTAAACAAAGTGTAACGTCATAGACGCGAAACGAAGCAAGTCTTGCGTTATCCGCATCAAGATTTTAGAGGCCTTAGCGTATCCCATACATTTTAGTGCACTATGGAGGAGATATTGTAAATTAAGTTTTCAAACGAGTTGTGTTCGGATAGAGCAATCCGAACCCAATTCACCCATTGAAATTGTGTACACTTATATTGGATAGAATCAGGGTGAGCCAACATCCGATCACTTCTTTTTCCCCAGTTTTCTAAAACCCGTCCAGGCAGTCCCCTCACCATATTTACCATTAAAAAGGCTAAGAGAAAAAAAGATGATTGTTAGATAAAATAAACATATCCTACATCCAACACATCTAAGCAAACACAAAGGTTGTAAAACCTTCAAACTGAAATATCAAGAGCATTACAAATGAAAGCAGCACACAATGGAGCTTTCGGAAGCTAACTTAATCCACCCCATGTATCTAGATGAGGCCTATGCATAACAATGCTTGGTATGCATTTCCATTAGAGTTTCATCTGCACGCTGTCAGTTGTTTGAAGAAGTGACTATTTCCTTAGCATGAAAGCTTCCTCTGAAAGCTCCCACTGATGTATAATAAATGTGTTTTTTTTGTTGTTTTTTTTTTCTAATGTGACACTGGAAGGGAGAAAGGTGGACTTTGGGCCATAGGACCCCTACCAGTTTACCTTGCAGTGGATTACCCATGCAGGTGTTAATATAATTGAAGGTGTGGTAGCAGATACATCCCACTAAATAGCTTTTCCTCTATGGAGATTACCTAGGTAGAGAATACCAGAGTACCTGAAGAATAGGCATGTGAGTACCTTATTAACATATCACCATTCAGCGGCAGCTGCATATGTGGAGAGAGAGAGAGAAAAAAAAAACTCTTTAAAGAACCTATTCATCTATGTTAATGGGCCCATTGCACAGCACATTGTGTGAGAAATTAAGTCTCTAGCTGTGAACTTCCTGTGCTGTGCAAGCTGCCTTGACTCTTTTTTATTGCTTCAGTATTATTATCTTCTCCTGGAAATAAAAACAATCATGTTCTCACATTTGAGAAGCCAAAACATTCCAAGATAACAAACTGGTAACGCTGGCTGAAAGTTTCTCTTTGTCTCCCCTATTAAGTGAAAAATATGTTTCCAAATTAAAGCAAACCCTAAATTAACTTCCAAGCACATCAAATTAGCGAAACTGTCATGGGCATGACAATGTTATTTTTAATGTATACTGGAAAAAAAACTAAAAAAACAAACAAGAAATAAACCACTTTGCTATTTATATGCCTTTTCTTGGCATTCATTTAAGCAGCGAGTATGCTAATATATGCAAATGAGGCATGTTTTTTTTTCGAATGCTTAACCGGCAAAAAGACTTTTTTTTTTTTTTTTTTCAGGCATCCCAAAGTATAAATAGACTCCAACCTTATATGTTTAATCAGCAAAATACTTCCAAGAGCATGCTGTTGTTTCTGGGCGACGGTCAGAATGTAGATGGGAATGCCATGATAAAAATGACTTTGGCTGCTTCACAGGCGCCTAATGCATCATAGGTTTTTGTGATTACGTTTTCATTAAGCTAGGATTTTCATTTGCTAATGAAACCCAATTTCTGCTTTGTCTGCAAAATTAAAGTGCACCACATTGCATCATCATCATCATCATTATCACTTGTGCCGAAAAATGTCTAACGCTAAATTATAACTGATTGCCAGACAATTTAAAGGAAAACAGTCAAACTCAAAATCATGGCTTTATTAAAAATTTTTATTACTGTTGACTTTTGCTTTTCCATTTTGTATTGTATATATTACATAGCGTATCAAATGTAATAAAGGAATACCAAAATTGACAATAATAATGGTAAGTCCTGATATAATCAAACTGCAGACAAGTAAATCAAAATACTGGATACGATTTCTGTCTTCAAGAGGCTTCAGAAAAACAAAAAAAACAAAAAAAAAAAGCTTAGAAGATCATGAAGCACATTTTAAACAGCTCATTTGCTGAATTATGTATTTGCCAGTGGGTTTTCCTTAATTTAGTCAATTAACTAAGAACAGTGTAAGTAATTTGAAATTGCCCTCTCTGCTGCTAGTGTGTTTAGCTTAAATTTGGAATTTAAAAAAAAAAGAAAAGAAAAGAAAAAAAGAAAAATGTTTCAGTGGAAAACGTAACTATGCCAAAATCGTGTTAGGTGACAATTATATCATAATTGAGAAGTAGATAAAAATAGAGCAACTCTCATTAATTTTAGGGTTTTGTTAAATACATTACAAATTGGGTGAAAAAGTTAAAATTGTGGCCGGGGTTTCGTTTTTATTACAGTTTCTTTTAATTAAGAATATTTTATTTTACATCTATATTTTATGTACAAGGCATACAACCCTTCGGTGTGGCCTAGTAATATGGTATTTTAATTACAGCACTTTTCCTCAAGCTTCCAAGCTTATCATTTATAATATACTTCAATTTTTATATACTCTTTTGTACCTAATTGTATTTTTATTCATGCACATGTTGTACGCAATAAACAACTAAGGTTCTGGTAACATCCGTTTCAGTATGCTTATCTAAGCTATGACAGATTCCTACAAATTCAGGTGGATCTTGTTAAGATATAGGGGGGGTCTGTCAGTTTCCATCAGGTTTAAGGGTTGGGTGGCAATAATAAGACTATAAAAATACAAAGGAAAGTTGAAAACAGCTATGTAAAAAGAGCCTAAAGAAAACTTTGATAAAGCCTGGTTTTGAAACCATTTCATCTAAATTTGATTTGCTACTAGTGTTGGGCGTGAATATTCGAATCATGAATATTAATCGCGAATATTGCAACTTCGAAAATTTGCGAAGATTTAGAATATAGTGAAAAAGTTATTTTTCATCTGAACCCATGATCCCTCCCTTCTTCTTGCTTGTGGGCCAATAAGAAGGCAGCAATGTCTTTGTCAGAGCTTAGCAACATCTCTAGCAACCAATAGGAAATTTGCCTACACCTTACTAAATAAGAACCTCCCCAGCAGCCATTTTCTAAAGTTTATTGCAGTTATTAAAGAGACAACAGTGTCATTGCTATGCTCTGTGCTTTGTTGTATTACATTTGACAGTTAACTTATATATATCATAAAGATAGTTAGGGGTAAATAGTGTAGATTAGATTGATCTTTAATGTAGCTGATAGGCTCCAGTGCAGGGTGTTAGGTAGTGTGATAGGTTCTGCTGTCCATACATCCATGCTACAGACATAATGCTGTGATGTCACAAGTTGCACATATTGCGAAAAAATATGCACATCATTAATTGCCGAAGATTCGCAAGCGCAAATATATTAGAGCACTCTATCTGCATATAAAGCTATTCTAATGTTCTGCCGTGCCAACCTTTTTCTACAGTCTCAGAAAACTTATACCAGCTTGAAAAATGTAGCATAAGTGACCCATGCCTGTATTTTGTGCGCATTATGTGAATATTACATTGCCGACTTTCGCAATCAAGAATATAATCGCAAATTCTCAAATTCACGAATATATGATGAATATTCTACAAAATATTTGTGAAATATTGCAAATTCGAATATTACCCCTGCCGCTCATCACTATTTGTTACCATGAAGCACAAGAAAATTTGGCTTCATGGTGAATCTACTTTTCTTTGAAATCAGGATCGAATTCATGGAGTTTGATTCTCTCAACATTAATTATTACTATTATTTTCATGAGTGAACAATTTCTTATGCACATGTAAACTATATCCACTTAAAGGGGTATTTCCATCTCAACATTTATGGTATATTGCTAGGATATGCCGTAAATGTCAGAAAGGTGTGGGTCCCACCTTTGGGACCTGCTCCTATCTCCAGAATGGCTTCTCTAAAGTAAAGGGTGCATGTATGGTTTGTTCTCCATTCACTGCTAGTGGGAGAGATTTAAGGCCATCTTGTGTTATAGCTATTTGCTAGTGCCTTCTCTGTTCAGTATTGCTAGGGTTAAGCTTTCCATTGCTATGTGTGTCTGCATCTGTTGGACTAATGAGTTTGTCATATCTGCTAGATAGTCCTCTGCTCTGTGTAAGTTTGGTGGATGCCTTTTGAATGCTATAACCTGCCCTTGTTGAGGAACTTTTTTGTATCTCACGTCTGTCTTGCCATGTCTTGCTTTGCTCCGTTTGGAATCTATCTGTGCCCTATCCATGGTGAATGTAGAAGTTCATAGTTTGTGTTAGGATTGTTCTAGTTTTGTCACAGTCTGAATTCTGTCTTATTTTGTTTGCCATAGTCTGATCCATGTCACAGTATAAATCCTTTTCTAGTTTGTTTGCTAAAGTCAGTGTCATGTGTTGTCTGGATTATGTCCTAGTTCTTGTCTTATCGGTCCTGCCAAGTTTCTGTATGTATCTTCTGTGTCTGAATGATGTCCAAGTTCTTGATATACATCTTCCCAAACTCTACTATGTCTGAACAGTTTCTAAGTTCCTATAGTCCATTCCTGAAGCCCATGTATCCATGTGCAAGAAGTCAGTTTGTCTGGTTCTGGACAGTCTGCCAGTGCTCCGTGTTTCATAATTGCCTTAAATATGCCTATCCTCTGGTTCTGAGTTATGCCATGTCTATGTCCCTGGTGCTTTATACTAGTGCTCCTGAACTGAGTCGGTCAGCTGCCAAGTACACTGGGATCATCCCAGGAGGTATCCATCTGGTTGCTAACTTGCAGAAAAGTCCACAACCCTGTAAAAGAGTTAAAAGGTAAATACCTAGGAGGCACCAGAATAATGCCCTCATCTGAATGTTGGGAGACATTACTATACATTTCTTATATTTGCAGTGTAAGTCCTACTGTATTTTTCCAGTATGCATGCATAAATATCTGTCATTTGAGATCCAATCCCAGTGCAAAAAATGATCATGGAGCGTAAATTTACGTCGGCGGTTAGGTATTTAAAAAATTGTACCTATGAGAGGATCGGGCACCATAGCTTCTGGGTGCCTACTGTTTTAAACAGGAGACACCTAGGATTAATGTATGCAAATGACAATAACATTGATCACATACATTTAACCCCTCTGATGCCGTGGTCAAATGTGACCATGGCATCTGGGAGGTGAAAGACAAGGCATGTGTGCTCCCGGCTGTGTTATGGCTCCAATCAGCAAAGATAGGGGGAGCCGGATGCAGTGTGTGGCAGCCTCTCTACTCAGGAGTGGTACAGGTCTACTAAACATTAGATCCTATGGAGAGCCTGCCTGTGGCAGGGCTCCATAGGAACATTGTGTAATCCCCATAGACTCCAGTGCTAATTCATTGGAATCTATGAGATTAGTAATCTAATAATTGCTAGCTATAGTTCCCTAAAAAAAAGAAGAAAATAAGTTTTTAAAAATAAAAAATCTAAAAATTCAAATCACTCCTCTTTCCTCAAAATTAAAATAATTTTAAAAATTAACATTATGGGCATCGACGTGGGCAAAAAATGCCCATACTATTAAAATATAAAAAATATTTATCCCATACGGCAAACGGATAAATGGCCAAAAAAAGTCAAAATGGTCGATTTACCTTTTTTTTCCGCTTCCCTCCAACAATTATTTTTAATAAAAAGTAATTAAAAAGTCATACACACCACAAAATCATTGAAAATCATGGGTATCATTGAAAAGTATATACCATCCCGCAAATAATAAGCCCACACACAGCTCTGTACACATTAAAATAAAATAATTTTTTCCCAAAGTTTTTTTTCTTTTTTTTCAGTATTAAAACACAATAAAAGTTATAAATATGTGTCATAATTGTAATTGTACTTAACTGGAGAATAAAAGTAACAGGTCAATTTTACCGCATAGGAAACTATGCAAAAAAACAAAACAAAACATAAAACTATGGCAGAAACTGCATCTTATCCCGCAAAAAACAAGCCCTCATACGGCTATGTGAATAAAAAAAAAATTAAAAAGTTATGGGTTTGGAAAGGATTAGAATAAAAAAAACAAAATAAATAAATTGAATTCACCAGGCCTTGAAAGGGTTAATGATCAGACTTTTTTTTTTTCAAAATTGTAGAATCTCCACGTGCAATAACTTTATCCCTCTTTATCTGCATTTATAGAGTAGGTCAGGCATGAAAAAAAAGCATGTAGCATTATAATAATCTATTTCCAGACAAAATTGTAAAAAATAGTAAATCAAGGAAAAAAATATTGAGGATATATTGTAAATATATATATTTACCATAATCCCAGTAAGAGGACTGACACATTGTGAAATAAGTAAGACACTACTTATTTCACTTTATTTGGATTCTTTTGTATGCAACAGGTTATTGGTCTCAACTAAATTGCAGGCACTCCGCTCATCTCTGCACCGACAGTGCAAAAGGAAGCTTTACCCCTGACGAAGGATAGTGAGCTATCGGTAACACATTGGATTTTGGCTCCTCAGAGCATCCGTAGTTCCCTAAGTGATGTCACTTAGCGTTCCATGTGAGCGTAGACATAGAATACAGAAAGAGCTGAGCCTCTGGCTGGGGCACACTCCAGATGAGCGCACTTATCTTACCCTGATGCAAGTATTGGCACATTAGAGGGGATGACAGTGTGACGTGGTTATCAGGAAAATAAATAAGGCATTCGTTTTTGAATTTTCTGTTTTGTAGTTACAGCTTTTCATATTGCGGATATTATAGTTGCTGCATCCCTCATTGCTGAAAGCACAGAATAGATAGTGTTGCATCGTGCGGTACCGCTTGTAACCATTAAGGGTGACTATATCTTACAGCGGTAGCGGGCTGCTGTGGTACCGCAGCGTTAGGCAAGAACACACAGTGATATATGAGCGCTAGTGTCTGTATTATTGGACTATTCTGAAGATGATGATAGAATTGAATTTAGGAGGGCACCTAAAGTACCTGATTCTCCTAGCATTGATTAAGGCTAAATTAAGTACCCAGCAGGTGACCATGAGGAGGGCTTGGGCAGCCCAATGAGCATCGGCGCACCAGGAAAATTCCCTGTAGCGTCTATGGCCAGTCTACACCTGATAAGAGCACATTCATCAACTTTACACAGATTGATGCAAACTGAATGTGGGACTCTGGGAGGAACAATATGTTCCTCCTTCATTCAGTTCTATTAATTAGGCCTCATGCACACGACCGTTGTTTCATTCTGTGTCCGTTGTTCAGTTTTTCCTGATTTTCTGCGGACCCATTGACTTTCAATGGGTCCGTTGAAAACTCGGCTAATGCACCGTTTGTCATCCGCATCCGTGATCCGTGGTTCCAGATCCGTGGTTCACCTGAATGCTTGTCACTGAAAATGGGGCAGCCTAATAGGGCCTTCAGTAAGTCATTACTTGGCACCCACTAAAATTATTGGGCATTCACTGCAGCCCTCCACAGTAGAATGGCACACTAAAAGTGGTCCCTTAGATATTGCTAGATTCTCATGTCATAACTGTGCACAGGAGGATGCACAGGGAGAAAAACAAAAAAAACTGTATGCCCCTGTACAGCAGGACCTCATAGAAGAGTATTCAATAAAGCAAAATCTAATGATATACCATACATACCATATAAATCTTCTCTTGAAAATTTCCCACACAAAGTTTTTAGTTTTGTAGCAAAACGAATATATATTACCATACCACCCTTGTGTAAGAAAAATAAAAAGCAGGGCAAATCATGACAAGTATATAATCATGCTGTGTCATTAACATAGTAAATGCAATTCAGACTACCAACAGCCTATATTAGCACCATATTGAGATGCACAATGTGTCTTGTTTGTTTAACGAAAAACGCTTTAACGGGATACAGGTCATTAAGGATCTTGAAGAACAGGTTTTTGACACAGCAGAAACAATAACATTCTACAATATAACATATCTTAACCTGGTGGCATGGCAAACACATGAATAAATTAAGGCCTTATATATCCTATTTGGACTATTAGGGTTACTCCCCTTTTGGCCTTTAATGGCCGAGAGGAGAACAACTACAGTTAGCGCTGGACGGGAGTAGGTGGAGTTATGGAAATTGGTGAGCGGCCAGCACTCTGCCGTTTCTATAACTCACATAGCACTGAATGGGAACTACACAAACAACACAGCAAGCTCGGCTGTTTCTGTAACGCCTATCTTACTGAAATAGTGTAGCTTGCTGTGCTGTTTATGTAGCTCCCATTCACTGCTATGGGAGTTACAGAAACAGAGGGGCACCATCTGCTTACTGTGGTTATTCCATTCTTGATCATGGAAGGCCGAATAAGCCTTTAAATGCAGTGCCATTGATGAGGATATATATATATTATTATTATTATTATTATTATTTTTATTTTTTTTCTAAAACATCATTTTAGGTTGAAAAGTTCTACTTCATTTGGCTTCAACATGAAACATATAGAGAGGATTAGAAAGATATAACAAGAAGTTCATATATTAGGATCTGTAGGACAACAGAAGATAATGAATGAAGTAACCTTTCATAGATGAAAGCTCTCAGAGGCCTACCAGTTGCCACCAATTTCAAGGAAAGAATAAAGAAATACAGGATTAGAAAAGATTAATCAACAAGATGAAATCCTGCATAAAAGTCCACAGTAATAAGAAGTATTAACCTTGTAACAGAAAAAAAGATTGATGCCCAATGAAAAAGATTACAGCATAAATGTGATATCACACTGTATATTCAAAACAAAATTTGTACCAAAAATGTTAAAAAGTAAAATGCTGAAAAACTGTATGTCCTTGTCCTATGTACCTTGACATCTGATAGATCTTCGGCCGTTAGCGATGTATCCTTAGATGGCTAAAAAGGCCTATGTTAGCATTAAATGTTTTGTTACTTACTGAACAGACAAATATGGATGTTTTTGTTTCAGCATTTGCATTTGCAGCTTTATGTTTACAAAGTGTACGCTTCTACTGCATTAGGATCGTCCTTATGGATTCGTATGTCTGGCAACCCTGATGGATCAAGGAATGCCATGTATAACGATTAGTGTTGAGCACAAATATTCGAAAATCTATTTTTTATCGTGAATATCGCCTTTTTGAGAGTTTACAAATATTTAGAATATAGTGCTATACATTCATTTTTAGAATATTTGTCATTTTTTCCATCTGAACACATGATTCCTCCCTGCTTCTTGCTTGTGGGCCAATTAGTCATTGGCCCACAAGCAACTTAAGCAGGGAGAAATCATGAGTTCAGGACTTCAGATGGAAAAAAATGACGAATATTCTAAAAAACATTAGTGCCATATATTCGTTTTTTAGAATATTCGTCTTTTTTTCTATCTGGAGTCATGATTCCTCCCTGCTTAAGTTTTCTATTCTAGTGATATATATTCGTTTTTGACCCACACCTGTATCGAGCGCGCAAATATTTGCATATTACACGATCATTACCTTGCTGATTTTCGGGTAAAAAAAAAAGAATGTAGAATATAACGAATATACAAATTCACGAATATATGATAAATATTCTACAAAATATTCGCAAAATATCACAAATTCGAAATATGACCCCTGCGGCTCATCACTCATAACGATCATGCGCCAGAGATTGCCACGAGGTGATGTTGATATCCAGGGACTTGAGAGAGGCGTTCAGTGTATCTTTGTATTGCTTCTTTTGCCCCCCATGCAATCGCTTACCTTTGGACAGCTCACCATAGAAGATCTGTCAAGGTATGCGATGGTCTGGCATCCTTATGATGTGGTCTGCCCAGAGCATCTGGGCTTTCATCAATAAGGTGTAAACTAATGGTAAGCCTTCTCTGGAGAGGACTTCTGTATCTGGCATCTTATCCTGTTACTGGATCCTCATGATTCTATAGAGGCAAGTCATGTGAAAGTGGTTCAGCTGTCTAGCATGTCTTCTGTATACTGTCCAGGTCTCACTAGCATATATCAGGGTGGTTAACACTACTTATTCCACAGCAGTCCCACACAATGGTCCGCAGTCTGCAGAACTTGTCTTTGCAATTCTGCAGTTGACCTTAATGTCAATAGTCACTGCACGGGAGAGGGTACTGCCAAGATACATATATTGGTCCACTGCATGCAGCTTCTGTCCTCTCACTTCGGTTTTCTTCGTATTAATGATGAGGCCAAAGTTGTCACATGCTGATGTGAATTTGTCCATACTGGCTTGCATTTCCTGCTCTGATTCCGCATTAAGTGCACAATTGTCAGCAAAAAGAAACTCACGAAGCACAGTTTCTTTTACCTTGGTGATAGCCTGGAGTCTTCGTAAGTTGAACAGTTTCCCATCAGTTCTATACCTCAGATTGATTCCCAGTGAACTCTTCTGAAAGGCATCTGACAGCATGGCTGAAAACATTTTGCTGAACAGGGTTAGTGTGAGCACGCACCCTTGTTTCATGCCATTTGTGACAGGGAAGACCTTTGAAGATTCACCATTGCTCAGAACCCGAGCCGCCATACCATCATGGAATTGCCATACCATCAGGATGAATCTGTCTGGGCATCCAAACTTCGACATAATGCGCCATAAACCTTCGCGACTAACTGTGTCAAAAACCTTGGTAAGGCTTAAAGGTGGTGTATAGTTCATGATTTTGCTCCTGACATTTCTCCTGAAGCTGTGTCACTCCCTTTGCGAAAACCACACTGTGTCTCAGGTAGCAGACCCTGTTCTAGATGATCAATCCGACAATTTAGCAACATTCGTGCCAAGATCTTGCCTGCAAATGATAAAAATTATATTCCTCTATAATTATCGCAGATTTGTCTTTTTTCTTTCCTCTTATGAAGGTATATGATGGACGTGTCTTTCAGTTCCTGAGGTATAAAACCTTAATTCCAGAACGACTGGAACAATTGGGTGAGTTTTTCAACAAGGACATCCCACCAGCCTTATAGACTTCTGCCGGAATTCCATCAGATCCTGGCACCTTACCGCTGGACAGTTGACTGATGGTCTGTAAGGTTTCAGCCTCTGATGGTGGGACATCCAGGCTATAGTTGATATCCACCTGGGGTATTCTGTCAATTTCCTTATTATTTATGGTAGATGGGTGGTTCAGCACAGAGTGGAAATGTTCAGCTCAATGCTGTAGAATCAGAGTTTTCTCAGTAATGAGAGTTGTACTATTAAAATCCAGTAGAGGTGAGCTTCCTGAAAATTGAGGTCCATACAGGGATCTGATGGCTTCATATAAACTTTTGGTATCATTTCTATCAGCAAACTTCTGAATTTCATCTGCTTTGGCACTGAGCCAGGAGTCCTGCATCTTAGGCTACTTTCACACTAGCGTTCGGGCGGATCCGTTCTGAACGGATCCGCTCATAATAATGCAGACGGAGGCTCCGTTCAGAACGGATCCGTCTGCATTATATTAGCAAAAAAAAGCTAAAGTGTGAAAATAGCCTGGGACGGATCCGTCCAGACTTTCAATGTAAAGTCAATGGGGGACGGATCCGCTTGAAGATTGAGCCACATTGTGGCATCTTCAAACGGATCCGTCCCCATTGACTTACATTGTAAGTCTGGACGGATCCGCACGGATCCGCACGCCTCCGCACGGCCAGGCGGACACCCGAACGCTGCAAGCAGCGTTCAGCTGTCCGCCTGTCCGTGCGGAGGCGAGCGGAGGCTGAACGCCGCCAGACTGATGCAGTCTGAGCGGATCCGCTCCATTCAGACTGCATCAGGGCTGGACGGCTGCGTTCGGGTCCGCTCGTGAGCCCCTTCAAACGGAGCTCACGAGCGGACACCAGAACGCTAGTGTGAAAGCAGCCTTATGGAGTTTACTCTATATAGTCCCTGCAAGTGTTGATAAAAGTATTTTTCTTTGCAATTGACTACAGGTCATTTTGATGAGCACGGTGAAGGCAATGTTTTTCAAGATCTTTTACCAATGAGGCTGCGGTACTGGGATTTACCAATGTATTGACATTGATCGTCTTAATCATAACTCTGTTTCCCTGTGGCCGCTTCTTAGGTTTGATGTGGATATTTAGTTTAGAAATAATGAATCTATGGTCAGTCCAGCAGCCAGCACGTGGCATGGCCTTAGTTACTCTTACATCCTGTATGTCTTTCCTCCGCACTTTGACATAATAAAGTAGATGCCAGTGCTTGGAGCGTGGGTGCATCCAGGACATCTTTTTGCGAGTAAGTAGGCGGAAGATGGTGGTAGTAATGACCAAGTCATGAGCAGCACATGTCTTCAATAGTAACAGGCCAATGCTGTTACATGTGCTGATTCAATTTTTGCCAATGAAGCCATCCCAGGTGGAGTAATTGGATTCCACTCTCGCATTAAAATCACTAAGTAGAATCAATCTGACAGTGTGCTTCACAGATGAAAGTAGGGCATTGAAATCATTATTAAACTTGTCCTTTACTTCAACTGGATTTCCGATTATGGGTGCATAGGCACTGATCAGCGTAGCTTGTTTTCCACATAGTAATGGAAATTGCAGTGACATTAGCTGATCGTTTACACCTTTAGGAAGATTGGCAAGTTGGCGATCAAGATGATTTTTAACCGCAAACCCAACTCCAGACTCACGACGTTGGTCACTGACACATCCACAACAAAAAAGAATGTGTAGCTGCCTCCTGTTCCTGTGAGTTGACCTTAATTTGGTAAGCGAGTTTCACACAGGGCCACAATGTCGATGTCAAACCTTGCAAGCTCTCTAGCTACCAGAACTGTTCTTCTTTCTGGACGATCTGCTAATGAGTTGTCTTGAAGCGTATGTACATTCCATGTGGTAATACCTTTTTGTCTCATCTTGGGTTTTGTATTTCTACCCCATGAAATGGAATTTCCTCCAGCTATGGTAAGCTGTACAGGGTTTTGAGAGAAGCAACAATGTTTAGGGCACCTTTTCTAGCCCCTTCCTCATACTATACTGCTCAGTCACTCAGGTAGACTCCAAATCCAGCTGTTGCTTCGTCAGCATGAAGACGAGTGAACCATTAGACCTGAACCACCTATGTGCAGGTCCACGTCCAGAGCTCCCAGTGATTTCACACCTGCTGCTTCATCGCTCGCCAACATTTTTATTTTTATTTTTATACCAAACTCCTGTTCATTGAACCCTATTTGGCAACATTCAGAATGCAAACAAATCTTCAACATAATAGTAGAGGACAGCAAACAGGAGAAAGAACACTTTCCTCTTTCAGGGAGCATGGGGAAATGTCTGTGTTCTTGATGACTGATCATGTTGTTTGCTTACCACTCTGTAATAGCTTTTGACCACTTTCCTATCCAGCTTGTGCTTTCTGTTGGGGTCTAAATTCTGGAGTCCAAATTAACTTTTTGGATTTGAATTATTTTGTTGGCTGATAAAGGAGATACTGCTCAGACTTTAGGTTGGGAAGAATTTAGTGATTATGCAGCTTATATAAATATTTACTAGTATAAAGTTTAGGCCATCCATGATTTTTTGCTCAGTACTTTTGATATCTGGCTACAATGCAATTCACAGAGTTACATCACCATGGTTGACATCTAAGGTGTGGTGGAGTGATGTGCTGTCCTGTGGAAAAGTGGGTAGGGTCCTGATGAAGTTTGAAAATCACAGCATTTACATAAACGTTTTCCTGACATTTTATCAATAAATTGCTTTATGATAGAGTAGTGGAACTGTGAAAGGGAAAACAACAATTTGCCCTTAATCATTAGCTTTGCCCCTTTCATTGTCCAAAGTTTTTTTTTTTTTTTAAATGAGAACTATAGTCTGATTGGCTGCTATAGGCAACATTTACAATTTTACTTGTACTAGATTCAATAAATCTCATTTGGTGAACTTGCTTCTTCAATACATCTTTATTGGCAGCCTATATTATGCCCAGAAACTATTGTTGAATTATTTTTTAAATAAAATTTGTCTAAATACACTACTAATACAATAATTAAAAGACTGACAACCTTGGGCAATGCAATGGGGCCTTTATACTGGTATATTTTCTTTTCAAGTTCTTCTTGGGAACTGTTCGAACCTTTACAAACTTAGAAAAGTTACAAGAAGTCAAACCTTGGTACAATAGGATTTGCTTAATACCATTGAAATTTAAATCCTATATCTTTTGGAAATGTCCATTCTTCTTTTCATCATTTCTGTCATAAGTTTTCTGACATATAAAAAAGTACAAACACATATAATGGTTTTCCAGATTTTTTTTTAAATACTCTAATATGGGCAGTACATTCATTGTTATATTGATGCTTATCTATCTAGCAATATCCTAGTACAATACAATACAATGGTTGTCCTGTCGTCCCTTAACTTTATTAAAGCCTCTTGTACATTATATTGATTCTGTTTCATTATCCGGACTAATCTTGATTATCTCTGTGCAGAAATTTCAAATTACCTACATGTAAAATATGGAGATGAGATTAACCTATTGATATACAATTTAAAATATAACATGTAAAATACAAATTAGTATCAGGTCACTGCCTTTTTTCTTATTCTCAACACATGGTATAATTGTGTTAAAGACATATTTCACAAGGCTACCCAATAATAAGTCTAAAATTTCAATTTATATTCCTTTGGAGATAGCCTTGGGTATCTAATTAATGCACAACAATTAAGGCTCATTTATCTGAATTCAGAAACACTGAACTGCCTTATACTCTTGCCAAGTTTGATATTTATATATGATTTCAAGTATAAGATATGTAGTATATGTAGCTCGGGACATTCTGTATGTAATCTTTATAAAAAGCCTCCAGGCAGGACACACATAACAAAAAATTCAGATAACTGCTATTCTTGATCAAAAGCTCTCAATGGAATACATTGGAATGGCTTCTATCAGCCTATCTAATTGATAATTATTTAATTAGCAAATTACAATGATAATGGGATCCTACCCCCCACCAATTTATCTCCTCCACTGAAAAAGTATGTGTAGATAACCACACATACCAGTGTGCACTATTTGATGGCCACTGGATTTTTATGATTGCAATGATTTGCTCTATATTTCATTTACTAATCATTTTTGTCATTCCAGTTATTTGGTAGCGCTAACATTTATTATCACAAAACTGATTTTATTGTTGAAGGGATTTTGTGCAAGAATTATAACATTTGATTTGGAATAATTAACACCATATATAAAAAGTAAGTTAAATATTGAACCCTTCTCGTCATCCGCTGTACATGTACAATGGTAGTTAGAATGGAGTGTATGAAGCAGGCTCAGGAGCTGGGTGGTTACTGTGTCACACAGTTAATATATACCTACAGAGACTAATACCAGAGATTGCTGTCTTTTTTATTTATTTTACATACGTATGTACAACCAATAAAAAATGAGCTAGCCAGTTCAGACCGAAACGCATTTGGTTCGAACTTTGCCATTTTTCAGACAGCAGATGAACCCAAATCTTTCCTGGTTTGTTCTGGACGTAGCGCCATTTTAATGCACCTGTCGGTGGGTAAAAAAGCACTAGGGAGAAAGAAGAAGGGTTCTCACATGACCCTGAGAGAAAGTGGGGGGGCAATAGCTTGCCCTGATTGTCTACCAGACAGACAGACAGCCTGGTAAGCCAACCAATGCTGCAGCAGCCAGGAAGGTGCACTCGCAGAATGAGCAGAACTCCATTCTGTTCTGGGCTGTATATAAAGGTAGTTGTGTGTGACAGTGTCTGCCAGGAAAACTATCTTAGGCAGTCAGAGACATTGAAAAATCAATCAGGGAAAGTCAGAAATCAATCAAGCTGATTGACAGGAAAAGTGAAGGGAAAGGGTAGGATTGCAAAGAAGAATTGTGTGTGTTGTGTACAACAGAGAGAAGCAGGGTGGCTGACAGACAGGGAGAGAGGAGACAGGACCTGTGGCTGTGCCTGCTATCAGAAGTGAAGGTGCACCTCAAAAGCAGCTATCTGCAAACAAATACTTTCACCCCCCCCACCACACACATTTACACAGAAATCCTTTTTTTCTTAGGTTCAATATAATTAAAGGGAATGTGTCACTAAAAATGTTGTCAGCTAAAAACAGAATGTAACACACATCCTTTTTCTCTAATCTGTTTTTATTTTCTGATTGCAGATTTTTTTATTCTATTTCCTGAACATGATTATTGTGGCAGGGATCTTGCCTGAGCTGTACTTAACAGCATCAATAAAGCATTAGGAAAACTGCTTTATAGCATCCCCATGGTCTATAGACATTATGGTCAGAAATTGACTTCTCCGGGAGAGTTTTCTAGGCATGCTCTGTGTCCTGTGCAGAGGTCATTGTACAAAGAAAGAATATATACTGTAAGCTTGGACCTATTGCGAATGGTGGCTCCTGTCTTATCTATACACTGAGATAATATCATTACAGGCAGGATTAGAATAAGTTAACTGCTCTAAAGTAATCTGTACAAACCAAAAAGTGCCAATTATTACACATAGTGGCCAGTGCGAAAAACTGCATGATTTTATCTTTTCTTTTATGGAATACATAGAAAAAACATCATCAAAAATTCTTTAAGAATATGTTAAACAAAAAGTGATTGAAACAACAATATATATAATTAGGCAGCAATACCCATTGTGTGGCAGCATTCTACCTCTGTATATTAAATTGAAATTGAGAGTCAAGCCTCAGTTGTCAGTTTACATATTTTCAGTTTCAGTACAGTCGTGTAAGAGTAATGGTCAATGCTAACCTTATACACCTTTTTTTTGGGGGGGGTGTTAAATTTAATTAAGCAGCATATATACGTGATTACTGCAGCAATACTCAGGGTGAGGCCGCAATCTATCATTGTGTGTTAAAGCTGAAATTGATTGTCAAGCCTCAGTCATCCATTTACATATTTTCAGTTTCCATGCAGTTGCAATTAAAACATTTTTTTTTTTTTTTTTTTGGGGGGGGAGTCAATTTTATTAAACGGCATATATATGTGATTATTGCAGCAATACCCCTGGTGTGCCAGCAATCTTTCAGTGTGTATTAAGGTGAAATTTAGCGTCTAGCCTCAATTGTACGTATATTCTGTATATATATATATACATATATATATATATATATATATATATTCAGTTTCCACATGGTTGAAATGTCAAAAAAAAATTTTCTTGGGAGGGGGTTACATTTCTTTAAGCAACATAAATGTACATTATTTATTACTGCATCAATATTGAAATTTTTTCACAGCTCAGACTGATTCTGATTAATGGACCTCTAACTAACTACCATCATATTTTGCATGGCTGCTGCACGCTGAGGCCTGCATCATGCCACTAATGACACTCAATCATCAGTTTACATGTATTGTATGCAATTTCTACACAGTTTAAGTAAAAAACTTTGTTGGGGGGGGGGGTTAAAATTCTTTAAGCAGTGTAAATGTATATTATTACTGCATTAATACTGACATTTTCTCAGAGTTCAGGCAGGCTGATTCCGGATCAGTAGACCTTGCCTTGCCGGCGGTGCCCCATCTTGTCACTCTTGTTGTCTGTCTGCCTACCATCACGTTCTGTACGGCTGCATGCTGTGGCCTGCATTATGTCACAAAAGCCTAAATCATCCGATTATGTGTGTTCACTCTCAATGCTCTTGAAATTTAAAAAATGTTGTGGGGAAATTCAATTTCATTAAGCATACGTATGTGATTATTGCATCAATACTGACTCTTTCTGCTAATGCCCCATCTTGCCACTGTAGCTGTCTGTCTGCCTAACTACCATCACATTCTGTTTGGCTGCTGCATGTTGTAGCCTGCATCAAGGCACCAATGTCTCTCAATCGTTAGTTTAACTGTATTCAGTTTCCACATGGTTGCTATTTTAATTTTTTTTGCTGGGGGTTTAAATTTCCTTAAGCAGTGTAAATGTACATGCTGAATGCTGCGGCCTACATCATGCCACTAATGCCTCTCAATCGTTGGTTTATGTGTATTCAGTTTCCATTTGGTTTAAATTGTAAAAATATTGGGGAAGATTACATTTATTTTTTTAACAGCAAAAATAAGTGATTACTGCATCAATACTGACATTTTCTCATAACTTTGATTTCGGATGAATAGACCTTGTATTGCCGTTGTTGCCCCATCTTGCCACTGTTGCTGTCTGTCTGTCTGTCTGCATACCATGACATTCTCAACAGATCCATTCAAGCTCTGTCAGGTTGGAAGGGAACTGTCGGTGGACAGCCATTTTAGGATCCTTCCAGAGATGTTCAATTGGGTTCAAGTCAGGCTCTGGCTGGGCACCTCAAGGACATTCACAGTGTTGTCACTAAACCACTCCTGTGTTGTCTTGGCTGTGTGCTTTCCAGGGGCATTGCTAGGCTAAAATATTTGGGGCGTGGTCCCTGGATGTTTTGTCCCAGGCCCCTAATGTACTGCCTGCCAGGCAGGTACAACTGTATTGCTGTCCTCAGGATGGCAATACAATTGAATCTAATGCACTGCAAGATCTGAAGGACCTGTAATGACATCACAGGTCATGTGATCAGTGCAAAAGGCAGGGGTTGAGAAGGACCTACGTTGATGCCACCATCATGTGACCAGTGCAGTAGAGGATGGAAATAAAGAGGAGAAGTTCTGGGGAAAGAAGCTGTGGTGATTTCTGCTACATCAGGAGAGTTAAGTGAAGGGAGAGACAGAGCAATGCTGGGAGTTGTGGTTATTTAACTGGGACTGTATGTTAGGGCTGAAGAGAGGGATGTTATTTTCATGGAACTGTGTGTTGGAGGTGGCTGGGGAGGGGTCATGTTATTTACATGGGACTGTATGTTGATGGTGGCTGTAAGAGGGAGTGATGTTATTTACATGGGACTGTATGTTGGAGGGGGCTGGTGGAGGTAGTGATGTTATTTACATGGGACTGTATGTTGATGTCTGCTGTGGGAGGAAGTGCTGTTATTTACATGAGACTGAATGTTGGAGGGGGCTGGGGCAGGGTGATGTTATTAACATGGGACTGTATGTTGAAGGCAGCTGTGGGAGGAAGTGATGTTATTTATATGGGACTGAATGTTGAAGGTGGCTGGTGGGGGTGAATTTTGTTATTTACATGGGACTGAATGTTAGTGGTTGATGTTTACATGGGATTTCATGTTGGAGGCAGCTGGAGATGGGGTGATATTGTTTACTTGACTGTATGTTGAAGGTGACTGGGGAGGAAGTGGTGTTATTTACATGGGACTGTATTTTGGAGGAGGCTGTAGATAGAGAGGGTGTTATTTATATGGGACTGTATATTGGAGGGGGCTGGAGAGATGTTGTGATGTTATTTACATGGGACTGTATGGTGGAGGTATGACTATAACTGCAGGGGACACTATAAATACTGGGGGCACTTCAGGGTTATCATTCATTATAACAGAAGGGGACAGTATAAATACTGGGGGCACTGTAGGGGTATTATAAATAAGAGGGACATTATAGGCATTCTTATTACTACTGGGAGCTCTTTAGGACTTATAGATACACCTTATTTCTACTAAGAGCACTACCAGGGCTTTATTACTACTGAAGGGTCTGTAGATAGCTTTATTACCACTGGGGTAATGATAGGGGGCCTTATTTCTACTGGGGACTCTGTGAGGTATTATTAATACAAGAGGGCTCTTCTACTAATGGGGATACTCTTGATGAGCGTTATCGCGGTTGGGGGCACTGTAGGGGGCAGTATTACTAATGGGGGCATTCTTGGGGAGCATTATAACTGTTGGGGCACTGTAGGGGGAAGTATTACAAATGAGGGCATTCTAGAAGGGAATTATTATTGGTGGGACTTTGAGGAGCACTGTCACTATGGGGGTCACACCGTTTTGTTCAGGATAGTATTTGGGGGTATTGGGGAGCACAGTGAGCAGTAGGATAACACTGTAGGGACTCAAATTTGGGGGATGGTGATAGAAATGTGAGGAAGCTAAGATGTCCGTGTGTCACACTCTGCAGAGACGAGGCACGGATGAAGGAATTTGTACGGACCAAATGGAGAAGATGATGACAGAGAAGATCTACATCAGAGGAGACATCACCTGGAGGCACTGGATGTGACAGGTATGTGCTGCTGTATTGCAAGTACAGAAAAATGTGGTGTGTGGGGGGAGGGGGGAAACTAAGAGAACTGGGCCATATTTTTTGGGGCTTGGGCGCCGGATCTTTTGAGACCCTAGCAGCGCCCCTGACCTCAGGTAAAAAAGTTAGCAGACACATTTGAATCCATTGCTCTCCAACTGTTGACTTTTTGTCCTCCTGCCACTTCCTCTCCCCAGCTCCTCTAGCTTTTCCCATAAAGTCAGGACATAGCAACAAAATAACAAAATGCACAAAATAAACAAGAAGCTACCTTTAACAGTCCATTTCGATAAGAAAGCAAATCCTGTGCAGGTATAAGATTACATTTATTTTTATATTAATTGTGGGGGGCTGCCCGACTAAGGCCAGTCACACAAACTGCATGTTATCTCACTCACAGCTTACGCTGGGTTCAGACCTGAGTGTACTTGAACGTACGCTCTGTATGCGCGATTGTACGGGCGTTTGCAATCGCGCATACAGAGACAAGCGACCGCCCATCGTCGCGCGTTCCCGCTGAAGTCTATGTACGGGAACGCGCGACAAGACGCCCCAAAGAAGCTCATGTACTTCTTGGGGCATCGGGCGTTTTACAGCGCGATCGTGCGCGCTGTAAAACGCTCAGGTGAGAACCATTCCCATAGGGAATTATTGGTTCTTGCTTGTTGAGCGTTTTACAGCGCGTAGGAACGCGCTGTAAAACACTCAGGTCTGAACCCAGCCTTATTCAATGTAGTCACAGATGTATTCAAATGGGGTATGATATGTCTAATTTAGGGGGCCCCAGACAGTGACCCCCTCACAAATACACATCGCCTTGCTGACGGTGTCCCATCTTACCACTCTTGCTATCAGTCTGTTTGCCTAACTAACATCACATTCTGTATGGCTGCTGCTGTGCCCTGCATCATGCCACTTATGCCCCTTTCCGACCATCACGTTCCCCCAAGGCACTTTTTTAATTTTTTTTATCCCATAACCATTTGTGTTTAAACATCATCTGCCCCGATAAAGGACAATTTTTGGAAGCTTTGGAATTTGAAGAAGCATGATACATACCAGCGCAGTGTGTTTTTAAACACGCTATATGTTAACACCGTCAAATGTGCATTTACCCACAGCTTTGTATGTAAATGTCATTCAGACACAATTTACTATTGCTGTCATTGTGTTCCAGAGCTTGTGGAGGGGAAAGGGAGGGGAAAAAAATAATAATAAAAAATAAACAAAAAGATAAGTTTTCCCAAAAAAGCCTAGGAGGCTAGAGGGGATTATGCACTAAATTTCAGGGCAATTCACTGATTTGGGTCGGCTATACACATGAAAGTTGCAATTCAACATATACCTTATAGAAACAAACCACAAAGGCCCCAAATGTAATATGATAAACAATCTTTATTCAATAACATTAATACACTGAACAAAAATATAAATGCAACACTTTAAATTTTGCTCCCATTTTGCATGAGCTGAACTCAAAAATCTGAAGCATTTTCTACATACACAAAAGATCCATTACTCTCAAATATTGTTCACAAATCTGTCTAAATGTCTGTTAGTGAGCACTTCTCCTTTGCAGAGATAATCCATCCCACCTCACAGGTGTGGCATTTCAAGGTGCTGATTAGACAGCATGAATATTGCACAGGTGTGCTTTAGACTGCCCACAATAAAAGACCACTCTGAAATGTGCACAGTTTTGCCTTATTGGAGGGGGGGTTAAGAAAACCAGTCAGTATCTGGTGTGGCCACCTTTCAGACTCACACAGTGCAACACATCTCTGTCACATAGAGTTGATCAGGTTGTTGATTGTGACCTGTGGAATGCTCTTCAATATCTGTGTGAAGTTGCAGAATATTGGCAGAAACTGGAACACGCTGTCCTATATATCGAACCAGAGTATCCCAAACATGCTCAATAGGTGACATGTCCGGTAAGTATTCCAGCCATGCAAGAACTGGGATGTTTTCAGCTTCCAGGAATTGTGTACAGATCCTTGCAATATGCTGCAACATAAAGTGATGGTCGTGGATGAATGGCACAACAATGGGCCTCAGGATCTCGTCACAGTATCTCTGAGCATTCAAAATGCCATCAATAAAATGCACCTGTGTTCGTTTTCCATAACATACGCCTGCCCATACCATAACCCCACCGCCAGCATGAGCCACTCGATCCACAACGTTGACATCTGCAAACCGCTCACCCACATGACGCAAGAACATGCTGTCTGCCATCTGCTCTGAACAGTGAAAACAGGGACTCATCCGTGAACAGGATGCCTCCCCAACGTGCCAGACATCATTGATAATTAAAACACATATGAAAGTTTTGGATAGGTACTTAGCAACACAATAAAATTGCAATTAGAGATGAGTGAATTGGGTCTAAACAAATTAGATTTATTGCAAATTTCACAAAAATTCTCCAAAAAAATCCAAAGTTTTGGAGATTTGTTTTGGGTGAATCTTGTAAAAATGGTGGCAAAAATGGAGGGGAGGGCTTGCCCTGATTCTGTCACAGTGAATGTGAGCATTTGCCCACTCAAGTTGGTTACGACGACAAACTGCAGTCAGGTCCAGATTCCGATGAGGACAACGAGCATGCAGATGAGCTTTCCTTACAGTTTGTGCAGAAATTCTTTGGTTATGCAAACCGATTCTTTGGTTATGCTGCAGCTGTCCAGGTGGCTGGTCTCAGACGATTATGGAGGTGAACATGCTGGATGTGGAGGTCCTGGGCTGGTGTGGTTACACATGGTCTGCGGTTGTGAGGCCGGTTGGATGTACTGCCAAATTCTCTGAAACTCCTTTGGAGATGGCTTATGGTAGAGAAATGAACATTCATTGCACGGGCAACAGCTCTAGTAGGCATTCCTGCAGTCAGCATGCCAATTGCATGCTCCCTCAAACATTGCGAAATCTGTGACATTGTGCTCTGTGATGAAACAATATTTGAGAGTAATGGGTCTTTTGTGTATGTAGAAAATGTTTCAGATCTTTGAGTTCAGCTCATGCAAAATGGGAGCAAAACCAAAAGTGTTGCGTTTATATTTTTGTTCAGTGTAGTTCAAAAACATTTTTTTGAAAAACTGCATCACAAATATAAATTGTCAATACTAGCGTGCAGTGTATTTGTAGAAGGGGAAGGACATTTAATTGCATGTTTGTCTTTAAAATACAGGAAAAAAAAACACTTGCAATTTGCTAGTACTGTTTCATAATCTGTGTATCAAACCTGTGACTTTTTTATTTACAGGAAATCCCTAACTTTTCATTTATAGGTATCAAAATATAATGTCTGGAACATTGAAGAGTGGAAAACTAAAGACCCATGCTGCAAGTCAGAATGTGGGTAGTAGCAGCAGTAGCAGCATCAGACATCCATTCCAATAGGCAGAACATTATTATTGAGAACAAAGAGGATTAGATTGTAAACTGGACGGCTCACTACTCTTCTCTGTTGATGTCACTAGTGATGATCATAAAACGCACAAAACTGAAAAAAATAAATAAAATTTGAGTAAAAATTGTTAAGAAACATTCTTTCCTGTATATTTACTTGTATATAAAGTGCAAGTGCTGCCAAAAATTACAAGGAAGAGGTACTCCAATGCAACCTGTATATCACATAATGGAGGCCTCAATCACATTGTGGTACAATAGTTCAGGTAGTGGGACTCCTGCACTCATAAAGACTATGCACTAAGTGAAAGGGCTGCCAAAAATTACAAGGAACCGACACTACAAAACACCCTTTGTTACACATAAAGGAGGGCATCATACACACCCTTGAAAAATTATAATTGATGGCCTGCTGGTGACCCTCCAAAACATTTGGAGCAAGGGCCTGCTGATCTGACCATCTAAAACCTTACGGGCGAGGGCCTGCTGATGCATTGGTGACTACATAACCTCTGGGCGATTGTGCACGTCCCTGTGACAGCTACAATCCATTTGGATGTCTGCCCTATCGACTTTCGCTGTTCTTTTCTGCACCTACCATGGTGATCACGGGTAATGGGGAATCAGGGTTTGATGCTGGAGAGGGAGCTTGAGAAAGGGATACCACATCCAAGAAAGGTTAATGGCTGAAATCTGATTGGCTGTTGTTGCCTTGCCCCTTTTTTTTCCTAATTGTGAACCACCCAGAGAGTGTGGGTCAAGTTATTTAAGCACAAGCATCCAAGGAAGGCAGCAGGTTCGCGGCAATTGCCCACTCCCGACTCGGGGAGGTAGTGACGATAAATAACAATACAGCACTCCTAAGCAGCCCTGTGTCATGGCTGAGGATGGGGAAAACCCTCAACCGTGTGATGCCAGATGATGGTAGTCGCTGCTCGACCAGAGAGACAGAATTAGGGAGCAGGTCACCTCCTAGCAGTGGCGTACACACAATCCATGGGGCCCCTGTGCGAAACTGATCCAAGGGCCCCCCCGCCCCCCCAGTGTCCCCGCCCCCCAGTGTCCCCGCCCCCCAGTGTCCCCGCCCCCAGTGTCCCCGCCCAGTCACCCACTCTCAAGCCACACCTACGCACAGCCGTACCTATATATCGCGCCCATACCTCTTACATCCAGTGACGTCTCCTTTGATGTAGATGTTCTCTTTCTTCATCTTCTCCATTCAGACCAGACCACCATGATGATTTCTTTCAGCCATCTCTCATCTCTGCAGAGTTTGACAGACAGACATCTTAGTTTCCTACCCCCATCAGACCCCCAGTCAGCCCCCATGAGACCAAAGATCAGCCCAAAGACCCCCAGTCAGCCCCCATCAGACCTCAAATCAGCCCAGAGACCCCAGTCAGCCCCCATGAGACCTCAGATCAGCCCAGACCCCCAGTCAGCCCCCATCAGACCTCAGATCAGCCCAAAGACCACCCATCAGCCACTTTTGGGGTCATGGTAGGCCACTACTCAAGTCAGGGGCCCAGCCTGAGACGGGCTTTTCCTGCCAGGCAGCTCAAACCCCCCCCCGGGTGCCTGGGGGCCTAATGTGCCCTGCTGCTGCGTCCTGCCGCTGCCCCCCCCCGTCATCTGGCAGGGGGGATGCCGGGGGCCGGGGGCCTAGTTTGCCATGTGCCCCAGAGAGACGACGATTGCCAGGCCAGCCCAGGGTCCGGTCGGGTCCAGTACGCAGGGGGGATGCCGGGGGCCTAGTTTGCCCTGTGCCTTTAACATATGGCTGCTGACGGCTCCTTCAGTCCAGCGTGCTATTATGAGAACATGAGGGTAGTAGGGTCAGGTTATAGCCAGAGCAGGAACAGTACAAGGACCCTGACCACCACAGCACTGCAGAACATGAATGAAGGTGCAGAAAGCATGGTCTAAAGTTAGATGGTGCCGTCTGTGGATCAATACTGCGACAGACCAGGTGCATATTGGTACCAGTGAGAGACGACGATTGCCAGGCCAGCCCAGGGTCCGGTCGGGTCGGGTCGGGTCCGGTACGCTCCCCCCCCCCGCCCGCTTTTACTTACCGTCGAGTTACCGGCTGGCAGGGCAGGGGAATTTCAGTTCTTCTTCTGTTCTTCCGGTCGGCGCCTCGGCGGTCCTCTTCTCGAATCTGAAGTCCTCTCTGAATTCCCGCGAGACCTGCACAGGAGTTCACACAGGTCTCGCGGGAGTTCACGGGCCCGGCGCCGGCCGCAGGGAGGAAGGAGGAAGGAGGAGGGAAGGAGGCGGGCCCGGGGGGGCAACTTAAATGTGATGTGAATATGTGAATTGGACGGATGGATGCCAGACGCAGCTGCAGCAGGGGCCAGTGGTCCGCAGGCGGCCGGGCCCCCCTGGGGTGCCGGGCCCGGTCGCAAGTGTGACCCCTGCGACCCCTATATGTACGCCACTGCCTCCTAGAGCTTCCCTAATCTGACCCTGACTCCTAGCTGCATGAGCCGACCTTGAAGGTAGGAGGGCTCATGCTCAGGAACCTCGGATCCCTACTGACCCTCTGCCGATCCCTGAACTAGGAGCTGGGTAAACCACCTGTTCCTCCTGGATGCGGAGAAACAGGAGTCTAAACTGGTCGAGCTGCAAGGGGATATAAACATGAACAGCCTATGGATATGGCAGGAGGATGAAAAAAACTTCCACACCTACCTGCCACAGACACACAGACTGGATCCCGTGCAATACAAGCTAGTGTCCACACCCAAACACAAATGGACACAACACACACACAAACACATGAACCCAGATCCATAGGTGCATAAAATATGAAAGCGAAAAGCAACATCAACTAAACATCACATATAACGTTTTATGACCACAAGGGTGGCCCCCACTGGCAGATGGTAAGCCACCGGGAGGATGACTCCAGCAAGCATGACTGAAGTACCCCTCAGATACTGGCAACAGCTAGGAGCTAAATAGTCCCAAGTAGCCACACCCACACTCAGACACACCCAGTGCACACACACTAGGAAGGAAGTTAACCCTTCCAACACCAGGGAAGGGAAGACAGCAACTTAAAGGGGAATTCACACACAATAAACCCTGTGCACACCAGACAAGGAAAGAGCACACATATAAGGAGAGGTTGCCAGAGACAACCATGGTCGTGACACCCTGCTATTGGAATGAGTACACTTTCCGTTAACAAGGATCTATTGGAGGGCAAGTCTAGTGCCAGCAGCCAACTTGCTCCCGGCCTCCACAACGTTCACCTCGTGTGCCATCATGTTGAGGATTGTGTTGACCAGACTCTTGGCTACGGAAACTGGACTTGTAGGTGAGGGCCTGCTGCCACTTTGTCGACTATATGTGACTTCTAGGCGATCGCACGTCCCTGTGACAGCGACGATCCATTTGGATGTCTGCCGTATCTACTTTGAAGCAATTTTTCAACAAGGGCCTTCTGGTATAGCACCATTTTTCTTGTCCTCTCCACCAGAGGAATGAGAGATGATATGTTCTCTTTGCAGCGGGGGTCGAGAAGGGTGTCTTTGTAGTGGGGGTCAAGAAGGGTAAACAGCCAGTAATCTGTTTTGTCTAAAATGCGTATAACATGTGGGTTGTGGGAAAGGCAGCCTAAATGAAGTCAGCCCTTTGTGCCAGAGTACCAACAGGTAAGACTTCACTGTCATCATCAGAAGTTGAGCTGACCCTGTAAAACATTATATGTGAGGGCCTGCAGTTGAACTGACCCTGTAAAACATTATATGTAGGGGCCTGCAGTTAAGATGACCCTGTAAAACCTTATACAGTATGTGAGGGCCTGCAGGTGAGCTGAACCTGTAAAACATATGCGAGGACCTGCAGTTGAGCTGACCCTGTAAAACATTATATGCGAGGGACTGCAGTTTAGCTGACCCCGTAAAACATTATATTTAAGAGCCTGCAGTGGAGCTGACCCTGTAAAACATTATATGTTAAGGCCTTCAGTTGAGCTGACCCTGTACAACATAATATATAAGGGCTTGCAGTTGAGCTGACACTTTAAAACATTATATGCAAGGGCATTATATGCAATGAATAAGCATATTGATATGATGGAAGAGGAGGAGGATGAGAAAAGGAAGATTTAACCATATACCCTTTTTTGTGGTGGAAGGGGTGCATGGGGATACAGTGTATTGAGTACATTAAACAACACATATAAAGTGCCTTTGTTTATACGCTTTCCTCTGGGGGAGTCGAAAAGTCATGGTCAATCCAGGCCTTGTTAATTTTTTTAAAAAGTCTACCTGTCAGCATTTTCAGTTGACAGGCCTATCTGTTATAATGCCTCCAGCAGCACTAAATACCCGCTCAGACAAAAAGCTGGCAGCAGGGCAGGCCAGCACCTCCAAGGCATAGAGCGCCAGTTCGTGCCATGTGTACAGCTTGGACACACAGTAGTTACATAGTAACATAAGGCCGAAAAAAGACATTTGTCCATCCAGTTCGGCCTGTCATCCGGCAAGTTGATCCAGAGTTGTAAGTAGAGATGGCCTTGCGGTTAGCCCAGCGGTCATTTTGCGGCGAACTTTGCTAGTTCTCGATTTGCCAAACGGGCGAACAAATAGTGATGTCCACCGGCGCCGTATTCTTTTACATCGTGAAGAACTTTGACCCATGACACATCCATCAGATGGTACAGCACAGCCAATTGAGATGTTTTAGCACAGGGACATACCCCCTACCTTATAAATAAACCTGATCTGGCTGCCATTTTACATTCAATCTTTTGCCAGTGTAGGGAGAGGTTGCTGTGTGGAGCAGGGACAGACTGTTAGGGACACCAAACACTAGCTAATTGGGCCACAAAAGTCCTTTTAAGGATTGGTATAGGTGTGCTATCGATAGGTGTGACTTACTGAGGGGTGTAATATACTTACCATATTTTTCGCCCCATAAGACGCAATCCCCCTCCCAAAAGTGGGGAGAAAATGCCCCTGCGTCTTATGGGGCAAACGCTTCCATTTTACATCGCAGTCTGCGATGCTGCAGCATTGCAGCCTGAGATGTATGAGCGGGGAGAGAGGAGGGGCTGGAGTCTGGCAACTCACGGCGGGGCCCAGTGCAGTCACTGATGTTGCGCGCCTGCTTTGCCTGCAAAGTGGGAGGAGCAGGCGCACAACATCAGTGAGTGACGTTACTGTTGCCGTCTGCTCTGCCTGCTATGGAAGCTTGTTAGTAAGTACAGTACTGATACAAAGGAGAGCACAGATTTAGTTAAACTTATTAAGAGTTAAGGATTAATATTTATAAATACTGCGGTGAGCGGGGAGCCGGTGTATTGGGGGACACTGTTATGAGGGGGATCTGTGGATGACACATATATAGTGTGTCATCCACAGATCTTCCCCATAACAGTGCCATCCACAGATCCAGCACCACATAACAGTGCCATCCAAAGATGCCCCTCCCCATAACAGTGCCATCCACAGATCCCCCACAAAACAGTGCCATCCACAGATCCCCCATAACAGTGCCATCCACTGATCCCCCATAACAGTGCCACCCACAGATCCCCCATAACAGTGCCATCCATAGATCCCCCACTTGACAGTGCCATCCACAGATCCCCCACATAACAGTGCCATCCACAGATCCCCATAACAGTGCCATCCACAGATCCCCCATAACAGTGCCATCCACAGATCCCCATAACAGTGCCATCCACAGGTCCCCCACATGACAGTGCCATCCACAGATCCCCCACATGACAGTGCCATCCACAGATCCACTACATGACAGTGTATCAGCCACAGATACCCCATAATAGTGTCAGAAAAAATGAAGAAGGTCACGGCACTCCAAAAGCAATTCAGTGTTCTTTAATACACCACAGATTCAGCAGCAACGTTTCGACAACAGTCTTTTTCAAGCTACAGTAGCTTGAAAAAGACTGTTGTCGAAACGTTGCTGCTGAATCTGTGGTGTATTAAAGAACACTGAATTGCTTTTGGAGTGCCGTGACCTTCTTCATTTTTTCTGGTATTTGTGGGGTCTCTGAGGCCGAGACCTGACGTCACGAGCACCGCCGCAAAGCCCCTTGAATGCATTCAAGTAAGTGGTGCTGTCCTACCATCTTTTTTTGTTTGAACCATAATAGTGTCATGCACAGACCACCATTAGTTAAAAACACACCAAAATTACAACTTTTGGTTAAATTATTATTTTTTCCTCCTCAAAAACCTAGGTGCACCTTATGGGCCGATGCATCTTATAGGGTGAAAAAAACGGTATAATATACTTTCTAACATATAAAATATATTACAGTGCATTTGTATTGTGCAGCAGTTGTGTGCGGTTCTACTGCTATACTGCAGCTACACAAAGTGCCAAAAGCTATTGGAACAAATCATTTCTACTGGTGTTGCCCCCCCCAAAAAACTGATTGAAAGAGGGGTGATATATACCAATAATATACTTTTATAAATAGTGCATTTAGGTAGTGCAGCATTTGTTTGTTGTTTTGCTGCATTACCGCAGCTACAGATAGTGACAAACGACATTAGAACAAATAATTTCTACTGGTGTGAAATACCAGTTGCCCTCCAAAAAAACTGATTGAAGCAGGGGTGTTATATACCAATTACAGTCAGGTCCATAAATATTGGGACATTGACACAATACTAACATTTTTGGCTCTTTACACCACCACAATGGATTTGAAATGAAAAGAACAAGATGTGCTTTAACTACAGCCTTTAATTTGAGGGAATTTACATCCAAATCAGGTGAACGGTGTAGGAATTACAACAGTTTGCATATGTGCCTCTCACTTGTTAAGGGACCAAAAGTAATGGGACTATTGGCTTCTCAGCTGTTCCATGGCCAGGTGTGAGTTATTCCCTCATTATCCCGATTACAATAAGCAGATAAAAGGACCAGAGTTAATTTCAAGTGTGCTATTTGCATTTGGAATCTGTTGCTGTCAACTCTCAAGATGAGATCCAAAGAGCTGGCACTATCAGTGAAGCAAGCCATCATTAGGCTGAAAAAACAAAACAAACCCATCAGAGAGATAGCAAAAACATTAGGTGTGGCCAAAACAACTGTTTGGAACATTCTTAAAAAGAAGGAACGCAATGGAAGACCACGGAAAACAACTGTGGTGGATGACCGAAGAATTCTTTCCCTGGTGAAGAAAACACCCTTCACAACAGTTGGCCAGATCAAGAACACTCTCCAGGAGGTAGGTGTATGTGTGTCAAAGTCAACAATCAAGAGAAGACTTCACCAGAGTGAATACAGAGGGTTCACCACAAGATGTAAACCATTGGTGAGCCTCAAAAACAGGAAGGCCAGATTAGAGTTTGTCAAACAACATCTAAAAAGGCCTTCACAGTTCTGGAACAACATCCTATGGACAGATTAGACCAAGATCAACTTGTACCAGATTGATGGGAAGAGAAGAGTATGGAGAAGGAAAGGAACTGCTCACGATCCTAAGCATACCACCTCATCAGTGAAGCATGGTGGTGGTAGTGTCATGGCGTGGGCATGTATGGCTGCTAATGGAACTAGTTCTCTTGTATTTATTAATGATGTGACTGCTGACAAAAGCAGCAGGATGAATTCTGAAGTGTTTCGGGCAACATTATCTGCTCATATTCAGCCAAATCCTTCAGAACTCATTGGACGGCGCTTCACAGTGCAGATGGACAATGACCCAAAGCATACTGCAAAAGCAACCAAAGAGTTTTTTTAAGGGAAAGAAGTAGAATGTTATGCAATGGCCAAGTCAATCACCTGACCTGAATCCGATTGAGCATGCATTTCACTGAAGACAAAACTGAAGGGAAAATGCCCCAAGAACATGCAGGAACTGAAGACAGTTGCAGTAGAGGCCTGGCAGAGCATCACCAGGGATAAAACTCAGCGTTTGGTGATGTCTATGCATTCCAGACTTCAGACTGTAATTGACTGCAAAGGATTTGCAACCAAGTATTAAAAAGTGAAAGTTTAATTTATTATTATTCTGTTTCATTACTTTTGGTCCCTTAACAAGTGGGAGGCACATATGCAAACTGTTGTAATTCCTACACCGTTCACCTGATTTGGATGTAAATACCCTTTAAATTAAAGCTGACAGTTTGCAGTTAAAGCACATCTTGTTTGTTTCATTTCAAATTCATTGTGGTGGTGTATAGAGCCAAAAATAATATAATTGTGTTGATGTCCCAATATTTATGGACCTGACTGTATATACCTTCTATATAGTGCATTTGGGTAGTGCAGCATTTGTTTGCGGTTTAGCTTCGTTACCTCAGCTACAGATAGTGACAAACGACATTGGAACAAATAATTTCTACTGGTGTGATCAGGGGCGTTGCTAGGGTCTCAAAAGATCCGGGGCACAAGCCCCAATAAATATGTTGCCCTCCGCACTTTGCTGTACTTGCTATACAGCAGCACTTACCTGTCATATCATCTTCTCTGTAGATCTTCTCTCTCATCATCTTCTCCACTCGGTCTGGACAACTCTCAGCCGCCTCGCCTCTGCAGAGTGTGACACACAGACATCTTAGCTTCCTCACATTCTATCATTATCCCCCAACTGGAGTCCCGACAGTGTTATCCTGCTGCTTGCTGTGCCCCCCTCCCGCCCTCCCAATACCCCCAAATACTATCCTGAAGAAACATTACTGCCCCCCATAGTAATAGTACTCCTCATAGTCCCACCAATAGTAATTCGCTTCTAGAATGCCCTCATTAGTAACACTGCCCCAACCGTAATAATGCTCCTCAACAATGCCCCCATTATTAGAAGAGCCCTCCAATATTAATAATACCATCATAGAGTCCCCAGTAGAAATAAGGCCCCCTATTGTTCCCCCAGTGGTAATAAAGCTCCCTACAGACCCCTCAGTAGTAATAAGGCCCCCATAGTGCGCTTAGTAGAAATAAGGTTCTGCAAAATTGGAATGCACAAGGATGTCATTCGTATTTTTTGCGGATCCGTTTTTTGCAGACCGCAAAATACATACAGTTGTGTGCATGAGGCCTAACAGTTATGTGAAATGGCCACTTTTGGGGAGAACACTTCTATACCTCCTTCCTGATGGTGATCTTACTACAGATATTGTACATGCTGGATTAAGGGTGCTTTAACACTAGCGGCAGGGGCAGTGGCGTTGCTAGGGTCTCTAAAGATCTGGGGCCCAAGCCCCAATGGATATGGCCCAGTCCAGCCACCCCTCTCCCCACACACCGCATTTTGTATTACTTGCTATACAGCAGCACCTACTTGTCACATCCAGGGCCTACCAGATGACATCTACTCTGATGTAGATCTTCTCTGTCATCATCTTCTCCATTTGTTCCGTAGAAAATTCTTTCAGCCCCCTCTTCTCTGTAGAGTGTGACACATTATCACGGTTGGGGGCACTGTGAGGAACTCACATTTCTATCATCATCTCCCAACCTGGAGTCCCCACAGTGTTATCCTGCTGCTCAATGTGCTCCCCAATACCCCCAAATACTATCCTGAAGAAAAATTTGTGCCCCTATAGTAATACTGGCCCCTACAGTGCCCCCAACCTTGATAATGCTCCCGAAGAGTGCCCCCCATTAGTAGAAGAGCCTTCCAGTAATAATAATACCCTCACAGAGCCCCCAGTAGAAATAAGGCCACCTATTGTTCCCCCAGTGGTAATAAATCTCTCTAGAGACCACTTAGAAGTTAAGTAGTAATACGGCCCCCATAGTGCTCTTAGTAGTAATAAGGTGGATTTATAAGACCCTCCTATAGAGCCCCCAGTAGTAATAAGACTGCCTATAATGTCCCCTGGATCTGCAGTGCCCCCTGCAGTTATAATCCTCCCTCCACCATACAGTCCCATGTAAATAACATCACCTCCTCCCCAGCCGCCTCCAACGCACAATCCCATGTAAACATCACCCCCTAAGGCTACTTTCACACTTGCGTTCGTGCGGATCTGTCCTGTACTTGTACAGGACGGATCCGCACCGATAATGCAAACGAATGCATCCGTTCAGGACCGATTTGTTTCTATTCGATTTGAATTTCTAAGTCCCAATACGGATCCGTCCTGACTTACATTGAAAGTCAATGGGGGACGGATCTGTTTACAATTGCACCATTTTGTGTCAATGCAAAGGGATCCATCCCCATTGACCTACATTGTAAGTCAGGACGGATCCGTTTGGCTCTGCAAGGCCATGCGGACACAAAAACGCTACTTGCAGCATTTTGGGGTCCGCCTCCAAAACGGAACGGGGGGTCGTACGGAGCCGAACAAATGCATTCTGAATGGATCCGCATCCATTCAGAATGCATTGCGGTTAAACTGATGCATTTGGGGCTGCTTGTGAGAGCCTTGAAACGGGTCTCACAAGCGGATCCCCAAACGCAAGTGTGAACGTAGCCTAAACATTAAGTCCCATGTACATAAACATCATTCCCCCCCACCATCCACTTTCAACATACAGTCCCATGTAAATAACATCACTCCCTCCCCCAGCCACCTCAAGCACATAGTTCCATGTCAATAACATCCCTCCCTTCAGCCCTAACATACATCCCAGTTAAATAACTACAACTTCCAGCATTGCTCTGCTTCTCCCTTCACTTCACTCATGCACAGACATCACCATTAGGCTCCTTCTCCTCTTCACTCCGGTCCAATCCTGCACTGGTCACATGATGGTGACATCATCCAGGTCATCCTATCACAGCGTGTTTTGCTGATCACATGACCTGTGATGTCATCACAGGTCCTTTATCTCTTCCCAGTGTATTAGATTCAATTGTATTGCCGTTCTGTGTACGGCAATACAGTTGTATCTAGCAGGCAGGCAGGACATTCTGGGCATGGGAAAAAAACATCCGGGACCCAGGCCCCGAATGTTTTAACCTAAAGACGCCCCTGGGTGTGATATACTTGTTGCCCCCCCAAAAAAAAGTTTAACAGTAAAATTGTTATTTAGTTTCCACATAATGTACATCGAGCCACATAATGACAATTTCTTGTCGGGTTAATGCCCAATTTTTAAGGGCCGTACTCCTGTGGCCTAAAAGAAAAAAAAATTCTAGCCCCCAACAGGGCACATTTCAGAGAATTTCCTTTTAAGACGCATACAAAATGTACCCTGATTAAGATACATATTTTTTGTTGGAATTTTTGTCATTGATCCTCCTCTAGTTTGTCACTGTCCATGTTGTGGAGTAAGTATTTGGTGGCTGCAAATATGACCTGAAGGTTTTTCAGGATTGCCTGCTATTAAAGTGAATGGGGCTCACCGCGAACTTGCGGTTCACAAAGATTTAATCTCGTTCGCGCGATCGCGTTCACGAACCGTCCCTGCCGATGCTTGTCCATCACTAGTTGTAAGGCACTGACGGATCACTGAGGACGCTGACACTGTCTGCTACGTACTGCTTCACCATCTTCTAAAACTTTTCGCTCCTAGGCCACGCATCAGGGTGAGGGTGCTGGCGGGGTGTCATGAAACTGTCCCAGGCCTTGGAGAGTGTTTCCCTGCCTATGTTGGAACTGCCGTGTGTTCCCCTTGTCTCCCCTCCTTGTTTGCCCAAGGAAGTACGGACTCTACCGCCAGCATTGTCAGATATAATTTTTTGGAGCAATTTTTCAACAAGGACCTTCTGGTATTGCACCGTTTTGCTCGTACTCTCTGCCAGAGGTATGAGAGATGAGAAGTTCTCTTTGTAGCGGGGGTCGAGAAGGGTGAACACCCAGTAATTTGTGTTGTCTAAATGGCGTATCACGCGCTGGTCGCGGGAAAGGCAGCCTAACATGAAGTCAGCCATGTGTGCCAGAGTACCAACAGGCAAGACTTCGCTGTCTTCATCACTCAATCTCCTCATCCTCTTCTTCCTCTTCTGCCCACCGATGCTGAACAGATGAAATTAAACTTCCATGGGTACTACCCTCTGTAGTGGAGGCAACCGCCTCCTGCTCCTCCTCCTCCTCTTCATCGTCCAATTCGCGCTGAGAAGGCGGACGGAGGGTGGTCTGGCTATCACCCTGTGTAATGTCTTCCCCCATTTCCACCTCTTCCACATACAAAGCATCGTCCTTAATTGGGAGCAGCGAGCATTTGAGTAGACACAGTAGTGGGATGGTTACGCTGATAATAGCGTTATCGCCGCTCACCATCTGTGTTGATTCCTCAAAGTTTCTTAAAAGGTCACAGAGGTCAGACATTCATGCCTCTCGTCGCTTCTGATTAGCGGAAGCTGACTGGAAAGGCGACGACCATGTTGCCGCTGGTATTCCACTACTGCCCTCTGCTGCTCACAAAGCCTGGCCAACTTGTGGAACGTGGAGTTCCAGCGTGTGCTCACATTGCACAACAGCCAGTGAGCTGGCAAGTTAAAGCGCTGCTGCAGCATTGACAGACAGGCTGAAGCTGTTGATGACTTTGAAAAAATGTGTACACACGCGGCGCACCTTCACCAGTAGCTCAGGCAAATTGGGGTAGGTTTTGAGAAACCGCTGAACCACTAAGTATAAGATGTGGGCTAGGCATGGTATGTGTGTGAGCTTGCCGAGCTCCAAAGTCGCCACCAAGTTACGGCAATTATCACACACAACCATGTCTGGTTGTAAGCTGAATGGCGATAGCCACAGCTCAGTCTGGTCTCTTATCCCCTGCAACCGTTCTGCGGCGGTGTGCTGTTTGTCTCCTAAGCATATGAGCTTAAGCACAGCCTGTTGATGCTTGCTTACTGCAGTGCTACACTGCTTCCAGCTACCGGCTGATGGCTGACTGGTGCTTCATGTGGATAATTTGGAGGTGGAAGTGGAGGAGGTGGTGGAGGAGGAGAACTGGGGGTTGGAGCCACCAACGTAGGTGCTGGAGGAAACCCTGATGGAATTAGGGCCCGCAATCCTCGGCGTCGGTAGCACCTGTGCCATCCCAGAGTATGACTCACTGTCATGGAACCATGAACCAGACGTACAACAAGAGATAAGTGGAAAATAAGAAGGTTTTATTGAAGAGCAAGCCGTAAGCAAAGTCCAAACGGATGGCTAAACCGAAGCAGGGTCTTGCGGAGACAGAGGTCAGGAACCAGAAGGGTAGTCAGACGAAGCCAGGAACAGGAACCAACGGGGTAGTCAGACGAAGCCGGAATCAGGAACCAACGGGGTAGTCAGACGAAGCCGGAATCAGGAACCAACGGGGTAGTCAGACGAGGCCAGGATCAGGAACCAGAAGCAGCAGCAGTCTTGGAAGCATGTGAACACAGGAGGACCAAGCAAGGAACTGAAGCCACAGACCTCCTATATATATGAGCTGGGCATCCAGCTCCTCCCAGTGGGAAGGAGGAGCCGCAGGGTGGGAGGCTACAAGAAAACCCAGAAACCAAGATGGCCGCCAGCACATGTCAAACGAAGGGAACAGCAAGGAGGTAAGACCATGACAGTACCTCCCCCTCAAGGGCCCCTCCTCCGCGGAGTAAGGAACGGTTTCTGAGGGAAGCGTGCGTGGAAGGCTCGGAGCAAGACAGGAGCATGGACATCTGCGGAGGGAACCCAGGAACGCTCCTCTGGACCATAACCACGCCAATGGACCAAAAACTGCACCCGGCCGCGGACCAGGCGTGAGTCCAGGATATTGCTCACCTCATACTCCTCACGATTGCCCACTTGGACCGGACGAGGCCGAGGAATCGAGGAAGTGAAACGATTACACACCAGTGGCTTCAACAGGGAGACATGAAACACGTTGGAGATCCGCATGCCAGGAGGAAGCGCAAGGGCATAGGCTACCGGGTTTACCCTGCGAAGCACTCGGAAGGGACCAACAAAGCGAGGCGCCAGCTTGGGAGTGGGCACTCGAAGGTTGAGGTTGCGGGTGGACAACCATACGCGGTCTCCGACCTGGTAGGAAGGAGCGGGCGCTCGTCTGCGATCAGCCTGGAGTTTCTGGCGCTGCGCAGAGACCTCAAGGGACCTCTGGATCTGTACCCAAGAAGCACGTAGGACGGAAAGGTGATCCTCCACAGCCGGAATATCCTGGGGAGAGAATACCTCCGGTAACACGGCAGGTTGGAACCCATAATGGGCCATGAAGGGAGACGTCCCAGAGGAAGAGTTCACCGCCGTGTTCCTGGCAAACTCAGCCCAAGGCAGGAGGTCAACCCAATTGTCTTGGTGATCGGAGACATAGCAACGAAGGAATTGCTCCAAGGCCTGATTGGATCGTTCTGCGGCCCCATTGGACTGAGGGTGGTAGGCCGAGGAGAAAGAGAGATGAATCCCCAACTGGGAGCAAAAGGCGCGCCAGAACCTGGACACAAACTGACTCCCCCGATCCGACACAATCTCCTTGGGCAAACCGTGCAACCGGAAGACCTCCCTGGCAAAAATCGAGGCCAACTCTTGTGCAGAGGGTAACTTCTTGAGAGGAACACAGTGGCACATTTTGGAAAACCGATCCACAATCATGAGAATGACCGTATGGCCTCGGGATGCAGGGAGGTCCACAATGAAATCCATCCCCAGGTGTGACCATGGACGCTCCCCGGTGGCTATGGGTTGCAAAAGACCCAACGGAAGGTGCCGAGGGGACTTACTCTGGGCACAAACGGAGCATGCCGCTACATATGCGGCGATGTCGGAACGTAGAGAAGGCCACCAGAACAGACGTGAAACCGCCCAGGACAGCTGATTCTTTCCAGGGTGCCCCGCGGCCTTGGAGTTATGGTAGGTTCGCAACAACCGAGTGCGCAACTCCTCAGGCACAAAACATCTGCCGTTGGGTCTCCCAGAGGGAGCACCAGATTGAGCCGCCAAAATCTGCTCACCCAGAGGAGAAGTCAGGCTGGTGCGAATAGCGGCCAGGATCTGATTCGGGGGTATGACCGTAGTCGGAATCGACTCCTCCCCGGACAGCTCGGAGTACTGCCGTGATAAGGCATCCGCTCTGATGTTCTTGGAGCCGGGTAGGTAGGAGACCACGTAATTAAAACGTGACAAGAACAGAGCCCATCTGGCCTGACGTGGTGTCAATCTCTTGGCCTCAGAGAGGTAGGTCAGATTCTTGTGGTCCGTCAGGATGAGAACCGGAACCACCGAGCCCTCGAGCAAGTGCCTCCATTCTTTAAGGGCCTGCACGATGGCCAATAACTCCCTGTCACCAATCTGATAGTTGCACTCCGCGGAAGACAGTTTCCGGGAGTAAAACCCACAAGGAAGCAGAGGACCCTCTGGTGTTCTACGCTGAGACAGGAGGGCGCCTACTCCCGTCTCAGACGCGTCCACCTCGAGGACAAAAGGCAACCCAGGGTTGGGATGCGACAGAATCGGAGCCGACACAAAGGCGGACTTTAGAGCCTCAAAAGCTCGGATGGCCTCGAGCGGCCAGACCTGAGGATTACTGCCCTTCCTGGTCAGATCCGTGAGAGGCTTGGCTAGCATGGAAAAGTCCCTGATGAACTTCCGATAATAATTGGCGAAGCCCAAAAAGCGCTGCAGGGCACGAAGCCCACTGGGCTGGGGCCACTGTAAGACAGCCGAAACCTTCTCAGGATCCATGGAGAACCCCTCAGCGGAAATGATGTAACCTAAGAAGGTTACCTGGGATCGGTGAAATTCGCATTTCTCAAGCTTACCGAACAGCTTGTTCTCTCGTAAGCGTTGCAACACTCGTCTGACATCCAGAATGTGGGCCTCCATGGATGCAGAATATACCAAGATGTCATCCAAATAGACCACCACACACTGCTGCAACAGGTCACGGAAAACATCGTTGATGAATTCCTGGAAGACTGCGGGCGCATTGCACAACCCAAAGGGCATAACCAAGGATTCATAATGACCGGTCCTGGTGTTAAACGCGGTCTTCCACTCATCGCCCGCCTTGATCCTTACCAGGTTATATGCCGCCCTCAGGTCGAGTTTGGTAAAGACCGTGGCCCCTTTGAGGCGATCGAACAGCTCGGAAATCAAGGGTATCGGGTAAGCGTTCTTGATCGTGATGCGATTGAGACCCCTGTAATCGATGCAAGGCCTCAACTCGCCGCCCTTCTTTTTCACAAAGAAAAATCCAGCCCCTGCCGGGGACGAGGATTTGCGAATGTGTCCGCGTGAAAGCGCCTCCCTCACGTACTCCTCCATGGCCTCATTCTCCGCTACCGACAGTGGATAGACTTTGCCACGAGGAGGAACGGCACCGGATTGTAACTCTATGGCACAATCGTATGGGCGGTGCGGAGGTAGGGCAACCGCGCGCACCTTATCGAATACATCCCGGTACTCTTCGTATTCAGGAGGCAACAGAGAGTCCGAGGAAGTACACAGCAACTTGACAGGCCCATGGATGCAACTAGCCCCACACTGCGGTGACCACGAGAGGATCTCGACCGATCTCCAATCGAAAGTCGGATTATGCTTCTGGAGCCAGGGGTACCCCAAGACCACCGAGTAGTGTGGAGACGAAATAACCTGGAGACAGACCGACTCTCTGTGAACGGCACCAATGGCTATCCCCACTGGAAGGGTCTCATGAGTCACGTGTGGCGGCAGAAGGGGTCTGCCGTCTATCGCCTCAAGAGCCAGTGGGGAACCTCGAGGCTGCAGAGGAATGGAATTGGCGGCAACGAACACTCTATCAATGAACAAACCACCAGCACCAGAGTCCACCAACGCCTGGGTCGTCACCGAGCCCCCGACCCAGGAGAGGACAACCGTGATCAGTGGTTTGTCAACACGGGAAACCGGGGACGAGGAGACTCCACCCAAGATCTGCCCCAAACAGGACCTCAGGTGCGAGCGTTCTCCCGGACGGTTCGGACATGCCAACCGAAAATGCCCACCGAGACCACAGTACATGCATCGGCCCTCGCGTCTCCGGAGTACCCTCTCCCCCTCAGACAGGCGAGCAAACCCCCGCTGCATGGGTTCACCCCCAGACAAGTCATCCCCAGGAGGCGTGGGAGGAGAGGGAGGCACGGGTGGGACAGCAAACGTAGGCGCCAATCTGTTAGGAGACCTCCGCAGGCTCTCCTTAAAGGAAGGTCTCTCCCTGAGTCTGGTGTCAATCAAAATCAGGAAAGAAATAAGAGACTCGAGCTCCACTGGTAGGTCCTTAGCTGCAACCTCATCCTTCAAGGCATCCGAGAGACCATGAGAGAAAGCAGCGACCAGAGCCTCATTATTCCAGCCCACCTCTGCTGCCAGGGTACGAAACTCAATGGCGTATTCAGCTACGGATCGTGAACCCTGTCTGATGGACATAAGGAGCTTCGCAGCAGAGGTAGCACGAGCCGGCACATCGAATACCTTCCGAAGAGAAGCAACAAAACCGGAAAACTCGGCAACCACCGGATTGTTGTTCTCCCATAAAGGGCTGGCCCAGGCCAAGGCCTTGTCCGAGAGCAGCGAGATCAAGAAGCCCACCCTTGATCTCTCAGTAGGAAAGGCATGTGGCAGCAACTCGAAGTAAATGCCCACCTGGTTAAGGAAACCTCGGCACTGAGTTGGCTCTCCCCCAAAGCGCTGTGGAAGGGGGGCAGAACCGGTCATACCCTGAAACACCACAGGCGCAGCAACAGGTGTCAGGGTAGACTCTGGCGCAACAACCGGAGCGGCAGTAGGAGCGGGCCCAGGAGCGACAACCGACCCATCGGCAACGGAAGCTAAATGAGCCGTGCGTTCAAGCAGGGTTTGCAACGCCACAGCGAACCGAACCAACAGGTGATCCTGCTGATCAAGTCTGGCAACCAGCGTAGGTAGCGAGGGTGGCCCTGTACCGTCAGAATTCATGGCTTGGTCCTAATGTCATGGAACCATGAACCAGACGTACAACAAGAGATAAGTGGAAAATAAGAAGGTTTTATTGAAGAGCAAGCCGTAAGCAAAGTCCAAACGGATGGCTAAACCGAAGCAGGGTCTTGCGGAGACAGAGGTCAGGAACCAGAAGGGTAGTCAGACGAAGCCAGGAACAGGAACCAACGGGGTAGTCAGACGAAGCCGGAATCAGGAACCAACGGGGTAGTCAGACGAAGCCGGAATCAGGAACCAACGGGGTAGTCAGACGAGGCCAGGATCAGGAACCAGAAGCAGCAGCAGTCTTGGAAGCATGTGAACACAGGAGGACCAAGCAAGGAACTGAAGCCACAGACCTCCTATATATATGAGCTGGGCATCCAGCTCCTCCCAGTGGGAAGGAGGAGCCGCAGGGTGGGAGGCTACAAGAAAACCCAGAAACCAAGATGGCCGCCAGCACATGTCAAACGAAGGGAACAGCAAGGAGGTAAGACCATGACACTCACTCCCGGCCTCCACAATGTTCACCCAGTGTGCCGTCAGGGAAATGTAGCGTCCCTGGCCAAATGCACTTGTCCATGTGTCCGTGGTTAAGTGGACCTTCCCAGTAACTGCGTCGGTCAGGGCACGTGTGACGTTTCGGGACACATGTTGGTGTAAGGCGGGCACGGCAAACCTTCGAAAAATAGTGGCGGCTGGGGACAGAGTACCTGCGGGACGGCCGCCGACATCAGGCTGCGGAAGGCCTCAGTGTCCATAAGCCTAAATAGCAACATTTCCAGGGCCAGCAATTTGGAAAGGTGCGCATTTAGTGCTATATCCTGTGGGTGGGTGGCTGGGTATTTGCACTTGCGTTCAAATGCCTGGGATAATAACATTTGAACGCTGCGCTGAGATCCATAAGTGGATGTGCTAGCTGATGGTGCTTGCGAAGGTCCAGGTGCAGGGCAGGAGGTATCCTCGCCTACCCCTTCGGCAGGCGATTGGCCAGCAAGTACCATAGGGGAAGAGGAAGCAGTGGTGTTACTTGCAGACACAGATATTGGACCCAGGCATTCGTCTTACTTAATATGGTGCTTGGGTGGCATGTGGCGGATAATGCTTGTGGTGGTGAGGTTGCTAGTGTTTACGCCCCAGCTCATTTTGGTGTGGTACAGGTTGCAAACTACTATTCTTTTGTTTTACGTACTTTCCTTAAAAAAGTGCCATACTGTGGAACACCTACCCCTTGGCAAGGGAGATTTACGCAAGGGGGTGCTCTGGAAAACAGTTACGGGCCTGTTTGGTGTGGCCCGCCTTCTCCCTTTTGCCATCCCACTGCCTCTTACAGCCTGTTGCTATGCTGCAGATCCTTCCCCCTCTGTACTGCTGTCCTTGCCAGCTTTCCACCTTCCCAGGTTGGGTCAGTGACCTCATCGTCCACCACCTCCTCTTCCACTTCCTCACTCTGATCATCCTCTTGTTTTGTTTACCTAACCACAACCTCAGTGATTGACAACTGTGTCTCATCCTCTTGAGACAGTAATTGCGGTTGACTCATTGGCAACTGTGTCTCATAAACATCCACCTTGTGAAAAACTAATTGCCGTTCCCCACCGTCATGTTCTTGTGACTGTGGATGCTCAAGATCTCATGTCCCTCTTCAAGCGTCCTGGACTTGGTGAAAGACAGGGTAGTGCTTAACCAACTGGAAGCATTATCTGCTGCAAGCCAACCAACCACCTGGTCGCACTGGTCTGACTTCAAGAGTCTTGTCCTGCGACGCCCAACAAACTGGGACATGAAGCTAGGTATCGTGAATGATTGTTTTTCTTGTGCTCTGGCAGCAGGCACAGGTTCAATGCACCCAGGGCCACGGCCTCGGCGTGAACCATCAGCATCACTGACCTTTCCTGGTCCCTTACTGCTCACCTTGCGCATATTAAATGTTATATGCACGCTTGACACACAAGATGTGGCACGGAAGTCACAGTTCACAGCAAGCACAGTATATGGAAAAAATACTTAAAAGTATGGCAAAAGGAAAATAGATTTCACTTATATTTTTCCTATCTCTGGTCCTGACACACAGAAGTACTGATGGACAAACATCTGCCGGGACGGTTCGCAAACGCAATCAAATGTTCGCTAACCACAGGTTGCCGGCGGTGTGTCCCATACATTTAAATGGCAGGCGAACCTGAAAAACCTTCAGCTCATATTTGCAGCCAAGAAATAATTACTAGAAGTTCACAAATAGTCCCACAACATGGACAGTGACATACCAGATGTATTATTTGAATTTGCGATCTCCATTCATTATTTTTTTCAATGCGAAATATTGGCAATATAATTTTCGCGTATGCGCATGCGCAAATGCACTATACAGAATCCAAATGCACTATAAGGAAAGTATATTGGTATATAACACCCCACTTCAATCAGTTTTTTGGGGGGACGACTGGTATATCACACCAGTAGAAATTATTTGTTCCAATAACGCTTGTCCCTCTATATACCTTTAGTATCGCAGCAGAACCGCACACAACTGCCGCACAATACAAATGCACTATTATAGACTTTCTAAAATAGAAAGTATATTATAACATTGTACAAGGAAGACAATCCATTAGATTATACATAAAGATAAAACGTAACCTTTAATAATGTTACTATGAGGGTCCATTCACACATTCGTAAGTGTTTTGAAAATCTGCTAAACACGGACACTGGCAATGTGCATTCCGCAATTCGTGGACCGCACATCGCCGGACTATAATGGAAAATGCCTAATCTTGCCTGCAATTGCGGACAAGTATAGGACATGTTCTATTTTTTGGCGGAAACGGAAGCATGGATGCAGAAGTGCGGATCCGTAAATTATAGCACATTCCGGCCCGATTGAAAATGAATGGGTTTGTACCCATTCCGCAAAATTGCGGAACGGATGCGACCCATTTTGCGGACGTGTGAATGGAAAAGATATCCCTCAAAATGAAAATAAATTAAATTGTTAAAGTTAAGCAAAAAGCATAGATGTGGTAGGCAATAACAAGTGCTTGGCGGCACTAAATCAGGTGCTCGGCGGCACCAAATGAGAAACCATATGTCCTACAACAATCCGGGGGGTTCCACTGCACATCCATGAATCCCGGAGGGAAAGCAAAGAACATCTATCCCTAGGCTAGATGATGATGTGGTATTGAAGGACAGGGTGGGCAAAGAACTGTCCCTGATATTGCCCTACAGAGGGGTGCTATTCTGGCCCTGATAGCCTAACTACAGACCACCCGCCCTGATAAGAGCGACCCCGTCCGGAACATTACCCTATGTAAAAATGGCCCTAGTAAGCCCCTAGCCCCTAGGCCCCTGACTTCCAGGAGATCACTATATAGATCTATGTGTTTTTGACTCATTATAAAAGTATATTATAAGTATATCGCACCACTCTGTGTATCACACCTATCGACAGCATACCTATACCAATCCTTAAAAATACTTTTGTGGCCCTATTAGCTAGCGTCTGGTGTCCCTAACAGCCTGTCCCTGCTCCACACAGCAACCTCTCCCTACACTGGCAAAACATTGAATGTAACATGGCGTCCAGATCAGGTTTATTTATAAGGTAGGAGGTATGTCCATGTGCTGAAACGTCTTAATTGGCTGTCCTGTACCACCTGATGGATGTGTCATGGTCAAAGTTCTTCACAATGTAAAAGAATATGGCGGGCGTGAATATCTCCATATGTTCGCATGTTTGGTGAATCACGAACACGCAAAGTTTGCCGCGAAACGATCGCCGGGCGAACCGCAAGGCCATCTCTACACAGAAGGTATTGGACAGATGTCTCTAGTCACTGCAGACACCCTCTATAGAAAAATTATTGAAAATGATGTAAAAAATATATTAGTTTTCAGTTATAATTTTCCAATTTCTGGCCCTGACACACAGAAGGTATTGGTCAGATGTCCCAAGTCACTGGTGACACCCTCTATAGAAAAATTATTAAAAATGGAAATAATTTTCTGTTATATTTCTCCAATTTCTGGCCCTGACAAAAAGAAGGTATTGAACAGATGTCACAAGTCACTGCTGACACCCTCTATATAAAAAGTATTGAAAATGATGGAAAAATATAGTAATTTTATGTTATATTTCTCTAATCTCTGGCCCTGACACACAAAAGGCATAATACAGATGTCAAAAAACAAGGGGATCCGCTCACTTCTGTTTCCCTCAGGACAGGTGCTCCAATCCAAAAATGAGTCACCCCTCAAAATGGTAAGTAAATATGTAAAAAGGAAGGATTGGTCACTCTTATATGGAAATATAGGGTATTTGTTTTATTAATATTACTAATATAAGTTAAAATGCAAAAACAATAATATAAAATACATAAGATAGAACAATCTCCTATATCTATTCTCTATTTGTAATGTATATAACAAAGACGATAATAATTTCAATGCTGGACAGAAAACAGTGTCACAGTGTCTCCACCTGGATTTGATAGTCTGTTGTGTGGAAGACAAATTGATACAAATATTCGCCCAGTGATTTGGATACAGTTTCAGTTGAATAAATGAATCAGCTGTATAATGGTAGAGAATGAGTCTCTAATATTTGTGTCAAAGTCCATATATATGAACGTAATCCCACTCGTTGTTTCTGCTCCTTTTCTTGATGTTATAGTATATGGCACTAATAGTCCATGCAAAATGCTTTGAAACACAGTGAGTATAGACGAATTGGCCGCTATAGGCCGATGTTGCACCGTATGCGTCTGCTGACTGATGTACTATATTTATAAGAATTATCGCTGTATGTACAATTTCAGTCTTCACAGACAATGTATTTGATCGGTGTTAACTGGATGTTATACCCACTGGGATAGTGGGCTTACCTTAGTTGAAGCCGTCGGATAGAGGTAAGGGCTTGAATGCGAGACCCTGCTTAGCTGGATCAGCCGGCGTCCCGGCTGTAGGGCTGCTCGCGTCCCACGTGTTCTCCGCGGGAAATTTGAACCGGATATGCAAAGTCCTTCTCTCTCAGCGCTGGTAAATGACGTATTGCGATGATTTCAACAATGGATCCAAGAGTTTCTTTTTCTTTATAGTGCACTTGGTAGAAGATGGGGTATTCGTCCAAAGGTGTGACGCTAGACGCGTTTCGGGGAAACACTGTCCCCTTCCTCAGTAGCATACTCCCATCTTGTAAAACCTCGTAATTTATACTGATGTTGGTTATCACCAAGGTCCGGACTGGACTCTGGAGTGTTTCATTCAGGGTCAATGTAGCATTTTTAAATATTTTAATGCATTGTTTTCATATCTCGATCTGAGTCATTGTCATATTTGTACCTAACATTTTGGTCTACAGATATAGGGTATCATATCAGATATTGATATTTCATTTCTTAATTTTAAACATATGATAAAAATACACTTTAAAAGTATGTAAAAATATAAATAGATAATACCAAACATACTCAAGTCTGTTATTCCAAAGCTTTTTTAGAGGGTTTGTTCATCCTTCATTTAGATCTTCTTTTCATTAAAAAACACACTTCACTTCCAAAAAACGCACCTTATTACAAAAAACGCAGATGCGGTTTTGCTGCGTTTTCTACAAATTTGATGCGCCCTTTCTCCTCTTTCACTTCCCAAGTGTCCAATATTATTCAAAGATGTTATATATATGCTATCTCCTATTGTGCGGTGTATATAGTAATAGATGTAGTAGTAGTAGAAGAAGTGATAAGATGATAAAGGGGTGGCACGTGTGGGGTAGAGGGAGAGTCGTGGTGCTGGGAAAAACAGCCTGACAACGACTCTACATCGACACCCACACGGACCACCCATATTCTATATAAACCCAAAAATTTCTAACTCCGCATTTAGGCCTCTAGGTAAGAGACTACCAAATTCATAGATTTTTCTAGATTCCGCTCTTGATAGTCTCTCAATTTGGTTGCCTCCTCGCCAATGTTTCTCCACCCTTTCCAGTGCCATGAAAGACAGACCCTTAGGGTTTTGTTGATGTACGTCCTTGAAGTGCTTGGACAGCGAGTGTTTTTCATACCCTTTAGAGATATTATTAAGGTGTTCCGCTATCCTAACCTTCAAGGTACGTTTGGTCCGCCCAATATATTGTCTCTGACATGGACACTGGATTAGGTAGATAACATTGGTGGAGTTACATGTGAGAAAGTGCTTGATGGTCATAGTGTGTGAGTTTTGTGTGGAGGTGGCTGTGGTTGTTTTCCTTGGGAATTTGGTCTTCCTACATCCCAAACAACTACCACATCTGTAAAAGCCCTTCTGTTGGAGCCAGTTGGTTACTTGGCCTTTTTTCTTTCTTTCTTTTACTGAAGGAGCTATTTGGATTCCCAAATTGGGGGCTCTTGAATATATGATTTTGGGGATTGGTGGTAGGAGCATCCCTATAGTTTTGTCCCTATGTAGATGATGCCAATGGGATTTTATAATGGATTCTATTTGTTTGGCCTGAGTGTTGTATGGTAAAATGATTCTAAACTCAGAATTATTTTCTTTTTTACATTTTTGTGTTGGTTCAAAGAAGGTTTTCCTGTCCAACTCTTTTACTTTGACAAGGGCCTCATTAATAATTGTATCTGGGTAGTTCTTTTCCTTGAACTGTTTGCTCATAATTATGGCTTCCTCCTCAAACTTGTCCTCTTCCGTGCAGTTGCGCTTAAGACGGCGGAACTGCCCGAATGGGACGTTGATTAGCCACCTTGGTAGGTGGCAGCTTGAGAAAGGAATATAGCCATTCCTGGCCGTGGGTTTATGGAAAGTGTTACATACATATTTGTTGTTTTTTCGTATGATCTCGATATCCAAAAATTCCACTCTCTCACTCCCAATGTTGGAGGTGAACTTTAAGTTGTTTTCATTATCATTGATCTCCTCAACAAATTTGTTCAAATTTTCTTGTGTTCCACCCCAAATAAAGATGACATCGTCTATATATCGCCGCCACAGGACCAGGTCTGCCCCCAGGATCGGGTCGATGTTATTTATCTCCCACTGAGCCAAAAATAAATTGGCATAGCTGGGGGCAAACCTGGTCCCCATGGCGGTTCCCCTCCTCTGCAGGTAAAATTGATCAGAGAAGAGGAAATAATTATGATGTAGGATGTGGTTAACACCCTCCAACATGAATTCTATTTGGTTCTCTTCCCACGTCGTACCCTTAGATAATTGTTCCCTCAAAGCTGAGATACCCTGATTATGATCAATGATGGTATAGAGGGACTGGACGTCCAGGGTACCCATTATCCAATGGTCCTGGGCGTCCAGGCTCTCCAAGAGCCCTACAATATCAGTGGTGTCACGTATATAAGATCTGATCTTCCTCACCTCAGGCTGGAGTAGGGTATCTATATACTGAGATAGGTTCACTGTGAGGGATCCAATTCCCGAAATAATCGGGCGGCCCGGTGGGTCCACAACGCTTTTGTGGACCTTTGGTAGGCAGTAGAAAATTGGTAACCTACCCGGCATGTCTAAAATAAAATTATATTCCGATTGTGTTAGAATCTTCTGTTCTAAACCTTTTTTACAATATTCTGAAAGTACCCGTCTGAAATCCTCAGTCGGGTCCTTTTTCAGAGGGATATAGGTTGTTTGATCCGCCAACTGTCTCAAGCATTCCTTATTGTATTGCTCCTCTCCCCAAATCACAATTGCCCCTCCCTTATCGGCTGGGCGGACAACTATTTTTTCATTTTTCTGTAATTCCCTTATTGCTTTTATCTCCCCATTTGTGAGGTTGTTTTTGTGTACATTTCTTATTTTTAGTTTTTCCAAATCTGCCTCCACATTTTTCTGAAATGTGGCCATTTCTGGTCCAATCTCAGATCTCGGGAATTTTTTTGACTTATTTTTTAATTGTGTGTGGATATAGGAATCTTGTGTTTGATATTCCATCATAGGTGGATTTTTAATAAAGTATTTTTTTAGGCAAATTTTCCGAATGAATTTTTGAATGCCTATATACGTGTTAAATTTGTCCAAAGAGAGTGATGGTGCAAATTTTAAACCTTTATTTAAAAGTGTGACCTGGGTGGTAGTAAGATTTATTCCACTTAAATTGATAATATTATTGTCAATAGTGTTTAATAGTGATCCCTGTGTTCCCCTCTTCCTCTTTGATCGCCGTGTCTTCCTCTTTTTTGATAATAATTTTCCCTGTGATGTGTTTCTCGTATGTTCTCCGGATTGTAATTGTCCGGGGAGTCTAGTGTCCATAATCCGTGTCTCCCTGAATCTGTTTTTGACCGTGTTTGGTTTCTCTGTACCTCTTGAGCCCTGTGTCTCAAATTGTAAGGTGCTCTGTATGTATAAGGGGTTGTCCTCCCTTGATCTATTGGTTGAGATTGTTTTGGTTTTAACCGAGGGGAATGGTGGGGGGGGGGGTTTGATCTAAAAAAGAATGATCAGCCAGGGTCTCAAACCTATTTTGTGTCGGTATATCATACCGTCTAGACTCTCTAATCTCATTATGTTTAGGCTGATGATTCTCTCTTACTTGTTCTTCCCTATTGGGTCTCCTCTCATCAGATTTGGCAGTATATTTATGTTTTTTAGTTTTTTTGGATATAATTTCTTGTTCTATTTTGTCTAGGCTCTTATGTAATCTTTCCTGCCACATCTCATATATCTGATCTTTTGGGAATTTGTCTATCTTTGATTTCAATGTCGTTATTTTATCTGTCAAATTACCCAAGATTGTGGTTCTCCTTCTGATGATTAATTCCATCAAAGCTCTAGACTGTGAATGTAGTAACTCCTCCCATTCCTTATTGAAAGTTTCACCTGCTAGATCTTGTGCTGGGGTTTTAAACAATTGTAGGCCCTTAGGGACTTTATCATGATTTAAATATAATTGGAGGGACCGTATTTCCCAAATTTGACGCAATTTTTTGTGTAAAAGGTCCTCTAACTCACGAAAGGACTCCACTATAGACTTTTCCTCTAAATTACTAGGATTTCCTCCTTCTATATCTTCAAAGCTATAGGTTTCAGCCTTGAGTTGTTTGGTTTCCATATAGTTCCATATATCCATATTGGGAGACAGAGGGAGCTGGATCTCAGATGGGTGATTGAAATTAATATGGCAAAAAACAAGGGGATCCGCTCACTTCTGTTTCCCTCAGGACAGGTGCTCCAATCCAAAAATGAGTCACCCCTCAAAATGGTAAGTAAATATGTAAAAAGGAAGGATTGGTCACTCTTATATGGAAATATAGGGTATTTGTTTTATTAATATTACTAATATAAGTTAAAATGCAAAAACAATAATATAAAATACATAAGATAGAACAATCTCCTATATCCATTCTCTATTTGTAATGTATATAACAAAGACGATAATAATTTCAATGCTGGACAGAAAACAGTGTCACAGTGTCTCCACCTGGATTTGATAGTCTGTTGTGTGGAAGACAAATTGATACAAATATTCGCCCAGTGATTTGGATAGTTTCAGTTGAATAAATGAATCAGCTGTATAATGGTAGAGAATGAGTCTCTAATATTTGTGTCAAAGTCCATATATATGAACGTAATCCCACTCGTTGTTTCTGCTCCTTTTCTTGATGTTATAGTATATGGCACTAATAGTCCATGCAAAATGCTTTGAAACACAGTAAGTATAGACGAATTGGCCGCTATAGGCCGATGTTGCACCGTATGCGTCTGCTGACTGATGTACTATATTTATAAGAATTATCGCTGTATGTACAATTTCAGTCTTCACAGACAATGTATTTGATCGGTGTTAACTGGATGTTATACCCACTGGGATAGTGGGCTTACCTTAGTTAAAGCCGTCGGATAGAGGTAAGGGCTTGAATGCGAGACCCTGCTTAGCTGGATCAGCCGGCGTCCCGGCTGTAGGGCTGCTCGCGTCCCACGTGTTCTCCGCGGGAAATTTGAACCGGATATGCAAAGTCCTTCTCTCTCAGCGCTGGTAAATGACGTATTGCGATGATTTCAACAATGGATCCAAGAGTTTCTTTTTCTTTATAGTGCACTTGGTAGAAGATGGGGTATTCGTCCAAAGGTGTGACGCTAGACGCGTTTCGGGGAAACACTGTCCCCTTCCTCAGTAGCATACTCCCATCTTGTAAAACCTCGTAATTTATACTGATGTTGGTTATCACCAAGGTCCGGACTGGACTCTGGAGTGTTTCATTCAGGGTCAATGTAGCATTTTTAAATATTTTAATGCATTGTTTTCATATCTCGATCTGAGTCATTGTCATATTTGTACCTAACATTTTGGTCTACAGATATAGGGTATCATATCAGATATTGATATTTCATTTCTTAATTTTAAACATATGATAAAAATACACTTTAAAAGTATGTAAAAATATAAATAGATAATACCAAACATACTCAAGTCTGTTATTCCAAAGCTTTTTTAGAGGGTTTGTTCATCCTTCATTTAGATCTTCTTTTCATTAAAAAACACACTTCACTTCCAAAAAACGCACCTTATTACAAAAAACGCAGATGCGGTTTTGCTGCGTTTTCTACAAATTTGATGCGCCCTTTCTCCTCTTTCACTTCCCAAGTGTCCAATATTATTCAAAGATGTTATATATATGCTATCTCCTATTGTGCGGTGTATATAGTAATAGATGTAGTAGTAGTAGAAGAAGTGATAACAGTCTAGAGCTTTGATGGAATTAATCATCAGAAGGAGAACCACAATCTTGTGTAATTTGACAGATAAAATAACGACATTGAAATCAAAGATAGACAAATTCCCAAAAGATCAGATATATGAGATGTGGCAGGAAAGATTACATAAGAGCCTAGACAAAATAGAACAAGAAATTATATCCAAAAAAACTAAAAAACATAAATATACTGCCAAATCTGATGAGAGGAGACCCAATAGGGAAGAACAAGTAAGAGAGAATCATCAGCCTAAACATAATGAGATTAGAGAGTCTAGACGGTATGATATACCGACACAAAATAGGTTTGAGACCCTGGCTGATCATTCTTTTTTAGATCAAACCCCCCCCCCCACCATTCCCCTCGGTTAAAACCAAAACAATCTCAACCAATAGATCAAGGGAGGACAACCCCTTATACATACAGAGCACCTTACAATTTGAGACACAGGGCTCAAGAGGTACAGAGAAACCAAACACGGTCAAAAACAGATTCAGGGAGACACGGATTATGGACACTAGACTCCCCGGACAATTACAATCCGGAGAACATACGAGAAACACATCACAGGGAAAATTATTATCAAAAAAGAGGAAGACACGGCGATCAAAGAGGAAGAGGGGAACACAGGGATCACTATTAAACACTATTGACAATAATATTATCAATTTAAGTGGAATAAATCTTACTACCACCCAGGTCACTTTTAAATAAAGGTTTAAAATTTGCACCATCACTCTCTTTGGACAAATTTAACACGTATATAGGCATTCAAAAATTCATTCGGAAAATTTGCCTAAAAAAATACTTTATTAAAAATCCACCTATGATGGAATATCAAACACAAGATTCCTATATCCACACACAATTAAAAAATAAGTCAAAAAAATTCCCGAGATCTGAGATTGGACCAGAAATGGCCACATTTCAGAAAAATGTGGAGGCAGATTTGGAAAAACTAAAAATAAGAAATGTACACAAAAACAACCTCACAAATGGGGAGATAAAAGCAATAAGGGAATTACAGAAAAATGAAAAAATAGTTGTCCGCCCAGCCGATAAGGGAGGGGCAATTGTGATTTGGGGAGAGGAGCAATACAATAAGGAATGCTTGAGACAGTTGGCGGATCAAACAACCTATATCCCTCTGAAAAAGGACCCGACTGAGGATTTCAGACGGGTACTTTCAGAATATTGTAAAAAAGGTTTAGAACAGAAGATTCTAACACAATCGGAATATAATTTTATTTTAGACATGCCGGGTAGGTTACCAATTTTCTACTGCCTACCAAAGGTCCACAAAAGCGTTGTGGACCCACCGGGCCGCCCGATTATTTCGGGAATTGGATCCCTCACAGTGAACCTATCTCAGTATATAGATACCCTACTCCAGCCTGAGGTGAGGAAGATCAGATCTTATATACGTGACACCACTGAGATTGTAGGGCTCTTGGAGGGCCTGGACGCCCAGGACCATTGGATAATGGGTACCCTGGACGTCCAGTCCCTCTATACCATCATTGATCATAATCAGGGTATCTCAGCTTTGAGGGAACAATTATCTAAGGGTACGACGTGGGAAGAGAACCAAATAGAATACATGTTGGAGGGTGTTAACCACATCCTACATCATAATTATTTCCTCTTCTCTGATCAATTTTACCTGCAGGGGAGGGGAACCGCCATGGGGACCAGGTTTGCCCCCAGCTATGCCAATTTATTTTTGGCTCAGTGGGAGATAAATAACATCGACCCGATCCTGGGGGCAGACCTGGTCCTGTGGCGGCGATATATAGACGATGTCATCTTTATTTGGGGTGGAACACAAGAAAATTTGAACAAATTTGTTGAGGAGATCAATGATAATGAAAACAACTTAAAGTTCACCTCCAACATTGGGAGTGAGAGAGTGGAATTTTTGGATATCGAGATCATACGAAAAAACAACAAATATGTATGTAACACTTTCCATAAACCCACGGCCAGGAATGGCTATATTCCTTTCTCAAGCTGCCACCTACCAAGGTGGCTAATCAACGTCCCATTCGGGCAGTTCCGCCGTCTTAAGCGCAACTGCACGGAAGAGGACAAGTTTGAGGAGGAAGCCATAATTATGAGCAAACAGTTCAAGGAAAAGAACTACCCAGATACAATTATTAATGAGGCCCTTGTCAAAGTAAAAGAGTTGGACAGGAAAACCTTCTTTGAACCAACACAAAAATGTAAAAAAGAAAATAATTCTGAGTTTAGAATCATTTTACCATACAACACTCAGGCCAAACAAATAGAATCCATTATAAAATCCCATTGGCATCATCTACATAGGGACAAAACTATAGGGATGCTCCTACCACCAATCCCCAAAATCATATATTCAAGAGCCCCCAATTTGGGAATCCAAATAGCTCCTTCAGTAAAAGAAAGAAAGAAAAAAGGCCAAGTAACCAACTGGCTCCAACAGAAGGGCTTTTACAGATGTGGTAGTTGTTTGGGATGTAGGAAGACCAAATTCCCAAGGAAAACAACCACAGCCACCTCCACACAAAACTCACACACTATGACCATCAAGCACTTTCTCACATGTAACTCCACCAATGTTATCTACCTAATCCAGTGTCCATGTCAGAGACAATATATTGGGCGGACCAAACGTACCTTGAAGGTTAGGATAGCGGAACACCTTAATAATATCTCTAAAGGGTATGAAAAACACTCGCTGTCCAAGCACTTCAAGGACGTACATCAACAAAACCCTAAGGGTCTGTCTTTCATGGCACTGGAAAGGGTGGAGAAACATTGGCGAGGAGGCAACCAAATTGAGAGACTATCAAGAGCGGAATCTAGAAAAATCTATGAATTTGGTAGTCTCTTACCTAGAGGCCTAAATGCGGAGTTAGAAATTTTTGGGTTTATATAGAATATGGGTGGTCCGTGTGGGTGTCGATGTAGAGTCGTTGTCAGGCTGTTTTTCCCAGCACCACGACTCTCCCTCTACCCCACACGTGCCACCCCTTTATCATCTTATCACTTCTTCTACTACTACTACATCTATTACTATATACACCGCACAATAGGAGATAGCATATATATAACATCTTTGAATAATATTGGACACTTGGGAAGTGAAAGAGGAGAAAGGGCGCATCAAATTTGTAGAAAACGCAGCAAAACCGCATCTGCGTTTTTTGTAATAAGGTGCGTTTTTTGGAAGTGAAGTGTGTTTTTTAATGAAAAGAAGATCTAAATGAAGGATGAACAAACCCTCTAAAAAAGCTTTGGAATAACAGACTTGAGTATGTTTGGTATTATCTATTTATATTTTTACATACTTTTAAAGTGTATTTTTATCATATGTTTAAAATTAAGAAATGAAATATCAATATCTGATATGATACCCTATATCTGTAGACCAAAATGTTAGGTACAAATATGACAATGACTCAGATCGAGATATGAAAACAATGCATTAAAATATTTAAAAATGCTACATTGACCCTGAATGAAACACTCCAGAGTCCAGTCCGGACCTTGGTGATAACCAACATCAGTATAAATTACGAGGTTTTACAAGATGGGAGTATGCTACTGAGGAAGGGGACAGTGTTTCCCCGAAACGCGTCTAGCGTCACACCTTTGGACGAATACCCCATCTTCTACCAAGTGCACTATAAAAAAAAGAAACTCTTGGATCCATTGTTGAAATCATCGCAATACGTCATTTACCAGCGCTGAGAGAGAAGGACTTTGCATATCCGGTTCAAATTTCCCGCGGAGAACACGTGGGACGCGAGCAGCCCTACAGCCGGGACGCCGGCTGATCCAGCTAAGCAGGGTCTCGCATTCAAGCCCTTACCTCTATCCGACGGCTTCAACTAAGGTAAGCCCACTATCCCAGTGGGTATAACATCCAGTTAACACCGATCAAATACATTGTCTGTGAAGACTGAAATTGTACATACAGCGATAATTCTTATAAATATAGTACATCAGTCAGCAGACGCATACGGTGCAACATCGGCCTATAGCGGCCAATTCGTCTATACTCACTGTGTTTCAAAGCATTTTGCATGGACTATTAGTGCCATATACTATAACATCAAGAAAAGGAGCAGAAACAACGAGTGGGATTACGTTCATATATATGGACTTTGACACAAATATTAGAGACTCATTCTCTACCATTATACAGCTGATTCATTTATTCAACTGAAACTGTATCCAAATCACTGGGCGAATATTTGTATCAATTTGTCTTCCACACAACAGACTATCAAATCCAGGTGGAGACACTGTGACACTGTTTTCTGTCCAGCATTGAAATTATTATCGTCTTTGTTATATACATTACAAATAGAGAATAGATATAGGAGATTGTTCTATCTTATGTATTTTATATTATTGTTTTTGCATTTTAACTTATATTAGTAATATTAATAAAACAAATACCCTATATTTCCATATAAGAGTGACCAATCCTTCCTTTTTACATAATACAGATGTCACTAGTCACTGCAGACACCCTCTATATAAAAATTATTTAAAATTATGGAAAATATATATTTATTTTCAGTTATATTTGTCTAATCTCTGGCCCTAACACACAGAAGGTATTGGACAGATGTCACAAGTCACTGCTGACACCCTCTATAGATTTTTTTTTTAAAATTTATGGAAAAAATATAGTAATTTTAAGTTATATTTCTCCAATTTCTGGCCCTGACACACAGAAGGCATCATACAGATGTCATTAGTTACTGCAGACACCTGCTATATAAAAATTATTGAAAATGATGGAAAAAATATATTTATTTTCAGTTACATTTCTCCTATCTCTGGCCGTGACACACAGAAGGTATTGGACAGAGGTCACTAGTTACTGCAGACACACTCTATATAAAAATTATTGTAAATGATGGAAAAAATATATTTATTTTCAGTTATATTTCTCCACTCTCTGGCCCTAACACACTGAAGGTATTGGACAGATGTCACAAGTCACTGCTGACACCCTCTATAGAAAAATTATTGAAAATGATGGAAAAAAATATAGTAATTTTCTTTTTATTTATTTAACTTTTTCTTTATTAATTTTCTCCAAAAACAACACTGTGTACACTTCAATATAACAAAGAAAGGGGGGACACAATACATCTTCAAATTCATCTCACAATGTATAATCTTCTTAATATACATTAATAATGGATTCCTGGCCAACCACATTCTCCTGTAAATCAATGTCAATCTATATAGGGGCCCGGGCGGTCTACTCATCTCCCTCCTTCCATAAATAAATAAAAAATTCCTACCCAATCTACCACCCCCCAGGCCAGGCCACGGCCGTCGCGGGTGCGCTGGGCGACTCCCAACTCCCCTACAATCTGATTCTTACTATGTCCACAAACACTGTAGAGCATAGAATGTACTTCCACCTGAGTTTCCCTTGAATTTCCACCTGTAGTTACACCTAAATTTTATCATATTCGGTCAGCAGCTCCACTCCAGCCATTCTCCTTCAGCTATGCCCAATGTTTCTCCCCCCTCCGGTGCATGAGGCAAGTTTAATATCCTCAAATTCCTTCACTCTGTGCATAAGTCTTTCCCACTCCAGTAGGGAAGGAGGCCTGTCCATCATCCATTTCCTGAGTATTAATACCTTAGCCACCAGGAATCCCTTCAACCAAAAGTTCTGTACACTTTTCAGTGTTCTAGTTTTGCACTCCGGGGGAATTAATCCGAGAATAACAAACTCGATGGTTGGAGTGAAGCTTTTCTCCGTTAGTAAACCCATGCCCTGAAGTATACTGTGCCAGAAAGTTTTTAAAGCCGGACAGCTCCAAAGCATATGGACATATCCGGCTGCAGGGTGCAGGCATTTCAGGCAACCATATTCTTTCCCATCTCCCATTTTGGAGAGGAGATCTGGAGTGAGATATAGCCGATTTATTATTGAAAATTATGGAAAAAATATAGTAATTTTAAGTTATATTTCTCCAATTTCTGGCCCTGACACACAGAAGGCATAATACAGATGTCACTAGTCACTGCAGACACCCGCTATATAAAAATTATTGAAAATGATGGAAAAAAGATATTTATTTTCAGTTACATTTCTCCTATCTCTGGCCGTGACACACAGAAGGTATTGGACAGAGGTCACTTGTCACTGCAGACACACTCTATATAAAAATTATTGAAAATGATGGAAAAAATATATTTATTTTCAGTTATATTTCTCCAATCTCTGGCCCTGACACACAAAAGGCATAATGCAGATGTCACTAGTCACTGCAGACACCCTCTATATAAATATTATTGAAAATTATGGAAAAAATATATTTATTTTCAGTTATATTTCTCCAATCTCTGGCCCTGAAACACAGAAAGTATTGGACAGATGTCACTAGTCACTGCAGACACCCTCCAGATAAACATTATTAAAAATGATGGAAAAAATATATTTATTTTCAGTTATATTTCTCCAATCTCTGGCCCGAACACACAGAAGGTTTAAGATAGATGTCACAAGTCACTGCTGACACACTGCATATAAAAAGTATTGAAAATTATTGAAAAAATATAGTAATTTGCAGTTATATTTCTCCAATTTCTGGCCCTGACACACAAAAGGTATTGAAAAGATGTTACAAGTCACTGCTGACACCCTATATAGGAAAAATATTGAAAATTATGGAAAAAATATATACATTTTCAGTTATATTTCTCCAATTTATGGCCTTGTCACACAGAAGGTATAATACAGATGCCACTAGTCACTGCAGACACCTTCTATATAAAAATTATTGAAAATGATGGAAAAAATATATTTATTTTCAGTTATATTTCTCCAATCTCTGGCCCTAACACACATAAGGTATTAGATAGATGTCACAAGTCACTGCTGACACCCTCTATATAAAAATTATTGAAAATGATGGAAAAAATATATTTATTTTCAGTATTTTCTCCATTCTCTGGCCCTGACACACAGAAGGTATAATACAGATGTCACTAGTCACTGCTGACACCCTCTATTGTTTTTTTTTTTTTATATGATGGGAAAAATATAGTAATTTTAAGTTATATTTCTCCAATTTCTGGCCCTGGCACACAGAAGGTGTTGGATAGATGTCACGAGTCACTGCTGACACCCTCTATATAAAAATGATTGAAAATGAAGAAAAAATATAATCATTTTCAGTTATATTTCTCCAATCTCTGGCCCTGACACACAGAAGGCATAATACAGATGTCACTAGTCACTGCAGACACCCTCTATATAAATATTATTGAAAATTATGGAAAAAATATATTTATTTTCAGTTATATTTCTCTAATCTCTGGCCCTGAAACACAGAAGGTATTGGACAGATGTCACTAGTCACTGCAGACACCCTCCAGATAAACATTATTAAAAATGATGGAAAAAATATATTTATTTTCAGTTATATTTCTCCACTCTCTGGCCCTAACACACTGAAGGTATTGGACAGATGTCACAAGTCACTGCTGACACCCTCTATAGAAAAATTATTGAAAATTATGGAAAAAAATATAGTAATTTTCTTTTTTTTTTATTTAACTTTTTCTTTATTAATTTTCTCCAAAAACAACACTGTGTACACTTCAATATAACAAAGAAAGGGGGGACACAATACATCTTTAAATTCATCTCACAATGTATAATCTTCTTAATATACATTAATAATGGATTCCTGGCCAACCACATTCCCCTGTAAATCAATGTCAATCTATATAGGGGCCCGGGCGGTCTACTCATCTCCCTCCTTCCATAAATAAATAAAAAATTCCTACCCAATCTACCACCCCCCAGGCCAGGCCACGGCCGTCGCGGGTGCGCTGGGCGACTCCCAACTCCCCTACAATCTGATTCTTACTATGTCCACAAACACTGTAGAGCATAGAATGTACTTCCACCTGAGTTTCCCTTGAATTTCCACCTGTAGTTACACCTAAATTTTATCATATTCGGTCAGCAGCTCCACTCCAGCCATTCTCCTTCAGCTATGCCCAATGTTTCTCCCCCCTCCGGTGCATGAGGCAAGTTTAATATCCTCAAATTCCTTCACTCTGTGCATAAGTCTTTCCCACTCCAGTAGGGAAGGAGGCCTGTCCATCATCCATTTCCTGAGTATTAATACCTTAGCCACCAGGAATCCCTTCAACCAAAAGTTCTGTACATTTTTCAGTGTTCTAGTTTTGCACTCCGGGGGAATTAATCCGAGAATAACAAACTCGATGGTTGGAGTGAAGCTTTTCTCCGTTAGTAAACCCATGCCCTGAAGTATACTGTGCCAGAAAGTTTTTAAAGCCGGACAGCTCCAAAGCATATGGACATATCCGGCTGCAGGGTGCAGGCATTTCAGGCAACCATATTCTTTTCCATCTCCCATTTTGGAGAGGAGATCTGGAGTGAGATATAGCCGATTTATTATTGAAAATTATGGAAAAAATATAGTAATTTTAAGTTATATTTCTCCAATTTCTGGCCCTGACACACAGAAGGCATAATACAGATGTCACTAGTCACTGCAGACACCCGCTATATAAAAATTATTGAAAATGATGGAAAAAATATATTTATTTTCAGTTACATTTCTCCTATCTCTGGCCGTGACACACAGAAGGTATTGGACAGAGGTCACTTGTCACTGCAGACACACTCTATATAAAAATTATTGTAAATGATGGAAAAAATATATTTATTTTCAGTTATATTTCTCCAATCTCTGGCCCTGACACACAGAAGGCATAATACAGATGTCACTAGTCACAGCAGACACCCTTTATAGAAATATTATTGAAAATTATGGAAAAAATATATTTATTTTCAGTTATATTTCTCTAATCTCTGGCCCTGAAACACAGAAGGTATTGGACAGATGTCACCAGTCACTGCAGACACCCTCCAGATAAACATTATTAAAAATGATTGAAAAAATATATTTATTTTCAGTTATATTTCTCCAGTCTCTGGCCCTGGCACACAAAAGGTATTGAAAAGATGTTACAAGTCACTGCTGACACCCTATATAGGAAAAATATTGAAAATTATGGAAAAAATATATACATTTTCAGTTATATTTCTCCAATTTCTGGCCCTGTCACACAGAAGGTATTGGAGAGTTGTCACAAGTCACTGCTGACACTCTACATATAAAAAGTATTGAAAATTATTGAAAAAATATATTTATTTTCAATTATATTTCTCCAATCTCTGGCCCTAACAAACAGAAGGTATTAGATAGATGTCACTGCTGACACCCTCTATATAAAAATTATTGAAAATGATGGAAAAAATATATTTATTTTCAGTATTTTCTCCAATCTCTGGCCCTGACACATTAGTCACCGCTGACACCCTCTATTGTTTTTTTTTTTTTTTTTTTTTTTTTTTTATATGATGGGAAAAATATAGTAATTTTAAGTTATATTTCTCCAATTTCTGGCCCTGGCACACAGAAGGTGTTGGATAGATGTCACAAGTCACTGCTGACACCCTCTATATAAAAATGATTGAAAATGAAGGAAAAAATATAGCAATTTACAGTTGTATTTCTCCAATCTCTGGCCCTGACACACAGAAGGTATAATACAGATGTCACAAGTCACTGCTGACACCCTCTATTGTTTCTTTTTTTACATATGATGGGAAAAATATAGTAATTTTAAGTTATATTTCTCCAATTTCTGGCCCTGGCACACAGAAGGTATAATACAGATGTCACTAGTCACTGCTGACAACCTCTATAGAAAAATTATTGAAAATTATGGGAAAAATATTATTTTTTTCAGTTATATTTCTCCAATCTCTGGCCATGACACAAAAAAGGTATAATACAGAAGTCACTAGTCACTGCAGACTCTATAGAATAAATATTGAAAATGCTGGGGGAAAAAAAATGGTACTGTAGCTATAAAATACTGCCAGCCTGCCACCACACACAATAGTCCTTAAAAGGAATTTTGGGTCTTTGAAACGTTTTCTACTGAATTGATTGCGATCAGACTCCCTACACTCTCTTTCCCTTCCGAAGTGCAGCTCTCTCTGACTACAAATGAGCCGAACATGCGTCATCGGGTGCTATATCAGCCAATCATTGTAATGCCAGCAGCCAAGGGGGGCAGTACTTACTTGCACGTTTATTGGCTGCAAAACAGCCGCGAAGCATGCGGGGAGGAGACTCGAGCGTGGCGCTTGAGCACATGTGGTACTCGGCCGAGTACTGCCATGTGCTGAGCATAGCGATGCTTGAGCCAAACAGCAGTTCGGCTGAGCATGCTCGCTCAACACTAGATGTCACCTCTGACTTTTACACAATGCCTTTGAAGCCAAGCATCTCAGCACTACTACTGCTCCTTATACTTTTAGCCCTGAAAAAGAGTTTCACTTGCATCCTCTCTGTTTTTACTACCCCCTCCTCTTGGGGCGCTTTCTTTTTTTCTAAGAAGACGCAACAAATCACCACACACTATTTAAGATACTAAAGACAGTCTTCCTGTTTAAGACTTGTGTGAGAATTCTCATCATTTGGACTGCCATAAAGAGTAGGTTAAGGAGGAAATAGGGGACGCCATGCATAGCTGTGTTGGTGGTGGTAGTTGGGGCACTTCTAGCCACAGTGGTGTCAATAGTGACATTAGTAGCAACAGTGGCAATTGGGAAGGGGGTCAAGGAGCCCATGATGACATATTGCAATCTGATAAAAGTGGTGGGGAGAGTGAGGACTATGATGATGATTGTGTGTTAGATATGACCTGGGAGCCAGATTGTGATGCTGAGGAAGTGGAGAAGACATCAAAAGGGAAAGGTGGTGGCTCCATAAAAAATCTCCAAAAGGACAGCCATGGCAAGATCTGCTTCTATTCTGGTAAGCTCAGGAACTGGTGATGCCACTGAGACTGTGAGCTCAGGCTCAAAACATGCCAGACCTATGCCAAGCTTGGCTGATACTAGCTCTGTGTGAGTATCTCCTATGTAGTATTTTTCCTCCAACACCCCAGCACACAAAATCACTGCAATGTGTAAGATCTTCTGGATTAAAATAAGCCGTGAGCGCTCAAACACAAATATAGGTACCAGGGCTCTATTGCAGCACATGAGGAGGCATCACACATCTACTTGCTACTCTTTCTGTTCCATGCTATGCTGCTACTGCTGGTGCTACTATTGCTGCCACTATTACTCCTACACAACTTACCCTTTCTACAGCCAGACTGTACTGCTGCTGCTCTCAAATGAAAGGGAATATTTTTCAAGGCTTGTTTAACTTCAGAACAAGCCACTGTTTCTTTAGGCACTTTGGCTGCTTGGTCTCAACAAGCAAATATTTTCCCCATAACACAGGGAGTGTTTTAAACACCATCTGCCCCCAATGCACATTTGATGAAGGTGTGTTTTTTAAACATTCCTTGCATTTACCCATAGCTATATATGTCGGAGTGACATTATTTGCTAATGTTGACATTACATTAAAGAGCGTAAAGGGGTGAGGGAGAGAGTAAGAGCAAAAATTCATAAAACAATTTAAAAAAGATAAGATACAAAAAAAAAATCCTAGGAGACCTCAGAGTGTCTTATACCAATTTTCAGGCCAAATTTGATTCATGTAAAAGACAAATGTGTACCGCGGAAGAGGGACAAGTCCAGATGTTTGCAGACCTGTCATCCCAGACAGACCACAAACCAACATCCAGCCACAGGCCACACACACAGCCTACTGCCGTCCAGCTGGTCTTTTAAGACAGCTGTCAGCAAAGCCCAGACCGGCCTTTGAGATCTGTTCTGGTGATTGACCTTACCTGGATGTCAATCAGTCCAGCAGTACATGCTGGGAGGAAAATACCTTCCTCTCCACCAGACCTTTCACTATATCTATATATATATATATATATATATATATATATATTTATATTAAACTAGTGAGAAAAAAAGCCCTGAGGATAGAAATTCTCATGAAAATTTTATTTAAAAAAAAACTCCATATGAGACCTAGATGTTAAAGTAATTGTCTGATCGACAGACACTATGAGCTAATGTCCCATATAGAGGTGGACGACCATAGACAGAGACCTGTCGTTGAGGGGTGTATCTCTTGATTGGTAAGTGGTTAGTAGGGTAGATACATATAGGAGTGTGTCCGTATCTCATATGTCCGATGTGTATACAGGATAGCTATATGCTTAGCCACCGAATCACAAGCCAGTTACAGAATCCCTTTACACACTGCCGGTTGAGGGTCTTAACACCGGGTAGTACTGGGTTGCCGAATATCTCCTCTCTTTCCTCCACCACCGGACCTGCTACCGGCGTCCCATGTAGTCTCGCGGTATCAATGTGGCAGTATCTAGTAAGAGAAATAAACCTAATTTCTTTGTGATACACAAAGATAAATTCTAGATTATACTAATATTTGTATAAGTGTTATTACGTTTTAGTTGTCAAAAATATTATATTTGGTACTTTTACACAATGTTTAAAAAGGCATTAGACCACATTTACTAATGCTATTTAACCCCTCGCGCATGCAGCAGGTTTCATGGCCAGCAGAGACCCACGGCTAATTACCGTGACTGATAATAATGCAGATCGCGGTCATTAAAGACTTTTAGATGCCGTGATCACGGCATCTAAAGGGTTAAAACCCAGAGGCTCATGCTTCTGGGCTTCTCACCGCCATCCATAAATGAGGATGCTGGTAATTGATTTCAATGCGCTGGGTCTCACTGAAGAGACCTAGTGCATTGAATTTGCAATTCTTATTTTGGCCAGCAGGCAAACATAAGAAATGAGCAATTCTGAACAATTAATCTAAAAAATCCATGATTGCTCAGAATAAAAAAAATATATGGATTTTGTAGGCTAAAATACGAGCTTCAAAATAATAAAAAAAGTAAAAAAAATGGTAAAAATGTATAAAAAATAAATAAAATTAAGTGAATAGGACTGAGATGCAATACCAAGCACAGTCACTGTACAATGTAGGGTGCTGTGTTTGGAGAGCTGCCTGAAGCCAGCTGCACTCACTGGAGCTCCGGAGAGATTGGTGGCTCCCTGAAACAGCTGATCGGCAGGGGTGGCGGGACTCAGACCTGGGTCATTCTTAGCCATTCCTGGACAACCCCTTTAATTATAAAAAAAAAAAAAGTTAGTAAAATTGTAAATCAACTGAATAACTGTCAGCACATATAAATAAAACTTATGAATAAAATGCATTGTTGCAGGCTTATTTGCATGATTTTAGCGGCAGTTGTATTAATGTTCTCAACAGAAACTTAAAATGGACCTGTATTTCAACTTTATCGACACTGTCATTTCAAGGTGTTGCCTGAGATAATAAAAAAATTTGGGAAACGCATACAGCTACTTAAAAAAACAACAACAAAAAAAACAAGCATGATATTCTTAATCCTTTCCCCAGTGCCGCTTTGGCCCAATGCTCTTTCTGCTGTTTGTTTACAAACAACAGCATGTCACTGCTGCAGCCAATCACTGTCTATAGCTGTAGACCGCTGAGGACAGTGGTTGACTGCAGCAGTCTCTTGTTATATCCCGGCACATCACCATTGCTGTATGTAAACAAACAGAGGCAACAGACCAGTGCCCCAGAGAACGTTGCTGGAAAATGCAGAGTATATCTTTTTTTTTATTTATTTTTTAAGGAATTGAAAGGGATTATCTCACTGTCTGAAAAAAAAATGCTACAGTGATAGCACAACTGTAAGGGTTGTCCAAGATTTTTAATTATCTTGATCTTTAATTTTGCTGATTACTAAATATAAACCATTTATAAACATTTTCAACTTTTCTACATAAAAAAACTGCAGTTATGGCATTGGCATTCTAAATGTTGATAGAGCAGTTACTGTATAAACTATAATTACAATGTAATTTCCAGGTTCCCACTACAATAAAAATATCATATATTGTATTCTTGAAATAAATTTATGTTCTGGAAAAATCTGGAATTCAATAATAAACCATGACTGAATAAGTTTTTTTCTCCACAAAAAAATAAATAAAATAAAATATATAACATTTTATTGTCCAAACAGGTGAAAGACAAATTGAAAGCTCAATGAGCAAAGAGAATATTTTCTCCTTTTTTTCTGTTCTTTTCTCTGCACTTACACAAGTATAACTGCTATTTAAGTTTAAATGACCAAAATAGAAATTACACTCAACAGCAGAACATAATTTACAATATCTGGATTCCATTTACAGGTGACAAGCTCACTGCCCACATCTGGGCAGTAAATGGCACTTTAAAACAGCCAAACTTCTTGTACTCAGCTCCTTTATATTTTATGAACTGGGGAATGAATAGGTTGGTTGATCTCTGGTGTAAACAATACATGTTTGCTGAGATTTTCAATCAACTCTTATAGCTTCTATGATGGTGTAGTAAGGATGTATTATAGTAGAACAATAACTCTCCCGAGACAAAGAAGAATTACATTACCTGAACAGTAAAAGCCATTTATTAACTACAGAATATTGCTTATGAAAATTGACCTATTCAACCTCCTTCTGAGCACATAAATGGTAGTTTTGCATTTTTATCAGATATAATTGATCCATTTATTTGTGTTAACAAATGATGAATAAAGAGGTATTCCATTGTAGACAAATATAGCATATCTTCAGGATAGGCAGCAAATGTCTGATTGGTTTGAATCCCCAAGGCCCAAGGTGGAAATTGCCGGGGGTACACCAACTGTCATTGTGGCAAAGTGGCCTCTGGCTGCAACATCTAGGTGGAGATGGAATGTTGAGGTGGACAAACATGTGCAGGGCTTTCTTGATTAAAGAGTTGTGCCATAAACACTTTTCATTAAGTACTTTAGCTCCCATTCCTCCTTGGATTGTTTTTGTTTTGTTTTTTATTTTTTTTTTCAACTTTACCACATTTGCAGATTTCTTTTATCCCTCATGCTTAAATCCTACTTCCCGATTTCACATGTGACAACTGTCCCATCATGACTTAGGGTAAAATCTGTCCCGACATTAGCAGATAACGTGACACTAACCAGTTCAAGTTTCTACCTCTGCATATTCAAAATGCTCTGTCTGTCTATCTCATATCTATCTACAAAAGCAAAGAGCAGCAGCAGCAGCACAGCAACGGTGAAGTTGGGTGCAATCCTTCAGGGACAGTAGGCAGTAAAGTCCATAGATAGCTTCCAGAGAACAAATAATGAGGCAGCACTCCAAAGTAGGTATAGGGTGGCAGACCTGTTTATTATCATTTTTATTATTGCTAAAGGACTAATAAATGGGACTGCCACCCTTTACTTACTTTGGAAGCTATTTACGGTATCTATCTATCTATCTATCTATCTATCTATCTATCTATTGTCTGTCTATCAATCCATCCACAACAGATACTATAACTGACATGTAACTGACACTGCACATAGAGGAGTGGTTATTAAAGGTAAGGGAAAGAAGCGCTATCAGCATGTGCGTCCTGTATTAAAAGGCCCCACTATAGGACGTAGCCAACAGAAACTGATATTAAAACAGATTTGTGACAGGGCTCAATTGTAGGATAATAACTTTTAAATAAGGCAGTTTTGATAAATGGTAGTGTTTGGAATAGGTATGTAACAGTGATATCTGTTGGGACGGGATAGATTTATGAGTGGCACAACCCCTTTAATAGCCGACAGTATAATTCCTTAATAAAAACTATAAATTAGCAAATTTACTAACATTTGCTTCGGGTCCGATTCATCCTAATAGGCCAAGAAATGTAATTTGTGTACAAATAGTTTCTACCCAAATTGAAAATACTTTAAATGCCTGGAAAATATATTTCTCTCTCTACCTGAAGTTTTCCAAAAACATTCTGAATCAAAATTTGTTGAGATCTCACTCTGATTCTAACAAACCAGAATTTTTGGAAAATTGGATTCTAAATTTCAATTCCCTCATCTCTAATGAGAATGATTTTTCTGTTGTGACACATATTACTAGTGTTGGGTGAGCACCAAATTGCTTGTGTAGAACACTTTGCGATGCTCGGGTGTTTTACCGAGCACCCAAGCACAATGGCAGTCAATGGGAGAACGACAGGCACCCCCTGCTCTAAAGAGGGGAGGGTAGCAGGACTTTAGTTCGGCTTAGGAGTCTCTTCTCTGACTCCATATATAGCTATATTCATATATGGAGACAGTGCTTGGGGACACCCCAGTGTATTTAAATCTAATTTCTAAAAAGTTTCTGCTGGGATTTGAACTCCCAACATTGTATTTTTAGAGGCAAGGACCTTATCCACTCAGCTATAAAGCTGAATGCTAAACTGTGTCAGAAAAACCTCATAGTAGTTTCTGATATAGTGAGTATTCATATTTAGCAGAAGACTTATTTTATATTTCTGTGCAGGTTAACATGTAGCTTTACAGTGTAGTGGTTAATATCTTTGCCTCTAATGTACAAGGTTGGGAGTTTGAATACTGGCAGAAACATTTATATATATATATATATATATATATATATATATGTTTTTAGCCATAATATATTTACATATATTATTATATATTTAGAATATATAATATCTTATACGATATGTTTATATGAAATATATTATGGCTAAAAACATCAGTAGTAGTTTCCCACATATTATGCATTCATATATATCAGAAGTATGAAAGAGGCCTAAATGTATACATTTTATATTTCTTTTAGTAATTGTAAAAAATGTTTGGCACAAAATAAATGTGTGATTTTATATATATATATATATATATATATATACACACTCACCTAAAGAATTATTAGGAACACCTGTTCTATTTCTCAATAATGCGATTATCTAGTCAACCAATCACATGGCAGTTGCTTCAATGCATGTAGGGTTGTGGTCCTGGTCAAAACAATCTCCTGAACTCCAAACTGAATGTCAGAATGGGAAAGAAAGGTGATTTAAGCAATTTTGAGTGTGGCATGGTTGTTGGTGCCAGACGGGCCGGTCTGAGTATTTCACAATCTGCTCAGTTACTGGGATTTTCACGCACAACCATTTCTAGGGTTTACAAAGAATGGTGTGAAAAGGGAAAAACATCCAGTATGTGGCAGTCCTGTGGGCAAAAATGCCTTGTTGATGCTAGAGGTCAGAGAAGAATGGACCGATTGATTCAAGCTGATAGAAGAGCAATGTTGACTGAAATAACCACTTGTTACAACTGAGGTATGCAGCAAAGCATTTGTGAAGCCACAACACGCACAACCTTGAGGCAGATGGGCTACAACAGCAGATGACCCCACCGGGTACCACTCATCACTACTACAAATAGGAAAAATCTGCTGCAATTTGCACAAGCTCACCAAAATTGGACTGTTTAAGACTGGAACAATGTTGCCTGGTCTGATGAGACTCAATTTCTGTTGAGACATTCAAATGGTAGAGTCCGAATTTGGCGTAAACAGAATGAGAACATGTATCCATCATGCCTTGTTACCACTGTGCAGGCTGGTGGTGGTGGTGTAATAGTGTGGGGGATGTTTTCTGGGCACACTTTAGTCCCCTTAGTGCCAATTGGCCATCGTTTAAATGCCACGGGCTACCTGAGCATTGTTTCTGACCATGTCCATCCCTTCATGACCACCATGTACCCATCCTCTGATGGCTACTTCCAGCAGGATAATGTACCATGTCACAAAGCTCAAATCATTTCAAATTGGTTTCTTGAACATGACAATGAGTTCACTGTACTAAAATGGCCCCCACAGTCACCAGATTTCAACCCAATAGAGCATCTTTGGGATGTGGTGGAACGGGAGCTTCGTGCCCTGGATGTGCATCCTTCAAATCTCCATCAACTGCAAGATGCTATCCTATCAATATGGGCCAACATTTCTAAAGAATGCTATCAGCACCTTGATGAATCAATGCTACGTAGAATTAAGGCAGTTCTGAAGGCAAAAGGGGGTCCAACACTGTATTAGTATGGTGTTCCTAATAATTCTTTAGGTGAGTGTATGTATATATATATATATATATATATATATAATTACACATTTATTTTGTGCCATACATTTTTTACAATTACTAAAAAAATATAAAATGTGTACATTTAGGACTCTTTCACACGGGCGTTACGGATTGGTGCCGGATAGGATGCTGGTGCGTGGCGGGGAAATCGTGCGCGTGAGCACACAATTTCAGTCAGTTTTGACTGTGATTGTGTTGCGTGGTTAATTTTTTTGCGCGCAAAAGTGCAATGTGTTTTGCACGTGCGTGAGAAAAAACTGAATGTGGTACCCAGACCCGAACTTCTTCAATGAAGTTCGGGTTTGGGTTAGTTGTAGTGTATATTTTATTATTTTCCCTTATAACATGGTTATAAATAGCATTCTTCAATACAGAATGCTTAGTAGGTCAATTGAGGGTTAAAAATAATAATAAAAATAACTCCTCCATAGCTGCCGTTCTCTGCTCTTTCTTCAGGACCTGTGGTGATGTCACTGAGCTAATCACATGGTCCAATCACATGATCTATCACCACGGTGATGGACCATGTGATTGGACCATGTGATGTGACGTCACCACAGGTCTTTTAGCCGGCAGCTCAGGATTAAAGAAGTAAGAAGAGATCGGCAACTACGCAATCAAGAGGAGGAAGTGAGTTAATTTTTTTTTACATTTTTAATCCCTCAATCCACATTTTACTTAGCATTCTCAATACAGAATGCTATTATTTTCCCTCATAACAATGTTATATATTCCCGAACATCACCTAGCAAACATGCGTGAAAAACGCACCGCATCCGCACTTGCTTGCGATTTTCACGCAGCCCTATTCACTTCTATGTGGTCTGCGTTGCGTGAAAAACGCACAAAATAGAGCATGCTGCGATTTTCACGCAAAGCGTGAAAATCACTGCCCATGTTCACAGACCCATAGAAATGAATGGGTCCGTATTCCGTGCAATGCATTCACCTCACGCATTGCACCCGCGCGGAAATCTCGCCCGTGTGAAAGAGGCCTTAATCTCTATTTCTGAATTGGTTCTGCCAGGATTTGAACTCCCAACCTTGTACATTAGAGGCAAAGATGTTAACCACTACACTATAGAGCTACATGTTAACAAGCTGTGAGGTTTTTCTGATACAGTTTTGTGTTCAGCTTTATAGCTGAGTGGATAGGGTCCTTGCACGAGGTCTTGGGAGTTCAAATCCTAGCAGAAACTAGTCGGAAATAGATGCTAAATTACATTTAAATACACTGACTCAAGCATCGTGCTCGAGCACACGCGGTGTTCAGCCAAACTCTGTAATGTTCGGCCGAGCATGCTCGCCCAACACTACATATTACATCTTTCCAGGACAGCATATAATTGTCAGCAGATACATACAATTTGTTACAGATAAGTGCAACATGTGTTATTTCACCTGTACAATAGAGCGATCTTGTTCTTGACATTGAAATTGCACCATATGTGTAAACATTTCATCTAAGACCATCAGGCAAGCAGCTGGTTGAAAGGGCATTTGGATATTATAACAGCAGAGATAACAACATGCTTTTTCTCAGAATAGTACATGTCAGCACGGTATTTGTGAGTTAGGAAGAAGAAATTATTGATTTCCATTAAGGGTCTTGAGATCAAGATACTGAGTTGAGACAGGACCATGGGAGTAACGTTGTGTGCTATGGCTTTTCTAGGGTCTTAAAAGACACTGTTCTACAATGGAGATTTCTTTTTAGAGGGGTTTTCCAGGAGTTAAATATTGATTACCTTTTCTTAGGATAATATAAAGAACAAAGAATTACCAAATACAAGGCTGCACCTCTATTAACAAAAATATTATTTATTAAAAACAAAAGCACAAAAAACTAAAAAAGATAAAAACATTGTATACAATAAAATCAATGTGTGTGGACTGAATGTATGTCCACAGCACTATCCTATGAACACCAGTTTCTAAATGGAAACATACATGGGCTCAGCCGCAAGAATATGCAATATATAATAAGTAAGACATAAAAAGGCATAAAAAAATTGCAGATACTCATCGTAGTATACTATTCGGCAAGCATGGTGTATAGGGAAGAAACGCCCCACACGTATCGCCAGGTACAACTGGCTTCCTCAGGAGGAAGCCAGTTTTATCTGGCGACAGCATGGGACTCCCAGAGCATACCATCTCTACAGTGAAGCATGGTGGTGGCAGCATCATGCTATGGTGTTGTTTTTTAGCAGCTGGGACAGGGAGAATGATCAGGGTTGAGGAAAAAGCTGAATGGAGCAAAGTTCAGAGATATTCATAATAAAAACCTGATCCAGAGTCTGGACCTCACACTGAACCAAAGATTCACCTTCCAACAATGACCTAAGCACACAGCCAAGACAACATGGGAGTGGCCTAGGGACAGCTCTGTGTGTCTTCAAGTGAACCACCCTAACTTGAACAGAATCGAATATCTCTGGATAGATCTGAAAATTGCTGTCCATCTACAGTCCCTATTCTACATGACAGAGCTTGATATGATCTGTGGAGAAGAATGCCAAATCATTCCCAAATCCAGGTGTGTAAGCCTTGTGGCATAATACACAAGAAGACTGGAGACTGTACGTGCTGCAAAAGGTGCTTTAACTAAGTCCTAGGTAAAGAATCTGAATACTTATATCAATGCAATATTTTAGTTTTTCCTTTTCAATAAAAGCAAAGATTTCAAACATTCTGTTTTCACTTTTTCTTTATGGGGTATCGAGTACAAAATGATGGCAACTAGGTGTTGATCAAGCACCAAAGTGCTCGGGTAGAACACTTTGGGATGCTCGGTTGCTCTACAGAGCACTCGAGCACAATGGAAGTCAATGGAAGAACTTGAGCATTAAACCAGGCCCCCCTTGCTTTGAAGAGTTAAGGGTGTCTGGTTCACAGGAAAAGGTCAGAAATTGATGGAAACACCACTGAAATAGTTTAGGAACAGCATGGGGAGGATGTCTGGATGCATCTTGGACTTCCAGGCCGCTGCTGGGAACAATGTTGTTTAAGTAGTACACCACTTTTACAGCCTAACAATAATACTCACAAAACTGAAAATAAAATCATTTTTAGAGGAAAAATTGTTAAGAAACATTCTTTCCTGTATATTTACTTGTATATAAAGTGCAAGTGCTGCCAAAAATTGCAAGGAAGAGGCACTCCGATACAACCTGTATATCACATAAAGGAGGGCCTTATACACACCCTTGAAAAATTATGATTGATGGCCTGCTGGTGACCCTCAAAAACATTAGAAGCAAGGGCCTGCTGGTGACCGTCTAAAATATTAGGGCCAAGGGCCTGCTGTTGATCTGACCATCTAAAACATTAGTGGCGAGGTCCTGCTGCTGATCTGACCATCTAAAACATTATGGACGAGGGCCTGGTGGTGACCCTCTAAAATATTGGGTGTGAGGGTTTGCTGCTGAGCTGACCCTCTAAAACAATAGGAGCGAGGGCAGGCTAATAATCATGTTGATATGATGGAGGAGGACGAGAAAAAGATTAAACCATATACCCTTTTTTGTGGTGGAAGAGGGGTGCATGGGAATACAGTGTATTCAATACACCATAAAAGTCACATTTAAAGTGCCTTTATGTTCAGCCGCTTTCCTTTGTTGGAGTAGAGAAGTCAGGGGCAATCCAGGCCTTGTTCATTTTGATAAGAGTCAACCTGTCAGCATTTAAAGTTGACAGGTGGATGAGCTTATTAGTTATTATGCCCCCAGCAGCACTAAATACCCGCTCTGACAAAACACTGGTGGCAGGGCAGGCCAGCACCTCCAAGGCGTAGAGCGCCAGTTTGTGCCATGTGTACAGCTTGGACACCCAGTAGTTGTAAGCCACAAAGGGATCACTGATGATGCTGATAAGGTCTGCTATGTAGTACTTCACCATCTTCCAAAACTTTTCCCTCCTTGTGACAGGCCGTGCATCAGAGTGAGGGTGCTGGCGCGGTGTCCGAAAACTGTCCCAGGCCTTGGAGAGTGTTGCCCTGCCTCTGTTGGAACTGCTGTGTGTTCACCTCTTCTCCCCTCCTCGGTTGCCCAAGGAACTATGTACTCTGCTGCCAGCATTGTCAGCTGGAAATTTTGTAGCTGCCTGTTGCCGCTTCCTGGTGGCAAAAATCCTGATGGAACTATGGCCTACAATCCTTGGCTTTAGTAGCACCTGAGCCATCCCAGGGTAGGACTCGCTCACGGCCTCCACAACATTCACCCAGTGTTCCGTCAGGAAAATGTAGCGTCCCTGGCCAAAAGCACTTGTACATGTGTCAGTCGTTAAGTGGACCTTCCCAATAAATGTGTTAGTCAGAGCAAGGGTGATGTTACGGGACACATGCTGATGTAAGGCGGGGACGGCACTCGGGAAAAATAGTGGCGGCTGAGTAACGAGGGACGACCGCCTCCATCAGGCTGCGGAAAGCCTCAGTGTCCACAAGCCTAAATGGCAACATTTCCAGGGCCAGCAATTTGGAAAGGTGCACATTTAGTGCTATGGCCTGTGGGTGAGTGGCTGGGTATTTGCGCTTTCATTCAAAGGCCCGGAGTATGGACATCTGTACGCTACGCTGGGACACAGAAGTGAATGTGCTAGATGATGGTGCTTGCGAAGGTCCAGGTGCAGGGCGGGAGGCGCACGGGCCTGCGTCTTGAACAGGGGATTAGCCATCACCTAACACAGGGAAATAGGAGGCAGTGATGTGACCCGCAGACACTGATTGTGGACCAAGGTGATTGGCCCACCTATTAGCGTGCTTTGATGCCATGTGGCGGATCATGCTGGTGGTGGTGAGGTTGCTAGTGTTCACGCCCCTGCTCATTTTGGTACGGCACAGGTTGCAAATGACAATTCTTTTGTCATCCGCACTTTCCTCAGAAAAAAGCGCCAGACTGAGAGACACCTACCCCATGGCAAGGATAAATTGCCACATGGCGGTGCTCCGGAAAACAGTTGCGTGCCTGTTTGGTGTGGCCCGCCTTGTCCTTTTTGCCACCCCACTGCCTCTTCCAGCCTGTTGCGGTTGTGCAGATCCCTCCCCCTCTGTACTGCTGTCCTCGCTCGGCTTGCCACCTTCCCAGGTTGGGTCAGTAATTTTTAAGTCCACCACCTCCTCTTCCACTTCCTCACTCTGGTCATCCTCCTGACTTGTTGACCTAAGAAGAAAATCACTTATTGACAACTATGTCTCATCCTTATCATCAACCTCTTGAGACACTAATTACCGTTGACTTATTGGCAACTGTGTCTCATCATCATCATCATCCACCTTGTGAAACACTAATTGCCATTCCCCACCGTCATCTTCTTCTGACTGTGGATGCTCAAGAGTTTGGGAATCAGTGAACAAGATCTCCTCATGTCTCTCTTCAAGCGGGCTTGTCGAGAGGCCCAAAAGAAGGAATGGTGCTAAAAAGAGCTTCTCGGAATATCCGAATATACGAGTGTGGGATCACTTGTTTGGCAAGACTCTCCATGGTGGGAGGAAGGAGGATCAGGGTGAGGATTGTGTGTTGACCAGACTCTTGGCTACTGAGACTGGACTTAGTGGAAGACAGGGTGGTGCTTAACTGACTGGAAGCATTATCTGCTGCAATCCAACCGACCACCTGGTCACACTGGTGTGATTTCGAGAGTGGTGTCCTGCGCCGCTCTGCAAACTGAGTAATGAAGCTAGGCATCAAGGATGTGTGTGTTTCTTGTCCTCTGTCAGCAGGCATAGTTTCACTGTGCCCAGGGCCACGGCCTCTGCATGCACCATAGGCAGCATGGCCACTTCCCTGTCCCTTACTGCTCACCTTGAGCATATTAAATAGTATATATGCTTGCAAGTATGTCACACGTACAGTAGCGCAAATAAATTAGACTGAATGTCACAGATATTTAGGATGCGCATATGTTATACAGGAGATGTAGCGCAGGTAATGTGGTACCCAGCAGACAAACAATTGCGCTGAATGTCACAGATATTTAGGATACGCTAATGTAACACAACGGATGTAGCAGAGGTTGTGTCATTATCAGCAGCGGTTAAACAATTGCACGCAATTTAGCGCAAGTTCCGCTAATAATATATATTGCAGCCAAATAAAACAATAGTTCTTAAAAGGACTTTTGGGTCTCTAACACCTTTCAACACTAAACAATACCTGTCCCTACACTATCTAGCCCTTCTGCTACAGCTCTCCCTGACTAAGGCCTCATGCACATGACAGTTGTTTTTTGCAGTCCGCAAAATGGTGTTCCTTTGTTCCGTGATCCGTGTCCGTTTTTGTTTCCGCTGTGTTTCCGTGTGTCTTCCGTTTTTTTTTTGGGCGGACCGCCAGAAAAAAAGGAAGGGAAAAAAAAGTGTAATTTTAATATCCAGACCCAGGATACAGGTATATATGCTGGTCACCTGAGTTTTGTTTAGTGGCCATTTTCTGTAGTCTTTACAGGGTACAGAGGTTCGTTTGGTTGCTTGTCTTTTCTGTTTCACCATGGTGGATGACTCTGAGGAAGAGACAACACCTGACCCAAGAGAGATTCACAAGAACCACCCCATAAATGCACATCCGACAATTAATCAGTATAAAAAATATATATAAAGTTTATTGGACACACCAACAGACACACATTTTAAAAATTGTATACAATTAGAACAAAGTGCGGTATGCAAAAAAATATATGTAACCGACACTCTGAGGAAGAGGTCTTACTGCACTGGCTTGTTTCTCGGCGATGGGGACAGTGCTCCCTTTTGTTGGATGAGGAACCAAGTAGAAGGCGGCGATTTTGGTCCATCCGATTGTTTCCTAGTGCTACCGGAAAGGACACTTTCATACCCTATACCAAGATCTTCGGCAGCATCCTGAGAAGTTTTGGGTGTTCTATCGAATGTCAGTGTCTACATTTGATTGCTTGCTGTTGTCTCTACGTACTCTCCTTACCTTCATGGACACCAATATGAGGCGCAGCATTTCTCCTGAGGAAAGGCTCATCGTCACGTTGAGGTAAGCAATATCTTACTTATAGTTGAAACAATGATGTGCACTGCTTCTGTCATGAGGAACATGTTTTTGAAAATGGCTGGTATTAGACATGTGCTAATGTTTGCTGAAGTTACCTTTCTATCTCCATAATATGTTTTGACGATTGAAAAATCTCTTCTTTTTTTTTAATCCATGCCACATAACATGGCAAGATTAAAGGTAGTCATGTATTTTAAAGTAGTTTATAATTTGTGTTCTGCTAACCTCATCATCATGCAGAGTGTTAACATCATCCTTTTAAGTCGCCCATACATTCTGCATGGAAATGGCGTAAACACAGTTTGTGTAACTTAGTGGTGGGAGTAGTGCCCATACCCCAATTGCTGCTAGTGTTTTGCTCATACACCCAAATTCACTTTAGAAATGTTATTTTTGGAGAATGAACATTAATTATTTGAACACGTCTCATATCAAAAATTACAGTAATGATGTATTGTATGTTCCCTTTTTTTGCTGCTTAATGATACGGTTTTTATTTCTTTTTTCTACAGATTCCTTGCAACTGGGAACTCTTTTGCATCCCTGCATTTTGAGTTTCTTTTGGGAACCTCAACAATTTCTCGGATTGTGCGTCACACTTGCCATGTCATCTGGCATCAACTCCGAGAGACGGTGATGCCACAGCCCAAGACGGACGATTGGGTTTGGATCGCTGAGGGCTTTAATCTTTCGGTGCAGTTTCCCAACTGCATTGGGGCAATGGATGGCAAGCACATCCGTGTAAAGAAGCCTCCTCACTCAGGGTCCCGATTCTTCAATTATAAACAATATTTTTCGGTAGTGCTTATGGCTGTGGCCAACAGTAACTACTGGTTTTTAATGTTTGATATCGGGGCCTATGGAAGCACTAAAGATACGAGCATCTGCTGTGCTTCTATAATGGGTGAGCGGCTTCGTGCCAACCAGCTTGCCCTGCCCGAGTCCAGAAGACTGCCCGGATCTGCTGGTCCGCCGGCTCCATTTGTCATTGTGGCGGATGAAGGGTTTGTGTTGACTCCCCATGTTATGCGGCCCTTCCCAAAGCGTGGCTTGGATGTCAGGAGGCTTTTTTTAACTACTGGTTGACTCGTGCCCATTGGTATGTTGAGTGTGCTTTCGGAATACTCTCTAGCAAGTAGAGGATGCTACCCTGGTGATTCAAGCTTGTGTTGTTCTACACAACTTCACCAGGATTCATGAAACTTCCTCTTCTGTTGACATGGAAGATTTTCCTTCATCAGGTTTGGGTTTGGAAAGGACCCTACATAAACGACCTGGGACTGCAGGCATTGCAGTTTGGGAACTCTATGCAGACTACTTTTACAGCCCAGAGGGGTCCTTGCCATGGCAGAGGGACGCTAATCGTGGCAGTGTTTGATATATTCTGGGCTTGTTATCTTTTTCTTATTTTGCAGATAGATTATGTAAATGTATTGTGGCAGTTGAGTGTAGGGACTCACAAGAGAATGAGGACCCTTAACGTGGGCTTGCGGGCTGAGGTTTTTTGGCCATCACATAGTTCAAAGTAAATATAAATACTAATGATGTTTTCACCAAAATGTAAAGGTCATTAACCCCTTAAGGACCAGGCTCATTTTCACCTTCAGGACCAGGCCATTTTTTGCAAACCTGACCAGTGTCACTTTAAGTGCTCATAACTTTAAAACGCTTCGACTTACCCAGGCCGTTCTGAGATTGTTTTTTCGTCACATATTGTACTTCATGACACTGCTAAAATTGGGTCAAAAAAGTTAATTTTTTTGCATAAAAAAATACATTTTTTACCAAAAATTTTGAAAAATTAGCAAATTTCAAAGTTTCAGTTTCTCTACTTCTGTAATACATAGTAATACCCCCCAAAATTGTGATGACTTTACATTCCCCATATGTCTACTTCATGTTTGTAGCATTTTGGGAATGATATTTTATTTTTTGGGGATGTTACAAGGCTTAGAAGTTTAGAAGCAAATTTTGAAATTTTTGAGAAATCTTCAAAATCCCACTTTTTATGGACCAGTTCAGGTTTGCAGTCATATTGTGAGGCTTAGATAATAGAAACCTCCCAAAAATGACCCCATTCTAGAAACTACACCCCTCAAGGTATTCAAAACTGTTTTTTCAAACTTTATTAACCCTTTAGGTCTTCCACAAGAGTTGATGGCAGATGGAGAAACAATTTTGAAATTTCTATTTTTTGGAAAATTTTCCAATATAATCAATTTTTTCCAGGAGTAAAACAAGGGTTAACTGCCAAACAACACTCAAAATGGGTTGCCCTGATTCTGTAGTTTGCAGAAACACCCCATATGTGGTCGTAAACTACTGTTTGGCCGAACGGTAGCACATAGAAGGAGGGGAACACCATATGGGTTTTGGAAGGCAGATTTTGCAGGACTGGTTTTGTTTATACCATGTCCCATTTGAAGCCCCCTGTTGCACCCCTAGAATAGACATTTCAAAAAAGTGACTCCATCTAAGAAAGTACACCCCTCAAGGTATTCAAAACTGGGTTTACAAACTTTGTTAACCCTTTAGGTGTTCCACAAGAGTTAAGGGCAGATGGAGAAACAATTTTGAAATTTCTATTTTTTGGAAAATTTTCCAATATAATCAATTTTTTCCAGGAGTAAAACAAGGGTTAACTGCCAAACAACACTCAAAATGGGTTGCCCTGATTCTGTAGTTTACAGAAACACCCCATATGTGGTCGTAAACTACTATTTGGCCGAACGGGAGCACATAGAAGGAGGGGAACACCATATGGGTTTTGGAAGGCAGATTTTGCTGGACTGGTTTTGTTTATACCATGTCCCATTTGAAGCCCCCTGTTGCACCCCTAGAATAGAAATTTCAAAAAAGTGACTCCATCTAAGAAAGTACACCCCTCAAGGTATTCAAAACTGGGTTTACAAACTTTGTTAACCCTTTAGGTGTTCCACAAGAGTTAATGGCAGATGGAGAAACAATTTTGAAATTTCAATTTTTTGGAAAATTTTCCAATATAATCAATTTTTTCCAGGAGTAAAACAAGGGTTAACTGCCAAACAACACTCAAAATGGGTTGCCCTGATTCTGTAGTTTGCAAAAACACCCCATATGTGGTCGTAAACTACTGTTTGGCCGAACGGTAGCACATAGAAGGAGGGGAACACCATATGGGTTTTGGAAGGCAGATTTTGCAGGACTGGTTTTGTTTATACCATGTCCCATTTGAAGCCCCCTGTTGCACCCCTAGAATAGAAATTTCAAAAAAGTGACTCCATCTAAGAAAGTACACCCCTCAAGGTATTCAAAACTGGGTTTACAAACTTTGTTAACCCTTTAGGTGTTCCACAAGAGTTAATGGCAGATGGAGACACAATTTAGAAATTTCAATTTTTTGGAAAATTTTCCAATATAATCAATTTTTTCCAGGAGTAAAACAAGGGTTAACTGCCAAACAACACTCAAAATGGGTTGCCCTGATTCTGTAGTTTGCAAAAACACCCCATATGTGGTCGTAAACTACTGTTTGGCCGAACGGTAGCACATAGAAGGAGGGGAACACCATATGAGTTTTGGAAGGCAGATTTTGCAGGACTGGTTTTGTTTATACCATGTCCCATTTGAAGCCCCCTGTTGCACCCCTAGAATAGAAATTTCAAAAAAGTGACTCCATCTAAGAAAGTACACCCCTCAAGGTATTCAAAACTGGGTTTACAAACTTTGTTAACCCTTTAGGTGTTCCACAAGAGTTAATGGCAGATGGAGACACAATTTAGAAATTTCTATTTTTTGGAAAATTTTCCAATATAATCAATTTTTTCCAGGAGTAAAACAAGGGTTAACTGCCAAACAACACTCAAAATGGGTTGCCCTGATTCTGTAGTTTGCAAAAACACCCCATATGTGGTCGTAAACTACTGTTTGGCCGAACGGTAGCACATAGAAGAAGGGGAACGCCATACGGTTTTTGGAAGGCAGATTTTGCTGGACTGGTTTATTTACACCATGTACCCTTTCAAGCCCCCTGATGCACCCCTAGAGTAGAAACTCCATAAAAGTGACCCCATCTAGGAAACTACGGGATAAGGTGGTTGTTGTTTTGGGACAATTTTTGGGGTAAATTAGATTTTTGGTTGCTCTATATTACTCTTTTTTGAGGCAATGTAACAAAAAAATTTAATTCTAAAATTGTTTCTACATTCGCTATTTAGTTTTGTGGAACACCTAAAGGGTTAACATAGTTTGTAAAGTAATTTTTGAATACCTTGAGGGGTGTAGTTTCTTAGATGGGGTCACTTTTTTGGAGTTTCTAGTCTAGGCTACATCAGGGGGGGCTTCTAATGGGACATGGTGTAAAAAAAAAAAACTGTCCATCAAAATCTGCCTTCCAGAAACCGTATGGAGTTCCCTTCGTTCTATGCCCTGCCGTGCGGCTATATAGCCATTTACGACCACATATGGGGTGTTTCTGCAAACTACAGAATTGGGGCAATAAATGTTTAGTTTTGTTTGGCTGTTAACCCTTGCTTTATTACCGGCAAAATGGATTTAAATTTAAATTTTGCCCAAAAATAGGTGTTTTGGCACCGTTTTTATTTTATATTTTTAACACCGTTCATCCGAGGCGTTTGGTAAAAAGTTATTTTTATAGCGACGACTTTTACGCACGCGACGATGCCCAATATGTATGGCTCTCAGACTTTGGAGACACTAAGCAGGCATCCTAAAACTGCGGCCCTCCAGATGTTGTAAAACTACAATTCCCACCATGCCCTGATGATGGCTGTAGGTTGTCTGGGCATGCTGGGAGTTATAGTTTTACAACATCTGGAGGGCCGCAGTTTGAGGATGCCTGCACTAAAACTAATATTTTTTGGGGAAAGAAAAATTGTTTTCGTGTCTCCAAAGTCTGAGAGCCATAGTGTTTTATGTTCTCTAGTGAACTGTTGGGGATTATAAAAATGTAGTACTCCATGGAAGTGTGATACTCCCTGAAGCAATCGATAATGCAGAGGCCCGGATGATCGGGGCACGTGTCACATTGAGTTGTGGTGTCCTTCCGTATCCCCCTCTTGTGACACACTCTGCACTTTTTTTGGGTTCGTCCCTTCTTTCCAGTATGGGGGACCACACCTGGAAAGTGTTGGCCAGGGACGATCCGGGCGCCTCCAGTTCCCGAGGTACTCCGGCCTGCTCTTTCCCGGTCCGAAAAGATCAGGTCTTTGAGGACTGCCTCATAGAATTGGAGGAATGTCCCTGTGCTGCCAGCACTTCGGGATAGTACAAAAGAGTTGTACATGGCAACCTGCACCATGTAGACCGCAACTTTTTTGTACCATGCCCGGGTTTTGCGCATGGCGTTATATGGCGTGAGGACTTGATCAGAGAGATCAACTCCTCCCATATACCGATTGTAGTCGACGATACAATCGGGCTTGAGGACCATTGCCGCGGTACCTCGCACAGGGACTGGGGTGGTGCTGTTACCGTGGATTGTGGACAGCATAAGGACATCCCTCTTGTCCTTATACCTGACCAGCAACAGGTTTCCACTGGTAAGTGCACGGGTCTCACCCCTGGGGATAGGTACCTGGAGGGGGTAGGCAGGGAGGCCGCGTTGATTTTTCCGCACGGTCCCACAAGCGAACGTGGATCTGGCGGCAAGGGACCTGAACAAGGGAATGCTGGTATAAAAGTTGTCCACGTACAAGTGGTAACCCTTATCCAGCAGTGGGTACATAAGGTCCCACACGAGTTTCCCGGTAACACCCAGAGTGGGGGGACATTCTGGTGGTTGAATCCGGGAATCTCGCCCCTCGTACACACGAAATTTGTAAGTGTACCCTGAGGTACTCTCACAAATTTTGTATAGCTTCACGCCATACCTCGCCCGCTTTGTGGGAATGTATTGGCGGAAACTGAGTCTCCCCTTGAACGCAACGAGAGACTCATCAACCGCGACCTCCCTTCCAGGTACGTAGGCCTGCTGAAATGTGGCCCCAAAGTGATCGATGACCGGCCGTATCTTGTACAGCCGGTCATAGGCAGGATCACCTCGGGGTGGACATGCTGCATTATCGGAATAATGCAGACATTTCCGGATGGCCTCAAACCGGTGACGTGTCATGACCATACTGTACAGTGGGGTCTGGTACAGGACGTCCCCACTCCAGTATTGCCTGACACTGGGTTTTTGGACTAGACCCATATGCAGCACGAGGCCCCAAAATGTCCTCATCTCGGCTGCACTGACCGGCGTCCAGCCACCGGGTCTAGCCAAAACTGAGCCTGGGTTTTGAGCGACGAACTGTTGGGCGTACAGATTCGTCTGCTCCACCATCAAATTCACCAGTGGGTTACTGAAAAAAAAACTAAAAAAGTCTATTTCAGTAAACCCCACTGTGGGAATCTGGATTCCAGGATTGCCAGCGAAATCCGGAATCTCAGGCTCAAAGTCCACTGGGGGACACCAGCTAAGTTCATCGGCAGGGGGCTCCGGTGAACTTATTTGGTGGGCCGGGAAACCAGTACAAACCCCAGGGCGGCTCGTACTAGGGTGGGCCACAGGATCCCTAGCATGTGCGGCCCCTGGCTCCGCCTGGCGGCGTCTCCGCTGCCTTGGTGGCTCATCGTCATCCGATGATGATGAGGAGGATGCGGATGACAAAAGGAACGTGGGGTCATCCTCATCCTCACTGGGGCTCTCAGAGTCGGAGGCAATCTGGGCATATGCCTCCTCGGCCGAGAACACCCGGCGGGCCATGGGTGTGTGTGTGTGCGTGTGTATGTGCGTGCGTGTAAACCTTTATTCTATGTGCGTGTGTGTGGGGGCACGGGTGTTCACGTACTAAAAAGTCCAGGCAAAAAAAATGGGCAAGTGTTAGGAAAAAAAAAAAAAAAAAGTTCAAACTTGCTGATCAGCGGTTCAACGCTGATCAGCGGTCGGTGGGGTGGTGGGGCGGGCGATGCGCTAACAGTGGACGGACGCTAAAAAGTGCCGGCCAGTCAGCGCACGCAGAAAAAAAAAAAAGTGGTGGTGGGGGAAGGGTCTGGTGGTGGGGGGAGGGGGTTGGTGGGTGGGGGGGGGGCTGGTGGTGGGGGGGATGCGGGGGGGGGGCAAGTGGCAGGGGGGGTCTGGGGTATGAAAGTTGAAAAAAAAAAGTTTGGAATAAATGTGCTTTTTTTTTTTTTTTTTTTTCTAACTTTTCCCTTCTATCCCTGCCTAAAGGTGCCTCTCCCTCACTGACCCTAACCTACCTGGGTGGCGATGGGTGCAGGAGGGTGATGGATGCCGATTTAGGGGGACACAGGAGCTGGTGCTGGACGATGCTGCACGGTCAGGGTGCTGGACAGGAAGAGGAGGGGAGAGAGGAGCGCAGGAAGTTTGAATCTCGCGCCTCTCTCCCCTGCACCAATCAGCACCCTGGACAGCGGCGTTCAGCACCAGGGCCAGCTCCGCCTCTGCAAATCCTCGGACTGCGATTGGTGGTGTAAAATTACGCCACCGATCGCAGTCTTTTTCCGGTTCATCGGGTCACAGGACACCCGAATGGACCGGAAACGCAGAAAACCGCAGGTCTGAATTGACCTGCGGTTTTCTGCGATCGCCGATACGGGGGGGTCCAATGACCCCCCCCTGCGTTGTTACGGGATGCCGGCTGAATGATTTCAGCCGAAATCCCGTTTCGATTAACCCCCGCGGCGCCGGAATTCAGATTTTAAGTCAGGACGTACCGGTACGTCCTCGGTCCTTAAGGACTCGGGAAATAGGGCGTACCGGTACGTCCTCGGTCCTTAAGGGGTTAACATTTTTAGTATTTTGCCTATATGGTCCAAAAATCTTGTAATACCTCATGTTCACATTATACCCAAATACTGATTATGTTCCTCTAAATAAAGTGATATTTTTTTTAACTATTGTGCGTGTCTATGTTTTATGGAAATGTGTAGAAATGTAAATGTTCTTTGTATTTTAAAAATGAACACAAGTCAAATTAAAGTTTTGACCAAATCCTTACAGAAAACATGTTAAACACAAATCCAAATCCCAGACAATCCCATAAAGTATTATAAAACAAAAAATAACACAAAATATAACATTTGACAATATAAAATCAAAGGTCAAACAGGTCTCGCTTAAAGGAGCCTGACCCATATGATGCGCCTAGGCGTACATGGCCAGGATCTGGGGCCCCTGTTGCCAAACTGGGCTGATAACTTGGCTGCCCAAGGGGTGGTGTAGGGTCTTGTGACCGGTGGTATGGTGGTTGGGGGGGGAGATGGCCCTTGAGGTGGGTGTGGAGGCTGGGGGTAGCTGTGTCCAGGAGGTGGGACGCTAAATATGTGGCGACGCAAGTCATTAATTTGCATGTGTATGTCTCCCTAGTCATACACATGCCCCTTAACATTGACTCTTCATGCCCATCACTCCTCCTCTGGGCCAGGAACTCAATGACTCGGGCATCTATCATCTCCCTAGTCGATTGCCCAGAGGAAGAGTGAGGGACATTGCGGCAACGCCTGGGCTGTGGCGGTGGGGCTATTTCAGGGCTTCGCGGTGAAAGGGTCGGTTGGGGAAAATACTGCCGGAGTGCCACTATCGCCTACATCAGAGTCCTCTGGGTCATCCAGACTGTCCACAGTACTGTATAGAAAAATGACATTAAAACATATATCACATCATTTGACTACTACATTTCCGAAGTACGTAATGTTTTATAAATAAAAATAGCTGTGTGTGTACTATATACGGTGAGCCTGCATACATCCCATATTGTTTACTAATGTTGGATTGTCACCTTCAATGCTATTTTCTACAATAAAAAAAACCCAAAACATTACTTTGGTTTATTCTTTGAGAATAAAGCCAAATGGGAATCTATTTTTACAACATTGTTTGGCGTTTGGAGCTGTCCAGCACAAAACGAGGTATACACATTCAAGGACCGAAACAAGTGCTGATATTCTGTCCGTCTGTATCTGGACTGTTTTTAACATCCAAACCTCCTTATGTAAAGAAAACAAAAAAAAAAACATAATTTCCAGACAAACAACATGGACCAGGCATCACAAGGCCATGGTGGTAGTATAGTTAAGAATCAGCTGGAGGGACTCAGTTAGAGCATCAATACTCTATTTCAATAGGAGTATGTAATTGTCATTTTAGTTGAACTTTTAGGAATCCATGTTGTGGTTTGTAAGCCAACATTAAAACTATGTAAATTACAGTACAGAACGGTTACAAAAAAAAATAAAAAAATTTGGCATGTATGTTCAGGGCCACACTATTCAGGGCCAAAAAATGCAAGATGGTTTGTCCAGGTACACAAGATCAGATTGGCGGGGGACCAACAGCCGGCAACCACAACGATCAGCTGTATGAGGAGACAATGCGTGCAGTGCGCAAGTGCCATCTCCCTTCTCTATTCCTGCTCTGATTGCAGATATCTATGTTACTTGATATCGAAAATAGTGCCTCAAAGGAAGGAATAGAGAGACGGGAGGCGGCATGTGCGCTCTGCACGTGTCGTCTCATCATACAGCTCATCATCGGTTGTGCCAGGTGTTAGTCCCCCACAAAAATGATATTGATCACCTACATAGAGGATAGGTCATCACACGCCACACAACCCCTTTAACCACCTCCGGACCGCCTAACGCACATGTGCGTTCCGGAGGTGGCAGCGCTGCGCACAGTCACGCATATACGCATCATCTCGCGAGACGCGAGATGACGCGAATATGCGCGCGCGCATGCGCAGTTCGCGCCGGCATTTCGCACAGCAGTATTTCGTCAGCAACCTGCCAGCCAATGATCGTGGCTGGCAGGTTGCTGATTTTTAAAAAATCCAATCAAAGTGCCAGATAGCAGATCATATTTGTAAATATGATCTGTTATATGGCTGCCTGCTCCTCTGCTGGTTCTTTTCGTCGGTTGGATCCAGCAGAGGAGCAGGCTTCACAGTGAGTACACCAAACACTACACTATAGCCCCTGATCACCCCCCTGAACCCCAATTAACCCTTTGATCACCCCTTTGATCACCCCTGTCAATCACAAGTGAAAAGAAAAAAGTGATCAGTGCAAACTGTCACTTTTTTTTTTCACTGTTATAGACCGTTAGGTTTTAGGTATAGTTTAGGTCCCTTGGTTAGGTAGTTAGCGATCAGTTAGCGCCCAGCCCACCGCACCGCAGTCCGTTATTCGCTGATTAGCGTATCGCTAATCAGCATTTGTACTTTTATAGTATCTGGAAGTGATCAAAACTGATCACGGTCAGATCTATAATTGTATTAGTGTCACTTTAGTTCGCCCTCCACCCAGAACGCAGTGTTTGCCCGATCAGGCCTGATCGGTCGCCCACACGTGCGTTCGCCCACACCCGCCCCACCGCAGTGACAAAAAAAAATTTTTTTTTTGATCACTGCACATTCACTTTACACGCACTGCGGCGATAAAAAAATCAGTTTTGATATTTTTTATCAACCGCAGCGGCCTCCGGTACTTCGCTAGCCTCCCCTTTGTAAGACAGGCTTGCTTTTTTTTTCTTGGGTAGTCTCAGGGAATACCCCTAAATTTAGTTGCCCACATGTCTAACAGGGGGTATTCCTCTGAAGAGGCCTACAGGCTTCTGACCCAGTCGGATGAGGAGTGGGAACCCTCATCTGATGAATCCAGCGGGTCAGAATACGAACCTGTAGAAAGCAGTGGCTCTCTGACCCAAAGTTCGGACGAGGAGGCTGAGGTCCCTGATACCACCAGGCGTACCCGGCCCCGTGTCGCTAGACCGCAGGTTGCGCAGGATCCGCTTCAAGAGCAGCAGAGTGGGGCTGGTGCTGTCGGATTACGTGGTGAGGCATACACCAGCAGCCCAGCCCTCCCTGGACCTAGTACCAGCACTGCCGTACAACCTGGTGAAGTAGCGAGCACCAGAAGGGCAGTTGAAGCTGGTACGGTGGCACGTGCAGTAGTGACCCCGTCTCAGCCACCGCAAAGACGTGCCCGTAGATCCCCTAGAATCCCAGAGGTGCTGGCAAACCCTGATTGGCAGTCCCCAACTTCAGCCGCACCTGTAGTTTTCCCTTTCACTGCCCAGTCTGGAGTTCGGGTTGAGACGGCTCAGATCGGTTCGGCCCTGGGATTTTTTGAGCTGTTCTTGACTGCGGAGCTTTTAGACATAGTTGTGGCCGAAACAAACAGGTATGCCACACAATTTATCACCGCTAACCCGGGAAGCTTTTATGCCCAGCCTTTCCGGTGGAAACCAGTCCAAGTTTCCGAACTTAAAACTTTTCTGGGCCTCCTCCTCAACATGGGCCTGACAAAAAAGCATGAATTGCGGTCATATTGGTCCACGAACCCGATTCATCACATGCCCATGTTCTCTGCTGCCATGTCCAGGGCACATTTTGAGGCCATCCTGCGGTTCCTGCACTTTAGTGACAACACCGCCTCCCGTCCCAGGGACCACCCTGCTTTTGACCGGCTCCACAAAATTCGGCCCCTCATAGACCATTTCAACCAGAAATTTGCAGATATTTATACCCCAGAGCAAAACATCTGCATAGACGAGTCCCTGATACATTTTAACGGGCGCCTTGGCTTCAAACAATACATCCCAAGCAAGCGCGCCCGGTATGGGGTCAAATTGTATAAGCTCTGTGAAAGGGCCACAGGCTATACCCACAAATTTCGGGTCTATGAGGGAAAAGATCAGACCCTGGAGCCGGTCGGTTGCCCTGACTACCTGGGGAGCAGTGGGAAGACAGTTTGGGACTTGGTGTCACCCTTATTCGGCAAGGGGTACCATCTTTATGTGGACAAGTTTTACACAAGTGTGGCCCTCTTTAGGCATTTGTTTCTAGAACGGATTGGCGCCTGTGGTACCGCGCGAACTAGTCGCGCGGGCTTCCCCCAACGGCTCGTTACCACCCGTCTTGCAAGGGGGCAGAGGGCCGCACTGTGTAACGAAGAACTGCTCGCGGTGAAATGGAGAGACAAGCGTGACGTTTACATGCTCTCCTCCATTCACGCAGACACGACAATACAAATTGAGCGAGCAACCCGTGTCATTGAAAAGCCCCTCTCAGTCCACGACTATAACCTCCACATGGGAGGGGTCGACTTCAATGACCAGATGTTGTCTCCGTATTTAGTTTCCCGACGCACCAGACGCTGGTATAAGAAGGTGTCTGTATATTTAATTCAATTGGCTCTGTACAATAGTTTTGTTCTCTACAGTAAGGCTGGGAGAACTGGATCCTTCCTCAAATTTCAGGAAGAGATCATCGAGAACCTCCTGTATCCAGGAGGTTCCGTGGCCCCAACCACCAGTGTAGTTAGCCGTCTACACGAGCGACATTTCCCCAATGTCGTTCCTGGTACCTCAACCCAACAGTCACCCCGAAAAAGATGTCGTGTCTGTAGCAGGAGTGGAATAAGGCGTGACACCCGCTATTTCTGTCCTGACTGTCCGGACCACCCTGCCCTATGCTTTGGAGAGTGTTTCCGGAAGTACCACTCACAGGTACACTATTAGCATAGGGATCATCTCACCAGGACAGGCACACAGGGCTATTAGGGCCCATTCACTCACTGCTGCTGCAAACGTCTCCTTTCACATGGGACAAAGTGCATAACGCACTTCGCCACATCTTTGGGCGATTTGCGCTTTGCACATTGACCCATGGGGAAGGAGAGGTTTGTTCTATAAAGGTAAAAAAACAAAAAAAAAAACAAAAAAAAAAAACAGGTAAGCAAACAGGTTAATGTTTAGTTCCAAAAGTTAAAGTTACATGTTCTGTTCCAAAGTTAATAAAATTATTGCGTTGTGGCCTGTTTTTTTTTTTTTTTTTTTTTTTTTTTTTTACCTTCCAGGTGGACCAACCGATTGACCAGCTGCAGCACCGATGTGCATTCTGACAGAAGCATTGCGCTGCTGTCAGATTACACGCAAGTCGGTGTATGCGGCGCTGCAAGACAGGATTTTCTCCTCTGCAGTGACAGATACGTTTGCCAAGGCATACGAGCTGAGGAGGAGACGGCGTTCCTATGCTTTGGCAAACACTTTGTATATATATAAAAAAAAAAATCCCGGCAATGATTTATTCATCCACATCGATTGATGCGAATGGAGAAATCTGGTTTGCCAGGGCATACGAGCTAAGTGGGTATGGATGTAGGGCGGAGCTCCTATGTCCTGGCAGACGCCTTTCCCCTCCATTTTTTTTTTGGGCAGAGATTTTTTCATCCACATTGATCGATGCGAATGAAGAAATCTGTGCCGTTCATTTTTTTCTTTCAGCCCAGAGGCTGAACGGAAAAAAAAATCTCATTACCTGTATGCTCAATATAAGGAGAATAGCAGAAACTCCTAATGCTGGCCATACATGTAATGATTGCGGAGACCCTCAAATGCCAGGGCAGTACAAACACCCCACAACTGACCCCATTTTGGAAAGAAGACACCCCAAAGTATTTGCTGAGGGGCATATTGAGTCCATGAAAGATTTAAATTTTTGTCCTAAGTTAGCGGAAAGTGAGACTTTGTGAGAAAAAACAAAAAAAATCAATTTCCGCTAACTTATGCGAAAAATTTTTTTTTTTCTATGAACTTGCCAGGCCCCTCATTGGATACCTTGGGGTGTCTTCTTTCCAAAGTGGGGTCACATGTGGGGTATTTATACTGCCCTGGCTTTTTAGGGGCCCTAAAGCGTGAGAAGAAGTCTGGGATCCAAATGTCTAAAAATGCCCTCCTAAAAGGAATTTGGGCCCCTTTGCGCATCTAGGCTGCAAAAAAGTGTGACACATCTGGTATCGCCGTACTCAGAAGAAGTTGGGGAATGTGTTTTGGGGTGTCATTTTACATATACCCATGCTGGGTGAGATAAATATCTTGGTCAAATGCCAACTTTGTATAAAAAAATGGGAAAAGTTGTCTTTTGCCAAGATATTTCTCTCACCCAGCATGGGTATATGTAAAATGACACCCCAAAACACATTCCCCAACTTCTCCTGAGTACGGCGATACCAGATGTGTGACACTTTTTTGATGCCAAGGTGGGCAAAGGGGCGCATATTCCAAAGTGCACCTTTCGGATTTCACCGGTAATTTTTTACAGATTTTGATTGCAAAGTACTTCTCACACATATGGGCCCCTAAATTGCCAGGGCAGTATAACTACGCCACAAGTGACCCCATTTTGGAAAGAAGACACCCCAAGGTATTCCGTGAGGGGCACTGCGAGTTCCTAGAATTTTTTATTTTTTGTCACAAGTTAGCGGAAAATGATGATTTTTTTTTTCTCTTTTTTCCTTACAAAGTCTCATATTCCACTAACTTGCGACAAAAAATAAAAAATTCTAGGAACTCACCATGCCCCTCACAGAATACCTTGGGGTGTCTTCTTTCCAAAATGGGGTCACTTGTGGGGTAGTTATACTGCCCTGGCAATTTAGGGGCCCATATGTGTGAGAAGTACTTTGCAATCAAAATGTGTAAAAAATGGCCTGCAAAATCCGAAAGGTGCACTTTGGAATATGTGCCCCTTTGCCCACCTTGGCAGCAAAAAAGTGTGACACATCTGGTATTGCCGTACTCAGGAGAAGTTGGGGAATGTGTTTTGGGGTGTCATTTTACATATACCCATGCTGGGTGAGAAAAATATCTTGGTCAAATGCCAACTTTGTATAAAAAAATGGGAAAAGTTGTCGTTTGCCAAGATATTTCTCTCACCCAGCATGGGTATATGTAAAATGACACCACAAAACACATTCCCCAACTTCTCCTGAGTACGGCGATACCAGATGTGTGACACTTTTTTGATGCCAAGGTGGGCAAAGGGGCGCATATTCCAAAGTGCACCTTTCGGATTTCACCGGTAATTTTTTACAGATTTTGATTGCAAAGTACTTCTCACACATATGGGCCCCTAAATTGCCAGGGCAGTATAACTACGCCACAAGTGACCCCATTTTGGAAAGAAGACACCCCAAGGTATTCCGTGAGGGGCATGGCGAGTTCCTAGAATTTTTTATTTTTTGTCGCAAGTTAGTGGAATATGAGACTTTGTAAGGAAAAAAGAGAAAAAAAAAATCATCATTTTCCGCTAACTTGTGACAAAAAATAAAAAATTCTAGGAACTCGCAGTGCCCCTCACGGAATACCTTGGGGTGTCTTCTTTCCAAAATGGGGTCACTTGTGGCGTAGTTATACTGCCCTGGCAATTTAGGGGCCCAAATGGGTGAGAAGAACTTTGCAATCAAAATGTGTAAAAAATGACCGGCGAAACCCGAAAGGTGCACTTTGGAATATGTGCCCCTTTGCCCACCTTGGCAGCAAAAAAGTGTGACACATCTGGTATCGCCGTACTCAGGAGAAGTTGGGGAATGTGTTTTGGGGTGTCATTTTACATATACCCATGCTGGGTGAGAGAAATATCTTGGCAAAAGACAACTTTTCCCATTTTTTTATACAAAGTTGGCATTTGACCAAGATATTTTTCTCACCCAGCATGGGTATATGTAAAATGACACCCCAAAACACATTCCCCAACTTCTCCTGAGTACGGCGATACCAGATGTGTCACACTTTTTTGCTGCCAAGGTGGGCAAAGGGGCACATATTCCAAAGTGCACCTTTTGGATTTCACCGGTCATTTTTTACACATTTTGATTGCAAAGTTCTTCTCACACATTTGGGCCCCTAAATTGCCAGGGCAGTATAACTACCCCACAAGTGACCCCATTTTGGAAAGAAGACACCCCAAGGTATTCCGTGAGGGGCATGGCAAGTTTTTAGAATTTTTTATTTTTTGTCGCAAGTTAGTGGAATATGAGACTTTGTAAGAAAAAATAAAAAAAATAAAATCATCATCATTTTCCGCTAACTTGTGACAAAAAATAAAAAGTTCTATGAACTCACTATGCCCATCAGCGAATACCTTAGGGTGTCTACTTTCCGAAATGGGGTCATTTGTGGGGGTTTTCTACTGTCTGGGCATTGTAGAACCTCAGGAAACATGACAGGTGCTCAGAAAATCAGAGCCGTTTCAAAAAGCGGAAATTCACATTTTTGTACCATAGTTTGTAAATGCTATAACTTTTACCCAAACCATTTTTTTTTTTTGCCCAAACATTTTTTTTTTATCAAAGACATGTAGAACTATAAATTTAGTGAAAAATTTATATATGGATGTTGTTTTTTTTTTGCAAAATTTCACAGCTGAAAGTGAAAAATTTCATTTTTTTGCAAAAAAATCGTTACATTTTGATTAATAACAAAAAAAGTAAAAATGTCAGCAGCAATAAAATACCACCAAATGAAAGCTCTATTAGTGAGAAGAAAAGGAGGTAAAATTCATTTGGGTGGTAAGTTGCATGACCGAGCGATAAACGGTGAAAGGAGTGTAGTGCCGAAGTGTAAAAAGTGGCCTGGTCATGAAGGGGGTTTCACCTAGCGGGGCTGAAGTGGTTAACTATTTCCGACTATTGTTAACCAAGATTTGGATCTATTGATAACTTGCAAATAAGGTTATTTTAGCAACAAAAATACTTACAGCCTCAAATCCATAACCGGCCTAAAAAATTGCAATTGGGCCATGTACAATTATGGCCTTTTTTTTGGAGCCGCATTCCCCACTCTGGCCTTTGGCAGTTAGATCACGGCGGAATAGATTCCGGCAGCTGTTCCACCGGGTTTTGGTCTGTTTCACTGTAAATAAATCAAACATAAAAATTACTATAAAAATCGGAGAAACAACTATTAAATAATAACAGGACAAATACCAAAGCGAAAATGTGACCTAAATCAAGTTGCTAAATCTGAAAAATGTATGAATTTGCAAGATTATACAGCACATGGTACACTAGTGCAGGTGTGGGGATACTAATGTACTATAGGTTCAGGAAGGAGGAGATTAGTCGTGAAAGCCATTTGTACTAAAATACTTTATAATATGTCATGTTGACAACTATAGGATGCTCAAATACAACAGGGACACATGTGTCACCAAATAAAAAGTGCACATACAGGTTATACATGTCTACTGTTTGCTGTACCAAAGGGAGGGACAGCCATTTTAGGTAAAAATGATGGGGTATGGTATTTAGTGCATGACTCTTCAAAAAACCATGTACAGGCCTATGCAAAATGAAGCTGGCCCACAAAATATACAGTATTATGACCTCATAGAATTTATAGCTACATCATTTAGTGACACACAGGGCAAGGACAGTACAACAACATTGCTGGCACTTACCTAAATCTGCCCGCCTTCTGCCATCTGCTTTTGCCCATTCGGCCAACCTCATGCTACAGGCAATTTGCTCCCAGGCCGCCTCCATTCGAACTTGGTCCTGTTATGCATTGGTCCGGGTGTCACATAGTTCGGGCCTCTCCTGCACCAAAGTTATAAACTTTTTAACGTTTCAGCGTGGCATATTTGCTGCAAAGTCCAAAGCACTAACTGCCACACAACACTACAAACTTTCACCTCAGGTGCCTAGCAATCAGCAGTCAGCATAACCTGTGGCAACAGCATAAGGAGTCACAATAGTGGCCCCAGAACAGAGTGTTTGTGTGTGATTGGGGGGGATGGAGAGCAGTGGAAATAACAGCACAAGTGCCACGGACGTTCCCGTGGCAGGTACCAGGAGATCAGAGGGACTGGAAACTCGTGGGTTAAATTGACAAGTTCACTGTGGATCTTATTATGTCTGTGTTTTGGTGAATACCACACCCCTTGCTTCAGGTGTTGCTTGTTGGTAATTTACTTTTCCCATAAGTAGCTGCTTCTCACTCTTGGGGTCCATTCACACGTCCGTTGTTTCTTTCCTGATCTGTTCCGTTTTTTGCTGAACAGATCTGGACCAGATCTGGACCCATTCATTTTCAATGGGTCCTGAAAAAAATCTGACATTGTGCTGTCCGTTTTTTTTCAGGACCCATTGAAAATGAATGGGTCCAGATCTGGTCCAGATCTGTTCCGCAAAAAACGGAACAGATCAGGAAACAAACAACGGACGTGTGAATGTAGCCTAAGAGGTGTAGTTTATAGATTTTCTTTCTGTCTTCTTTCTAGCTGGTCAGTTGTACTCTGTGGTGCTTCTGGAGTTGCCTGTTTTCTACTTTCAGATAAGATTTGTCTTTTCTTATTGTTTTGTCTTTGTTATATTCCCTTTTGTTTGTATCTAGGCCTGAGGCAGAGACTTCCATTCGTCCATCTGGCTAGAAATGGGTTGTCTCTGGTCCTAACCTCATTCCAGGGCCTTATAGGGCCTTATAAGAATATAAGGGCCTAGGTATCCAGCAAATGAATATTCCTACCTTCAAGGTCTATTCATTATGATAGGTAGTTAGGGCCTGGATTAGGGTTGTGTAGGAGGTGACCTGTTTCTTCCCTAGTTCCCAGGCCCAGTTACTGTTCCCCTTCCGTCCTGTGTTTAGTGTGGAGTTTTTCCCCCACACTGATCGTGACATTATAAATGGCTGAATAACCATCAATTAGGGGGAGCAACTCCAGTATCTGCTTGCAAAAGAGTCGCAAGCAGGGAATATGTTTTTTCTGCAAAGGGGACATTTTTTCAATATATGTCCAAGCATTCAGTGGCAAAAAGAGAAACAAAAAGGGGTGTCTAAATGCCATCTGACTATCGGAGGTGTGAGTGTGGAGTCCGAGAATGTGCATTTGTCCCTTGCTGGTAGAACCTGATTTCTCCTGACTGCCGAGGTGGTGCTAGAGTCAAAAACTGTGGGAATTGAAGTATTTATCGACAGCGGGGCCAGGGTGAATGTGATTGATGCTCAGTTTGTCTGCATGCATGGGTTGTCACCAAGTACATTTAAAAAAGACATTCCTGTATTTGCTATTGATTCTGCCCCTCTTACTCAAAGGTGCTTGTCACAAGTTTTGCATGAAATCAGATTAAGAGTGGGTGACTTTCATCAAGAAGTTATCTCATGTTTTGTCTTGGAAGGTCTCCCTGCACCTATGGTTCTGGGTTTACTGTGGCTTGCAATCATAATCCAACTATCGATTGGCAAGCTAGGCAGATTTTGGATTTGCGGGACTATTGCATTGATAATTGTCTCAATACATCCTTTTCTGTGGTTACTACTAAGGCTGTACCCTATTTTTTAAAACAGATGTGTTTTCTGAGAATGGATGTCAGGATTTACCTTCCTATCAGGAATATGATTGCCCTGTCAATCTTATTCCCGCGGCTAAATTACCTAAATCTAGGTTGCATAATCTTTCTGAACCTGAAAGACAGCCCATGAGAGAATATATTGCCGAGAGTTTGAAATAAGGGTACATAGGACCTTCCAAGTCTCCAGTGGCTCTAGGGTTCTTTTTATAAAAAAAAAAGGTGGAGGTCTTTGGCCATGTCTGGATTTTCGTGAACTCAATCAGATTACTATCTGTGATCCTTACCCTCTTCCTTTGATTCCAGATTTGTTTAAAACTCTTGGGTCCTACTACTCAACTACCCTTGGTGTGTGAACAGGGTCAGAACAGTGTTAGAAGATATTGGCAAAGTTCTCAGCTTTTAACATCGGCTTGAGGAATTAGCTAGTATTGATTTGTGTATGTATATATTTTTTTTATCTGCACAATGTATCATTTTGTGTAAGATGTCCTTGTCCTTGCCCCGGCATCCTCCATTGTACGCATTTTTTGCTGTGGATTGCCTTTATCTGCGGACCGCATGCGGAAGAATGGCTCCCCGGTTATAGACACACAGTGTCTGGGTTTGGAGCATTTCCACCCGTTTAGGCCACTTTTTTCAGTGAGTTTTTGTCTTTATGTGTATGGAATGTGCCACTTCATTGTGGTGGTAACGTACTTTTGCACCTGATAGCTTCTGTGTCACATGGTCTGTTGTAGGTGAGGCTCACAGCTTTATTCTACCTCACAGGCATTGGTGATACCACTATGGAGACATGTGAAAGTCTGGCTGTGAGTTGGTTTCTAGCACTGTTCAGACCCTGTTCACACACCATGGGTAGTTGAGTGGTAGGACCCCATGCTTGGTGAGACACCATAACGTGGTGCATGAGGGGCTCCAATATGTTCCTGACTGAAAGATATTTGCAAAGTTCTTAGCTTTTAACATCGGCATGAGGAATTAGCTAGTAATGTCAGTTGCGTATCATTTTGGTGCATTTTTTTCAGTGATTTGTCCAGATTTGTTTAACCAGATTATTGGTGCCAAGGTGTTCTCCAAGTTAGACTTAAGGGGGGTATATAATCTGGTTAGGATCAAGGAAGGGGATGAATGGAAGACAGCTTTTAATACTCCTGAGGAGCACTTTGAGAACCTGGTCATGCCTTTCGGGTCGACCAATGCCCCGGCGGTCTTCCAACAGTTTGTGAATGACATCTTTCATCATCTGGTGGGGAGGTTTGTAATCGTGTATTTGGATGACATTCCTATTTATTCTTCTGACATGGAAACACATCAGAATCATGTGAGACAGGTGTTACAGATTCTAAGGGATTCACAAACTATTGCCGAAAATTTATTAAGAATTATTCGACAATAGTAAAACCCTTAACGGACAACTAAGAAAGGGACGGATGTCTCTGTATGGTCTGATTCAGTGTTGCAAGCCTTGCTTGCGATTAAGGAATGCTCCCATATTGGTGCAGCCAGATGTATCACGACTGTTTATTGTGGAAGAGGACTCATCCGAGTTGGGGGTAGAAGCAGTTTTGTCACAGACCCCATCAGCTGGTAAATGGCGACCATGTGCATTTTTCTTGAAAAAACTATCCCCCGCTGAGAAAAATTATGATGTGGGTAACAGAGAGTTGCTGGCCATTAAATTGGCTTTTGAGAAATGGCGTCATTGGTTGGAAGGGGCAATTCATCCGATCACGATATTCACTGATCACAAAAATCTGAACCCAAGACAAGCCAGATGGGCCCTGTTTTTCACGAGATTCAATTTCACTGTTGCCTATCGTCCTGGGATTAAGAATGTCAAAGTGGATGCCTTGTCACATAGTTTCCCTGGAGGTGGTGATTTTAAAAAACCTGAGTCCCATTCTGTTTAAAGGGGTGGTGATTAGGGTTGAGCGAACCCAAACTGTAAAGTTCGGGTTCATACCAAACTTTAAGATTTTTGGACCCTGGACCCAAACCCGAACATTTCAGTAAAAGTTTGGGTTCGGATTCGGTGTTCGGCACTTTCTTGGCGCTTTTTAAAAAGGCTGTGCAGAGCAGCTAATCAACAAGCGCTTAACTGTCTGACCTTAGAAGCCATCACAGCCATGCCTACTAATGGCATGGCTGTAATTGGCCAGTGTAGCATGTGACCCAGCCTCTATATAAGCTGGAGTCACGTAGCACTGCATGTCACTCTGCTGTGCTTAGTGTAGAGAGAGGGTGCTGATGGTGATTTCAGGGAGAGAATAGGAGAATCTAACTCAGCGATCTACATACATTGTGTTTTGTGGGTGCAGGGCACAATTTCTTTTATCCTACCCTGAGCCCATTGACCGAATTTTTTTTAATTTAATAAATAATTTAAGTGGACGGCGGCCGCGGCCATATTATGCAAGCTCAGTGCACCAGCACTGCATCTGAGCTTTTGGGACACTGAAAAGCAAAACATTTTGGGCAATGTACAACATCTGGATTAGTCAGTGTGCAATTTAAGCTAGAAATACAGCCATCATTTTCTAGGGTTTTTAAAACACACTTTTTTGACAAAAAACTGTATTTTTCTGATCTGCAAGTGTTAAATTCAAGTTTAATATATACAGCTTTCATATTCTGTTGCAAAAAAAAAAACACTTTTTGGCAATATACAACATCTAGATTAGTCAGTGTGCAATTTAAGCTATAAATACAGCCATCATTTTCTGGGGTTTTAATAACACACTTTTTTTGCCCCAAAAACTGTATTTTTCTGATCTGCAAGTGTTAAATTCAAGTTTAATATATACAGCTTTCAGATTATATTACCAAAAAGACACTTTTTTTGGCAATATACAACATCTGGATTAGTCAGTGTGCAATTTAAGCTAGAAATACACCCATCATTTTCTGGGGTTTTAAAAACACACTTTTTCCCCAAAAACCTGTATTTTCCTGATCTGCAAGTGTTAAATTCAAGTTTAATGTATACAGCTTTCATATTCTGTTAAAAAAAAACTTTTTGGGCAATATACAACATCTGGATTAGTCAGTATGCAATTTAAGCTAGAAATACACCCATCGTTTTCTGGGGTTTTAAAAACACACTTTTTTTGCCAAAAAAAACACAATTTTCAGGCCTTGCAGCATCAGCACGTGTGAAGCTAATACATTTGGGTTAGATTCAGAGATTTGAAATACCGCCATTTGGTGCACCAATATTTAATTCAGGCCTACAGTGGTTTAGGCCTTGTGAGATACACCCTGTATATACAGGGCTTATATTCTTTCATTAATAAAACACCCTTTTGGGGGAAAAATACACAATATTTCAGGCCTTGCAGCATAATCATGTTTGAAATTCCTGGGTTATATACTGCTGCCATATTGAGTTATTAAACAAAACCGTTTGGGCAAAAAAAGTTTATTTGGCAGCCTTTGCTGCATATGTCATTGTGAGATACACCCTTAATACATTTGGGTAAGATTCAGAGATTTGAAATACAGCCATTTTGGGCAAAGAAATCTTTAATTCAGGCCTACAGTGGGTCACGCCGTGTGAGATACACCCTCTACATACAGGGGTTTGATTCAGGCATTTGAAATACAGCCATTTTGGGCAAATAAATCTTTAATTCAGGGGTAGTCTGGTAAAGGGTGAGATACACCTTTTACATACTGTTGTTCTAATCTACTATTAAACATCCATTTAGGGCAAGATCCTAAATTTGAGAATTATGAGGAAAGCGTCAAATAAGGGACGTGGCCCAGGTCTTGGTGCTGCCGGGGGAGCTCCTGTTGCAGGGAGAGGACGTGGTCGATCTGTGCCAGCTACACGCACAAGTGAAACCCCTTCTTCAGGTGCGAGTAGGCGACAGAACCTGCAGCGGTATTTGGTCGGGCCTAATGCGGCTCTGCGAAAGGTGAGGCCTGAACAAGTACAGGCGATAGTAGATTGGGTTGCTGACAGTGGATCCAGTTCCTTCACATTGCCTCCCACTCAGTCTCCTGCTGAAAGACCACAGTTGGCACCTGCAGCCGATGTCCATCAGTCTTTCACCTCACCCCCTTGCAAATCAGCCAAGCAGTCTGAGCCCCAAGTCATGCAGCAGTCTCTTCTGCTTTTGATGACTCTGTTAGCAGGGTTTCCCAGGTACACACACCTAGCCCTGCCCCAGAAGTGGAAGAGATTGAGTGCACCAATGCCAAACCACTTATCTTTCAAGATGAGTACATGGGAGGACCATCGCAGCACATCTCGGATGATGACGAAACACAGGTGCCAACTGCTGGGGCTTTCGAAAGTGTGCAGACCGACAAGGAAGGCAGGGGTGAAGACCGGGTGGAAGATGATGTGGAGGACGATGATGTCCCCAACCCCACATGGAATCAAGGTCATGCGAGTGACCTATGTAGTTCGGAGGAAGAGGCGGTGGTAGCACATAGCCACCGGCACAGCAGAAGAGGGAGCAGGGTGCAAAAGCGGAGCGGCCATCCTCTAGACAGTACGCCTGCTACTTCCCACCGCAGCAAGGGACCAAGCACACCAAAGCCAGCTCCAAAGAGTTCCCTGGCGTGGCAGTTCTTCAGACAATGTGCTGACGACAAGACACAAGGGTTTGCACACTGTGAATCAGAGCCTGAAGCGAGGCATAAACGTTCTCAACCTGAGCACAACCTGCATGACTAGGCATTTAAGTGCAAAGCACGAGCTGCAGTGGAGTAGACCCCTCAAAAACCAAGAAAGGTCTCTGGCTCCTCCTGCTTCCTCTTCTGCTGCAATCTCGGCCACGTCATCCACCTCTGGAGTGAGAGTGCCACCTACCCCCCGCAAACAGAGGATCCGCCAGCAACACCAACACCTGGGTCACCAAGCATCTCCACAATGTCCCACGGAAGCGTTTAGCTCTCCATCTCCCAAATGCTGGAGAGGAAGAGGAAGTACCCCCCTACCAACCCGCGATCTCTAGCCCTGAATGCCAGCATTTCTAAATTACTGGCCTTTGAAATGCTGTCATTCAGTCTGGTGGAGACGAATAGTTTTAAAGGCCTTATGGCGGTGGCTGTCCCACAGTACGTAGTGCTCAGCCGCCACTACTTTTCAAGGCGAGCCATCCCTTTTATGCTCAACCAAGTAGGGGACAAAATCAGGTGTGCACTGCGCAATGCCATCTGTGGCAAGGTACACCTGACTACGGATACGTGGACCAGTAAGCATGGTCAGGGACATTATATATCCATAACAGCACATTGGGTGAATGCAGTGGTGCCTGAAGCATATAGCAGTTTGGTGCATGTCCTTCCACCACTGAGGATTGCAGGGCACTTCAGTTTGCCTCCTGTTGCTTCCTCCTCCCTCTCTGCTTCCTCATCCTCTACCAGCTCCTCATACAGTCAGCGTAACACCTTCAACACCAACTTCAGCACAGCCAGGGGTAAATGACAGCAGGCAGTTTTAAAAAGTATCTGTTTGGGGGACAAACCCCACACCGCACAGGAGCTGTGAACGGGCCTTGAACAACAGACCGATGAGTGGTTTGTGCCAGTCAGCCTCAATCCCGGCCTGGTGGTGGGCAATAATGGGCGAAATCTCGTAGCAGCTCTGGGACTAGCCGATTTGACGCACATCCCTAGCCTGGCACATGGGCTGAATTTGGTGGTGCAGAGATTCTTTAAAATTTACCCCCATATGTCAGAGCTGATGCATAAAGTGCGGGCCGTCTTTGCCCGCTTTCGGTGTTCTCACCCTGCTGCTGCTCGCCTCTCAGCGCTGCAGCGTAACTTCAGCCTTCCCGCTCACCGCCTCATATGCAATGTGCCCATAAGGTGGAACTCCACCTTGCACATTCTGGCCAGACTGTGCGAGCAGCAGCAGGCGATAGTGGAGTTTCAGCTGCAGCACGCACGGGTGAGTCGCTCGGCAGAACAGCACCACTTCACCACCAATAACTGGGCCTCCATGCGAGACCTGTGTTCCTTGTTGCGCAGTTTAAAAAGTATCTGTTTGGGGGACAAACCCCACACCGCACAGGAGCTGTGAACGGGCCTTGAACAACAGACCGATGAGTGGTTTGTGCCAGTCAGCCTCAATCCCGGCCTGGTGGTGTGCAATAATGGGCAAAATCTCGTAGCAGCTCTGGGACTAGCCGATTTGACGCACATCCCTAGCCTGGCGCATGGGCTGAATTTGGTGGTGCAGAGATTCTTTAAAATTTACCCCCATATGTCAGAGCTGATGCATAAAGTGCGGGCCGTCTTTGCCCGCTTTCGGTGTTCTCACCCTGCTGCTGCTCGCCTCTCAGCGCTGCAGCGTAACTTCAGCCTTCCCGCTCACCGCCTCATATGCAATGTGCCCATAAGGTGGAACTCCACCTTGCACATTCTGGCCAGACTGTGCGAGCAGCAGCAGGCGATAGTGGAGTTTCAGCTGCTGCACGCACGGGTGAGTCGCTCGGCGGAACAGCACCACTTCACCACCAATAACTGGGCCTCCATGCGAGACCTGTGTTCCTTGTTGCGCAGTTTCGAGTACTCCACCAACATGGCTAGTGCCGATAACACCGTTCTCAGCGTTACTATCCTACTTCTATGCCTCCTTGAAAAAATGCTGCTGGCGATGATGGAAGAGGATGTGGCACAGGAGGAGGAAGAGGGATTTCGTTGGGTTTCCGGCCAGTCATTCCCAAGTGGCTCCAAGGGTGGGTTCCAGCACCCACAAACCCAAGGTACACAATTGTCCAGTCAGGGCACAGTTCTAGAGGATGACGAGGTGGAGAATGATGAGGAGGAACCATGTTCACAGCAGGGTGGCACCCAGACCAGCTCATGGCCATCACTGGTGCATGGATGGGGGGATACAGATGACACAGACGATACACCTCCCACAGAGGACAGCTTTTCGTTGCCTCTGGGCAGCCTGGCACACATGAGCGATTACATGCTGCAGTGTCTCCGCAACGACCGCCGAGTTGCCCACATTCTAAATTGTGCTGATTACTGGGTGGCCACGCTGCTGGGTCCCCGTTACAAGGACAACGTACCGTCCTTAATTCCGTCACTGGAGCGTGATCGTAAGATGTGCAAGTACAAGCACACGCTGGTAGACGCGCTGCTGGTGGCATTTCCACCTGACAGCGGGGGCACAGTGGAAGCACAAGGCAAAGGCAGAGGACGAGGAAGAGGTCGCCAATGCAGCTTGGGCACCACTAGCACCTCAGAAGGCAGGGTTAGCATGGCCGAAATGTGGAAAAGCTTTGTCAGCATGCCACAACAACCAGCACCACCAGCTGATATGGAACGTCTTAGCAGGAGGAAGCATTTCACCAACATGGTGGAGCAGTATGTGTGCACACGCCTACACATACTGAATGACGGTTCTGCCCCCTTCAACTTGGCCTGAGCTTGCCCTTTACGCCTTGGAGGTGCTGGCCTGCCCTGCAGCCAGTGTATTATTTGAATGTGTGTTTAGCACAGCATGGGGCGTCATCACAGACAAGCGCAGCCGCCTGTCCACAGCCAATGTGGACCAACTCACGTTCATTAAAATGAACCAGGCATGGATCCCTCAGGACTTGTCCGTACCTTGTGCAGAATAGACATGTATACCGGCACTAATCAGCCATTGTTATACTGCAGCGCAATTGCTCATTCTTCTATTTTTGATATTTCACACTCCACCGCCTCCTCAAACTCCTACTCCATATGGAACTCCTCATAAATCATTTTTTTTTTATTTGTACGTATTTTGTTTTATATTATTTCACTACTTTGTCAGTTACATTTTCTGGTGAAATTCACCAGTTTCTGGATGTATAGTACCACTGCTATACCAAGTAGGGCGGTAAAAAAAAAATGTCATTTACATTTTCGGGTGAAATTTACAAATTTTTGGGTGTATAGTATCACTTCTATACCTAGTAGGCCAGTTAAAATAAAATAAAATGGTCATTTACGTTTTCTGGTGAAATTAACCAATTTTTGAGTGTATAGTACCACTGCTATACCTAGTAGACAGGTTAAACAAAAATAAAATTGTCATTTACATTTTCCCGTGAAATTCACCAATTTTGGTATGTATAGTACCACTGCTATACCTAGTAGACTGGTAAAAAAAAGAAATTGTCATTTACATTTTCTGGTGAAATTAACCAATTTTTGGGTGTATAGTACCACTGCTATACCTAGTAGACTGTAAAAAAATAAATAAAATTGTCATTTATATATTCTGGTATAATTCACCCATTTTTGGGTGTGATGTACTACTCCTATACCTAGTAGACAGGGAAAAACAAAAATTGTCTGTTACTTTTTCCGGTGAAATTCACCAAATTGGTTGTGATGTACCACTGCTATACCTAGTAGACAGGTTTAAAAAAATTATTGTCAGTTAAATTTTTTGGTGAAATTCACCAATTTTTGGGTGTAATATACCCCTCCTCTACCTAGTTGACAGCTTAAAAAATTTCAATAATTTTTCTGTTACATTCTTGGGTTGACATTATACAATTTTATACGTGAATAAACACCTGCTATGCATAGGTGACAGGGAAATTTTTAAAATAAATTATTCAGTAATTAATGTGCGCCACATCCTTCCATTCAATGCTTAAACTTTGAAAAGTTGTCACACTTTTATCATTATGCATTAATAATTTCTCCCATATTCTCTATAATTTTAAATTTTAAAAAATGAATCCTACCCTGGATGTGGTCTCTCTTTCTCACGCTCCCTCTCTGGCCTGGAACCCTGATTCCCCACCACCTGTGATCACCATGGTAGGCGCATAAAAGAACATCGAAAGTTGATAGAGCTGATATCAAATTGGATCGTTAACATCACGGAGACGTGCGTCATGGTGGTGCAGTAAGTGTGCACACGCCTACACGAACTGACTGAAAGGGGAAGCACAAGGCGAAGGCAGAGGACGAGGAAGAGGTCGCCAACGCAGCTTGGGCACCACTAGCACCTCAGAAGGCAGGGTTAGCATGGCCGAAATGTGGAAAAGCTTTGTCAGCATGCCACAGCAACCAGCACCACCAGCTGATATGGAACGTCTTAGCAGGAGGCAAAATTTCACCAACATGGTGGAGCAGTATGTGTGCACACGCCTACACATACTGATTGACGGTTCTGCCCCCTTCAACTTCTGGGTCTCCAAATTGGGCACATGGCCTGAGCTTGCCCTTTACCCCTTGTAGGTGCTGTCCTGCCCTGCAGCCTGTGTATTGTCTGAACGTGTGTTTAGCATGACTGGAGGGGGTTATCACAGGTTATATTTCCCAATGTTTTCGGGTGTACCCTAATTTAAAAAATAAAATTTAAAACCAAAAACCAGTGTAGGCTACCTCCTCCTCCACCGCCGCTTCCACCTACACCGCCTCCTCAACCTCTTACTCCATATGGACCTCATCCATCTAGATCAAGATTATTATTTTATATTTTTACCTATTTTATGTTATTTAAAGTCATTTCCCTATCCACATTTGTTTGCTGAGCACTTGCCATGCTCTTAAACACATTTTTATGCCATTTGCAGCCCTCTAGCCCTTTCCATGACATTTTTACAGCCATTTTAGTGCTCAAAAGTTCGGGTCCCCATTAACTTCAATGGTGTCGAACCTGAACATCCAGGTGTCCGCTCAACTCTAGTGGTGATATCTGCCCTCTACCCTGATCTTCAGGTGAAGGTGTTAGAGGCTCAGGGAGACATACCGGACTCGTGTCCCTATGGCAAACTATTTGTGCCACCGAAATTGCGTCACAAGGTGTTGGAGGAACATCATTGTACGGTTCTTACGGGACATCCTGGGAGTAGGTCCACTGCCAACCTCATATATCGTAGATTCTGGTAGCCAGGGTGGCTTAAGTGTGTGAAGGACTATGTGTCAGCCTGTACTACCTGTGCACGTGCTAAGGTGACACATACTCCACCTTCTGGATCTTTACTTCTGTTACCCATTCCGTCCAGACCACTGACTCATGTATCCATGGACTTTATTACTGATCTCCCTAATTCTTCAGGAAAGACAGTTATTCTGGTGGTAGTTGATCGCTTTAGTAAAATGGTACATTTTATTGCATTACCAGGCCTACCTAATGCTAAAACCCTTGCACAGGTAGGTATTTGTTCACAACATTGGGAAACTTCATGGCATTCCCTCTGACGTGGTCTCAGATCAAGGGACTCAGTTTGTTTCCAGATTCTGGAAGGCGTTCTGTACTCATCTGGGAATTCAACTGTCCTTTTCTTCGGCTTTTCATCCTCAGTCGAACAGACAGATGGAACACACTAATCAGAGTCTGGAGACTTACTTGAGATCTGAGAACAAGGAGGAGTGGCCTTCCTTTTTGTCTTTGGCAGAGTATGCCATAAACAATCGTAGTCAGGAGTTCACTGGCGAGTTGATGTTTTTTGGGGCCCAAGGATTTCACCCGCAGTTTGGCACATTTTCTGGGCCTAATACTGCTGGTATCCCTGACGATGTGGGTGCCAGCATCCGATGATTATTCCAATCGTTTAGTGAATGCCTTTCATAGATCTCACACGGATAAGGTCGGTCCTGGGTGCCCGGCGGTCACCCATAGAAGGAGGGTACTGTCACGGACATTCCTGTGGCAGGTACCAGGAGATCGAAGAGACTGGCAACTTGTGAGTTAAATTGACAAGTTCACTGTGGATCTTATTGTGTCTGTGTTTTGGTAAATGCCACACCCCTTGCTTCAGGTGTTGCTTGTTGGTAATTTACTTTTCCCATAAGTAGCCGCTTCTCACTCTTGGAGGTACGGTTTATAGATTTTCTTCCTGTCTTCTTTCTAGCTGGTCGGTTGTACTCTGCGGTGCTTCTGGAGTTGACTGTTTTCTTCTTTCAGATAAGTCTTGTCTTTTCTTATTGTCTTGTGTTTGTTATCTCTGTTGTTTGTATCTGGGCCTGAGGAAGCAGGATGTGACATCAGGTAGGTGACAGCAATAGAATAGTGGTAGCAGGACATGTGCAGAAGTAGCAGAAGTCTTTTTGTCACAATTTTCTGGTGTGGCAGCCCACTACAGTCAAATCATTCCTGCCAGAATTTTCTAGTCTGTTGTAACAGGCACCAGTGTCTGGAAATCCTGGTTGATTCCAGACTGATTAATATTTTTAAAGGTTAGTCTCTCAACATTTTGTGTTAAAAGGGGATTTCTTTTTAGGGTAACTATGCCAACTGCAGCACTTATCACCCGCTCTGATGCCACACTACTGGCCAGTCAGGAAAGCTTGCCAAGGGCAACTCCACTAAACCATAGGGACATTACCTTTAGCGAGGACCACCATATCATCACACACCAAAGACCAGAGAAATACCATTCCCTCTGCAGTATGGCAGTCCTGCACCATGGATGTCATTCCGATAGGCTCTCATTTTAATCACCTGAGCCCAATTTTTTCTATCACTATATGACTGCAGTGTTTGCATCTTTTTACCTGCGGGTACATATGGTATATACCGTGTTTTTTCTACATGTACTTGCTTTCCCCTGAGGAGTCGACACAACAGAAACGTGCCACGTCGGGAGGTCTGTAGTAATTGAATTATTTTTTTAGTGCTAGTGATCAGGTCCTTAACTAGGGACAGGTATCCTGACGGGGTCGCCCTTTCTAGGGCGAGTGCTCTGTGTAGACAGGCAGTATGGGAGCAGACCCCTTCCCCCAAGTATAGGGTGAGATAGGGCACAGCACATCCTCCCTGACTGCACGCCTACACAGGACTCCGTCTTACCCAGGCATCACGTCTGCTAATCTGATCCTAGCTACTTGGTTGGTCAGGTAAGACTGCTTGCGTCTATTCAGGCGCAGCAGCTCCTTTATTTACCTTCGCCTTACCAGCATTGGGGTATCTATCGTTGAACCCCTTATGTGTATGTACGTCTGTTATGTTGATGCATCCTCTGGTGTGTTTTTTATTGCATATCTTATAAAAGTTAATTTTTAGATAAGGATATTTCCCCACGGCTTCTCCAGTGGGTCCCTGACAAATTTGTACCTTGAAATATCGGTGAGACTTCTGTAACTACTAGCCTCACTCAGTTACAAGGGCAAACTTGGCCAGTTGCGGCCACAATTCAAGTTTGGTTGCCCAGTAGTCTAGGGGATCTTGAATCTTGGGTGCAGTCCAAGTATGCCACCACCTGCTGGTTCAGGTTCTGCTTCATCTTTTGCTACTGGGTGGTTTCTTCAGTAGGCGGGTAAAGAAAAGTGCTCATTAGAGACTCAATACTTGAGTTGCTGCTTAAGGAGCTGGTGCTGCCCTGGCTCCCCACCACCTTCCATCAGTCATGACAGTGGAGCATGAGATCGGAGGATCCCCCCGGTTAGACCTTCATGAGGATGAGCAATGGGGTGTGAGGGCAGCGACCAACCCACTATAAAGGATGACTTGATAGTAGTTACGTTTTTCATCCCTCTCAGAAACTGTAAAAATGGCCACTATTTTGGACCAGTAGCAAGCGCTGACAGTCCTCACTAAGCTTGTCCTTGTTGAAAAGTGGAGCAGAGCCGGCAGCATGCATGACTTCCCGAGCAGAAGGAACAGCAAAGGAAAAAGGCAGTTGCAGAACAGATAAGGGCACAGAGCTTGTTCCTGGATCATGCCAACTAAGTGTGGTGTCAGAGGGACTTACTGATTCCTGGCTGTGTGCACCTATTGTCACCTGAGATGATGTTGAAGAACGAGTCAACCATTTCAGTACAGCCGAATTGTTGGATGACAGTGGCAGCTGTGACCTGTTGCTGTAGCTGCTTCTACCACCACTTCTTCTGCTGCTATTTGTGCCGGTTACAGGAATATTTTTACCACAACATTCCTTTTGAGGTCCCAGGTAACTTTCTATTTGCCACAGTGTACAGTAAATGAATCAGTAATGTAACAGATGAAGTTTGAACGGTGCAGCAGATAGACTAGAAAAATGTGCCGATATATTAAACCTGCTGTTGATACTAATTCTGATGCTCAGTCAGTCTATTTATATCAGAGCAGATAAAGTATAAATGGCGTAGCAGATGAACTATATAAACGTGTCTATATATTACACTGCCTGTTGACATGTATAATTTAACTGATTAATTATTAATTGCGCAACAGATCAACTAGGTACACACGCCTATATATTAGACCAGCTGTTGAGACTAATTCTGATGCACAGTCAGTTTATTTATAACAGAACAGATTAACACTTTCATGACCAAGGGTCATTGATGCCCCCGTGACCACGTCTAATTTGGCAAATCTGACTTGTCACTTTATGTGGTAATATCTTTGGAACGCTTTTTCTCATGGCACATTGTACTTCACAATAGTCATAAATTTATAGTCAATATATTTCACCTTTATTTAGGAAAAAATAAACATTTAGAAAAATTCGCAATTTTCAAAAATTCTATTTCTCTGCTTTTAAAACAGAAAGTGATAACTCATAAAATATTTATTAATTTCTTAAATTTCCCCATATGTCTACTATATGTTGGCATAATTTTGTAAATGTCATTTCATTTTTTTAGGATGTTAGAAGGTTTAGAATTTTAGAAGCAACTCTTCTAAAATTTCCAAAACCCACTTTTTAAGGACCAGTTCAGGTCTGAACGGTTCAAAGAAGGTAGCACAGCAGCATATCCAGTGTGACTTTTATTGGGGACCAGAGTGCACACACAAATACGACATTTCTGCTACGCAGTAGCCTTTCTTAAGTATACTGGTACAGACACAGTCAAGCCTATAAATAGTATAGACGGCCCCCCTCATGTGACAACATCTAACCAATGACCACATACTATCAATCAAAGACACCTGTGTGTTAATTAAAATTATCGCTGCTGCCAATAGAAACAATGCTCAATCAATCAAAAGTACCTGGTATACACTAGATCGGTTCCGGCTTTCTTAGGGAGAGCACGACACACAGGAAGAGGAAACTCCGACATGGTGGCAGAAAACACCACAGAGTCCAGAAAAGATCAGCCTCCACCGATGTACCCGATCTACAACCAGGGAGCCCGGGAGAGGGTGACGAGATGTATGCACAAGAATAAATAATAATAAATAATAATAAATAATCTAGTGGTGAACATATCATCTATGGAATTGGACAATGATCAGATCAACGTCCTTGCACATGGACTTTCTTTTTGTCCTATAGCTGATACAGATTGGTTCGAGCTAGAACTCGACCTACAGCGCTTTTTTGACACTAGGTGGGATTATGTCTGGTTGTGAAGCTGCTGAATTGTCCTTGGCCAAATTTGAGCTGAGTAACAAGAGCAGCTTCATGCCGCCACACACTAACCACATTGTGGAGTCTTATATCCAAATTGTTACCAAACATATCAGAAACCTGCAGGAATGTACTTAGGAGCAACGTATTTGTCCTAATCTGTCACATGATGAGAGACGGGCCCTTAAGACATTGATGTCTAATAGAGACATCACTATCAAACCAGCCGACAAGGGGGAGCTGTGGTGATCATGGACATGGAGGGTTATATCCGGGAGATACGTAGACATCTGAGTGATGGGGAGATCTATGTTGAACTTCAACATGATCCCAAATGGGAGATAGCCAGAAAGGTAGCGAACATCGTCGATATGGCAGTGGCACGTGGTATCATTGATTTAGAGCTATGCCAGTTCCTCAATATACCTTTCCCCATCACTCCGCTCATCTACATTCTCCCCAGAATTCATAAACAGCTGATAGACCCCCCTGGCAGACCCATTGTGTCTGGCAGGGGATCCATTTTTAGCAACATTGCCATATTTCTTGACAAACTATTCAGTGTCCATGCTACCTCAGCTCCCTCCTATATCAGGGATACGGGACATTTTTTAAGTAAGCTCAGCAGTATTAGTTTACCTACCCATTTCTATCTGGTAATCTTTGATGTGGTGTCTCTATACACATCTATTATGCATGACTATGGATTAAATGTCGTCGATGTGGCCCTGGCCGGCACGGGACTCACTAGTGATGCACGCCACTTTGCCCTCGACCTCCTTGAGTTGGTCCTCAAGAGGAACTACTTCCTCTTTGGCAACACCTATTACCAACAGTCACGCGGTGTGGCTATGGGGTCCAACGTGGCACCAACTTATGCCAACATGTTCATGGCAGAGGTCGAGGACAAATTTGTGTATGCGTCCCAGTATCGCCAGTGGGTCCTGTGCTGGTGGCGCTACATCGACGACATTTTAATGATTTGGAGTGGCTCTATGGAGTATTTGAATGATTTTCTCCAACACCTCAATCGTGGTGTACTCGAGCTACAATTCACTGTGACTTGCTCGGCTGAGGAGTTGCAGTTTCCTGACGTCAGGGTATACCTAGAAGGAGGTCAACTAAAAACAGATCTGTATAAAAAGCTTACAGACAGGAACAATTTACTAAGATACGACAGCAACCACCCACGTCGCATGCTGGACTCCTTACTGTGGAGCCAGATGCTACCTGTGAGACGAGTGGTTTCAGATGACAATGTGTTCACCAAACGTATTGATGAAATGTGCAAAATTCGCCCAGAGAAAATATCCATCCAGACTGTTACACAGCCTGGATGGATAGGGTGTCCACTGTTCAGGTTCCCTCTAGGAACAAAAACATGGGACGTATCCCATTTGTATCCACCTACGGTAACCACAGTGGGGATATTGCGCAGATCTTGAGAAAGGACTGGCATATCCTACACAGTGACCTTCCTTCAATTAGTGAATTTGATAAAACACCATTGATGGCATACAACCAATTTACATGACATGTTGATCCACACAGATACAGGTGAAGTTAGCAAAGGCGGGCAGACATTTTTGAAACCCCAACAGATGGGTAATTTCCCTTGTTTGGGATGCTGCAACTGTGGCAATATGCTGAAAGGCAATACCTTTGTTCACCCATATAGTGGTAAGAAATTCAACATCAGAGAGTATTATACATGCCGCTCCAAGTACGTCGTCTACATGATCGTCTGACCATGCAGTTTAATCTATGTGGGCGAGACGACCATGGAGGTGAGGGAACATATTAACAAACACAAAAGCACCATGAGGAAAAAAATGTTAGACAAGACAGTGGCAAAATATTTCGCTGACTGTGGACACTCTGTTAGCCAACTGAGATTCCGGGTCATTGACTCGATGCCGATTCCCAAGAAAGGAGGTGACAGGGAATGTATGTTAAAGAAAAAAGAGCTGAAATGGATCTTTACCTTACAAGCTCTACAACCCCAAGGACTGAATATAGAGTTTAATGCTAATAATGTAGACAAATAAAATACTTCTTTACATGTTAACGTCCTTTTCAGTGTATTTTGTTTTTACTGGGATTTTAAGGTCTATATATATATATATATATATATATATATATATATATATATATATATATAAGGATGAAACACGGACAGCACTCCAGGTAAAAAATGGTGGTGTTTTATTCACCCATGTGGATGGCCATCCACATGGGTGAATAAAACACCACCATTTTTTACCTGGAGTGCTGTCCGTGTTTCATCCCTATTTCGACAGGGTAAGCTGCTACATCCCTGGACTTAGCACCCTTCCTGTGTTTTCTCTGGTGCCGCCATCATTTTTCTTTTTCTATATATATATATATATATATATATATATATATACACATTTGTATGTAATATACCCCCTTTTTCACTTTTGTATTATTAGCAACCTATTTATTGACACCTTTTATATGATTGCATGCTCCATAATAGATCACAATGCTCCTTTCTTTATTAGATGGCTCCCTGTATACAGTATAGCCCTCTGGTGTCCATATTATGTACCAGTGCTATATGGCTCGGTCAGGTTTCGACATATGGGGGATTGGTGACATTAATTTGCTGCCTCTGCTGTGTATAGTCCTGGCCTAGTTACATATGGGACATATTTGTACCGTCTCTATATTGTTTTTATATATATAATTGCGGTGTACAGCAATGATTTGGTGCATCTTATTTTTTGTGCTGTTCTAGGACCTGTTGCGTGTCAGGTGACCATCACATGGTCGATGATGCATTGGACATGTGACCCAGAATACTGATCATTGATCTACATGCGATGCTTGCTTACAATTGGATGCTGTCCTTTTGCTGTGTGAGGTGGCGTAGCTCCGCCCCCACACCGACGTGATGACGTCACTGACATGCGCAGTACACCTAGGGAGACGCCGACATCTATGGACAATATGAGGATGCAGCTGGAACCGATCTAGTGTATACCAGGTACTTTTGATTGATTGAGCATTGTTTCTATTGGCAGCAGCGATCATTTTAATTAACACACAGGTGTCTTTGATAGTATGTGGTCATTGGTTAGATGTTGTCACATGAGGGGGGCCGTCTATACTATTTATATGCTTGACTGTGTCTGTACCAGTATACTTGAGAAAGGCTACTGCATAGCGGAAACGTTGTATTTGTGTGTGCCCTCTGATCCCCAATAAAAGTCACACTGGATATGCTGCTGTGCTACCTTCTTTGAACCGTCTATGTCCATGGGACGGCATTGGATTGGCTGTCCCTCCAAGGCTGATGCATTCCATACAGGCCAGAAGGTCCATTTTTGTGCTGCTCTACAACTTCTTTTATTACAGTTCAGGTCTGAAGTCACTTTGTGGAGCTTACATTGTGGAAACCCCCATAAATGACCCCATGGTAGAAACTACACCCCTCAAGTTACTCAAAACTGATTTTACTAACTTTGTTAACCCATTTGGTGTTCCACAAGAATTAAAGGAAAATGGAGATGACATTTCTAAATTTCACTTTTTGGGCAGATTCTCAATTTTAATCAATTTTTCTCTTTAACATATCAAGGGTAAACAGCCAAACAAAACTCAATATTTATTACCCTGATTCTGCAGTTTACAGAAAGACCATACATGTGGTCATAAACTGATGTAAGGGCACACGGCAGGGGCGCAGAAGAAAAGAGCGGCATATGGTTTTTGGAAGGCAGATTTTGCTGGATTGTCCCATTTGAAGCCCCCCTGATGCACCCTTACAGTAGAAACTCTGAAAAAGTAACTCCATTTTTGAAATTAGGGGATAAGGTGCCAGTTTTATTGGTACTATTTTGGGGTACATATGTTTTTTTTAATTGCTCTATATTATGTTTTTTGCAAGGTAACTCAACAAAAAATGGCATGGTTTTTATTTCTTATTTTTTACAAGATTCTTCTAACAGGCTAGATCATGTGCTATTTTTATAGGGCAGGTTGTTACAGATGCAATAATATCAAATACAGTATATTAGACCAGCTGTTGATACTAATTTTGATTCACAGTCAGTCTATGTATAACAGAACAGATTGAGTATAAATTGTGCAGCAGATGAACTATATAAAAGTGCCTATATATTACACCACCTGTTGAGAATGATTCTGATGCACCCTATGTCTATGTATAACAGAACAGATTATGGCACAACAGTGGAACAAAATGCACAGGGCAATTACACAGAGCTTGCACTGTCCCTGCACTGTTCTTGCAGTCTCCCTATGCTCTCCCTATGCCCCCTCTACAGTATCTGAAAACTCCCCCTACGATCTCCCTGCACTGTTCCTGCACTGTCCCTATTCAATATCCTACAGTTAATCTGCTGACTGGCTGGCTGCACCGCATTATGGGTCATATCTCCTTCCCGGGCTTCTTACTTTTACTTTGTAACACATGTAGTTGCCATTTTAGGGAAAAAAATCAATTTGTTACAACAAAGTAAGAGCAAATTCGGATTAGTTGCAAAACTTTCCTGAAATACGGATCAAATTCAATCTGTTTCAGTTTGATTCGCTCAACACTAATTATGACACATACAAGGGGATATCTAAAAATGACTGGGCCAAATAGCACATTTTTGAACACCTTCTCCCTTCCCCCCACTCTACATTCTAGCCACTCCTATGACTAATCAAAATTGTCCACACTCACGATCTATCTGAGTACAGATAAGATAACACACAGGGATCTCTCTGAGTACAAATAGTAGATGTTGTCTGCAGTCCTATGTAACACCCAAGATAACACAGTGATAACTCTTTGAACACAGATAGTAGATGTTATCTATGCATTCCTATGTAACACCAAAGTGATTTCTCTGTGTACATTTACAAAACACAAAGCTTTCTGAGCTCACATAGTAGATGTTACTTGCCCAGCTAAAGACTCCTCACTGCAGGAGCTGCCTCACCTGTGATTGGGACTAGCACTGGAACTGCTTTACTATCTGCAGTCTCAAAGGTGATAAGTTGAGGGCCTCAGTGAAGGAAGATGGGGGCCTTACCTGACTGCTGACTGGCTTCTGCAATTATCAATAAACTCTTCTGTCTAGTGCAGCGCTGGACAGAGGAGTCAGACTGTAGTATGCTGGGTATGTTGAAGGCCTGGGTCCCCTGCTGGTGCATACCCCATAGCTACAGCACTAGTTATGTCTCTAGTGCCTTCACAATGACACACTGTATTCTTGCAGCTCTGAAATGGCAGGTGGCATCCTTAACCCTAAGTTCAGACCTGAGCGTTCTGAAACGAGCGCTCTGTATGCGCGATTGTACGGGCGTTTACAATGGCGCATACAGAGACTGGGGTTGACACATTGTCGCGCGTTCCCGAATTTCTATGTGCGGGAACGCGCGACAAACGCCCAAAAAAAAGCTCAAGAACTTGTTTGAGCGTCGGGCGTTTTACAGCGCGATCGTACGCGCTGTAAAACGCCCAGGTGAGAACCATTCCCATAGGGAATTATTGGTTTCTCCGTGTTGAGCGTTTTACAGCGCGTAGGAACGCGCTGTAAAACGCTCAGGTCTGAACTTAGGGTAAAGGTGTGAGCTCCATCTAAGGCAATGAAGAAAAATGGATTTTTATGACATGTGAAAAAGATGGGATTTCTTCAGAAAAGACATACATTTTTTTACATACAATAAAAACATTTGTATAAAAAAATAAATTCCTTCAATTCTCAATAGTGTATTTTTTTCATTTTAAACATAAAAAATGAGACACAGGGGAAAGAGTTACATCCCCAAGAAACTCCTTATCCATTATCTCCCCCTTACTAAATAAGAAAAAAGTTCCAATAGCGCAAGAACAGTATTTCCTCTGAAGCATACCACGACTAGACTTAAGCAAATGGCATTTATCATGTAGAGAAAGCTAATACAAGGCCCTTAATAATGTATTGTGATTGTCCATATTGCCTCCTTTGCTGGCTTGATTTATTTTTCGATCACATTATATACTGCTCGTTTCCAGGTGTTATGGCTATCCTGCAATCCAGCAGTGGTGGCCGTGCTTGCATACTATAGGAAAAAGTACTAGCCTATTATTGCCCCGTCTAAATCCGCCTTTTCTTGTGATTTTCTTGGAATGATAAAATAGAACAGCTTTTTGTAGTGTTCATGAACGAGTATGCTCACAACATTTAGAAGACAGGATAGTGGTGTGAGTATACAATAAAACATACTGTATCTAATAGGATCTTTAGGCTTCCATATGATGCCTCTATACAGCAACATATTATTTAGATATTCCCGTCTTGAAACAGTGCATCCAGAGAAGAATACCTCCATGATTTGACACCCAATGGAGCACCCCACATTTTGTTTCTGTAGTCAGGAACTTAGGCTACTTTCACACTCGCGTTTTGGTTTCCGTTTGTGAGATCTGTTCAGGGATCTCACAAGCGGTCAAAAACGGATAAGTTCTGCCCCTAATGCATTCTGAATGGATAAGGATCCGCTCAGAATGCATCAGTTTGGCTCAGTTCCACCTCCATTTCGCTTTGGAGGCGGACACTAACATGCTGCTTGCAGCGTTCTGGTGTCCGTCTGACAAAACTGAGCCAAACGGATCCGTCCTGACACACAATGTAAGTCAATAGGGACGGATCTGTTTTAACTGACACAATATGGCACAATAGAAAACTGATCCGTCCCCCGTTGACTTTGAATAGTGTTCAAGATGGATCCGTTTTGGCTATGTTAAAGATAATACAAACGGATCCGTTCAGAACAGATGCATGCGGTTGTATTATCTAAATGGATGCGTTTGTGCAGATCCATGACAGATTTGCACCAAACTTGAGTGTTAAAGTAGCCTTAGCTGTAGAAGGTGGCAGTTATACACATCTGGATCTGGTGTCTATGCGGGTTAAAAAGTCCCTTAGCCATATGAGAAGACAGCAGTATTGTAAGTATAAGCAAGATATTGCTGCATTTGTGGGAGGTGAGGCTGATTACAAGGCTAATTACACGCACCTGTGGGCCCAGGCTGGCTTATTACTAGGCTATTTATAGGCACCTGTGGGCCCAGGCTGACGCCAATTCAGCTGATTTCACTACCTCTGGGTCAGCTCTAGGATACAGCAGCATGGTGTGGAGGCTCCTTACGGCTGGGCGACGGCAGAATGTCTCAGGAGCGCGCTGGTATTCATGGTAGGATCGGAGTTGTTTGTACGGGACCCACGCTGCGGTCCGCGACATGTAGAGCTCTGGGATGAAGCAGAATTTGGGCGCTAATGGTCGAACGATAGTTGTTAGTATTGTTTGTCCGGCTATTCAGAGGCCTGGTGGGGCCATTGCATACAGTTATTGGGGTAGCACATGATTAGAGTAGGTATGGTTGTATGTTTTCTGATACCTGGTTTAAATACGGGGCGCGTGTCTGCAGTTGGCTCAAGCTATACCGGCTGTGTTTAAGTGATGGTAAATGTGGATCAATGGTCGATTTTAAATAGGTTAGGTTCACTTTTCCACATTAGCTCGTTAATCAAAATAGCCATGTATTCCTGTGTATGGTTCCCCAGGCCTGGTGAGTTTACACATTTCACTTAATCTACTACTACAGTAAGACGGCATACGCCATGTTCTAACTTTTGGGTCCTTAATAGGAAAACATAAATAAAAAAGTGTGCCTTGGGGAATAAGTAGAGGTGAAGTATTTTGCCACCAGGAACAGTCGGTGCCCGATCAGGGCCCTTGGCGGATGGTTGGAGTTCATTTAGGCCCTTCCAACAGATTCACCATTGTTTGTTTCAGTCTGCAGCTCTCAGGATTCAGACCATCTCATTATATGGTCATATGTTGTTAGTCAACATAGGAGTAAATCATTTCTGGTTACCGGCCACTCTTTCAATCGCATCAGCATTAACCATAACCATCTCCAAGAACGATGTGCCGGTGCACATGACAAAGAGGTAAGGTAGATGGAAGTCACTGATATATACGGTATATTCCGCAGCTTCATCATGAAAGGTCTTTTCCATTCAAAATTGGGTGTCGTAATGGTATGTATATATTTAATCTAAACTAAGGTCTGCTCTTTTTGGCCCCTTTAGACTTCACATTAGGGTGGTCCCCTTTAGGCTGCCCTACCACAGCAGTTATGGCATAACTTTACTGCTTGTTGTAGATAGGGTTAGATAGGTTAGGTTCACTTTTCTAATAGCTGATCCGACCACAAATAGTATTTGACTGGTAGGGGGTAGGGACCCTACATTAAGGAACAGAAGTATTTGAACATCCTGCGATTTTGCAAGTTCTCCAACTTAGAAATCATGGAGGGGTCTGAAATTCACATTATAGATGCATTCCGACTCTGAGAGACAGAATAAATAAAAAAATCAGGAAATCAAATTATATGATTTTTAAATAATTTATTTGTCTTGCACTGCTGAACATAAGTTTTTGAACACCTGAGAAAATCAGTGTTAATATTTGGTACAGAAACCTTTGTTTGCAATTACAGAGGTCAAACGTTTCCTGTAGTTCTTGACAAGGTTTGCACACACTGCAACAGGGATTTTGACCCACTCCTCCACACAGATCTCCTCTAGATCTGTCAGGTTTCGGGGCTGTTGCTGAGCAACACGGAGTTTCAGCTCCCTCCAAAGATGTTCTATTGGATTAATGTCTGGAGACTGGATAGGCCACTCCAGAACCTTAATATGCTTCTTACAGAACCACTTCTTGGTTATCCTGGCTGTGGGCTTCGGGTCGTCGTCATGTTGGAAAACCAAGCCACAATCCATCTTCAATGCTCTGACTGAGGGAAGGAGGCTGTTTCTCAAAATCTCACAACAAATGGCCCGATTCATCCTCTTCTTAATACAGTGCAGTCGCCTTGTCCCCTTTGCAGAAAAGCATCCCCAAAGCATGAAGTTACATGGGATGCAACTCATCCTTCTACAAACCGGATTCCAAAAAAGTTGGGACACTATACAAATCGTGAATAAATACTGAATGCAATGATGTGGAGGTGCCAACTTCTAATATTTTATTCAGAATAGAACATAAATCACGGAACAAAAGTTTAAACTGAGAAAATGTACCATTTTAAGGGAAAAATATGTTGAATCAGAATTTCATGGTGTCAGCAAATCCCCAAAAAGTTGGGACAAGGCCATTTTCACCACTGTGTGGCATCTCCCCTTCTTCTTACAACACTCAACAGACGTCTGGGGACCGAGGAGACCAGTTTCTCAAGTTTAGAAATAGGAATTCTCTCCCATTATTGTCTAATACAGGCCTCTTACTGTTCAATTGTCTTGGGCCTTCTTTGTTGCACCTTCCTCTTTATGATGCGCCAAATGTTCTCTATAGGTGAAAGATCTGGACTGTAGACTGGCCATTTCAGTACCCGGATCCTTCACCTACGCAGCCATGATGTTGTGATTGATGCAGAATGTGGTCTGGCATTATCTTGTTGAAAAATAAAGGGTATTCCCTGAAAGAGATGACGTCTGGATGGGAGCATACGTTGTTCTAGAACCTGAATATATTTTTCTGCATTGATGGTGCCTTTCCAGACATGCAAGCTGCCCATGCCACACACACTCATGCAACCCCATACCATCAGAGATGCAGGCTTCTGAACTGAGCATTGATAACAACTTGGGTTGTCCTTGTCCTCTTTGGTCCGGATGACATGGCGTCCCAGATTTCCAAAAAGAACTTTGAATCGTGACTTGTCTGACCACAGAACAGTCTTCCATTTTGCCACACTCCATTTTAAATGATCCCTGGCCCAGTGAAAACGCCTGAGCTTGTGGATCTTTCTTAGAAATTGCTTCTTCTTTGCACTGTAGAGTTTCAGCTGGCAACGGCGGATGGCACGGTGGATTGTGTTCACTGACAATGGTTTCTGGAAGTATTCCTGAGCCCATTCTGTGATTTCCTTTACAGTAGCATTCCTGTTTGTGGTGCAGTGTCGTTTAGGGGCCCGGAGATAACGGGCATCCAGTATGGTTTTACGGCCTTGACCCTTACGCACAGAGATTGTTCCAGATTCTCTGAATCTTCGGATGATGTTATGCACAGTTGATGATGATAGATGCAAAGTCTTTGCAATTTTTCGCTGAGTAACACCTTTCTGATATTGCTCCACTATCTTTCTGCGCAACATTGTGGGAATTAGTGATCCTCTACCCATCTTGGCTTCTGAGAGACACTGCCACTCTGAGAAGCTCTTTTTATACCCAATCATGTTGCCAATTGATCTAATTAGTGTTAATTGGTCTTCCAGCTCTTCGTTATGCTCAAATTTACTTTTTCCAGCCTCTTATTGCTACTTGTCCCAACTTTTTGGGAAATTGTTGACACCGTGAAATTTTTAATCAACATATTTTTCCTTTAAAATTATACATTTACTCGGATTAAACGTTTGATCTGTCATCTACGTTCTATTGCAAATAAAATATTGACATTTGCCATCTCCACATCATTACATTAAGTTTTTATTCACGATTTGTATAGTGTCCCAACTTTTTTGGAATCCGGTTTGTATTTCCTCCAAACACGGTGAGTGAAGTTTAGACCAAAATGTTCTATTTTGGTCTCATTTGACCACATGACTTTCTCGCATGCCTCCTCTGGATCATCCAGATCAGGCATGTCCAAACTGCAGCCCTACAGCTGTTGCAAAACTACAACTCCCAGCATGCCTTAATAGCTGTAAGCTATCCAGGCATGCTGGGAGTTGTAGTTTTGCAACAGCTGGAGGGCTGCAGTTTGGACATGCCTGATCCAAATGGTCATTGGCAAACTTCAGACGGGCCTGGACATGTGATGACTTGAGCAGGGGAACCTTCCGTGCAATGCATGATTTGAAACTATGACGGCGTAGTATTCTACCGACAGTGACCTTTGAAAATGTGGTCCCAGCTCTCTTCATGTCATTGACCAGCTCCTCCCTTGTAGTTATGGGCTGATTCCTCACCTTTCTTATCATCAGTGATACCCTATGAAGTCAGATCTTGCATGGAGTCCCAGTCAGAGGGAGCCTGACAGTCGTCTTTAGCCTCATCCATTTTCTAAGGCCCCTTTCACATGGGTGAGTATTCTGCACGGATGCGATGCGTGAGTTGAACGCATTGCACCCGCACTGAATCCTGACCCATTCATTTCTATGGGGCTGTGCACACGAGCAGTGATTTTCACGCATCCCAGGCCCCATAGAAATGAATGTGGTTGCGTGAAAATCGCAAGCATCCGCAAGCAAGTGCGGATGCGGTGCGATTTTCACGCATGGTTGATAGGAGACAATCGGGATGGAGACCCGATCATTATTATTTTCCCTTATAACATGGTTATAAGGGAAAATAATAGCATTCTGAATACAGAATGCATAGTACAATAGCGCTGGAGGGGTTAAATAATACAAAAAAAAAATTAAACTCACCTTAATCCACTTGCTTGCGCAGCCCGGCATATCTTCTTTTTTGCTGTGTGCAGGAAAAGGACCTGTGGTGACGTCACTCCGGTCATCACATGGTCCGTCACATGATCTTTTACCATGGTGATGGATCATGTGATGGCCCATGTGATGACCGGAGTGACGTCACCACAGGTCCTTTTCCTGCACACAGCAAAAAAGAAGACAGAAGAGATGTTGGCTGGGCAAGCAACTGAATTAAGGTGAGTTAAATTTTTATTTTTTAACCCCTCCAGCGCTATTGTACTAAGCATTCTGTATTCAGAATGCTATTATTTTCCCTTATAACCATGTTATAATGGAAAATAATACAATCTACAGAACACCGATCCCAAGCCCGAACTTCTGTGAAGAAGTTCGGGTTTGGGTACCAAAAATGCCGAATTTTCTCACGCGCGTGCAAAACGCATTACAATGTTTTGCACTTGCGCGGAAAAATCGTGCATGTTCCCGCAACGCACCGACACCTTTTCCTGCAATGCCCATGTGAAAGAGGCCTAACAATTGCTCCAACAGTTGATCTATTTTCACAAAGCTGCTTAGCAATTGCCACGTAGCCCTTTCCAGCCTTGTGGTGGTCCACAATTTTGTCTCTGGTGTCTTGACAGCTCTTCGGTCTTGCCCATAGTGGTAGTCTGACTGACTGTGGGGTGGACAGGGGTCTTTAAAGAGCTCAGACAGGTGCTACTAATTAGATTAATGAGTGGAGTAGAGGTGGACTTATTAAAGGCACAGTAACAGGTCTATGAGAGCCAGAATTCTTGCTGTTTCTCAGATTTTCAAATACTTATTTTCAGCAGTGCAAGACAAATAAATAATAAAAAAAAATCATACAATGTGATTTCCTGATTTTTTTTTTTAGAGTGGGAATTTACCCACAATGTGAATTTCAGACCCCTTCATAATTTCTAAGTGGGAGAACTTGCAAAACCGCAGGGTGTTTAAATACTTCTGTTCCTCACTGTATTACAGATTTTGCAATCTCAAAGCTTTATGGTAGGTCTCTTTATATTTATATGGAATAAAATTTTAGGCTATTAAAATAGTTTACAATCTGGAAAAAAGCACAATGATTTTAGGGCATATTTCAATTTCCAGCTGTTACTGAATTGATATTTTACCTTCTGAATGTAGTTGCCTCATGTTAATGTTTTTTTTTTTTCATTCTTTTTAACATATGTAGATATAATGTAACCATATGTGTTCTTTATTTGGAGAGTATATGAAGGGAGAGTTTATGTAATTAAACAAAATCAATGGCAAACTGATATTTTAGTAAACAAAAAAAAAATGTCACATTTGTGTAATTTCCTTCTATGGAGTAAGTGACTCTAATACCTGATTTGGCAGAATACCTAATTGGCAGAACAATCTCCAGCAGGCTTTTGTACCAGCTTCAGACTTTGACTGGGAGACATTTTTCTACTCCTTCTTGAACAATTTTTTCATCTGTGAAATGTTTCTGACTTTTGAGAGACATCTTACATTCACATCCCATTTCAAATATTTGTACAGCATCCCTTTGGAGCTTAGAATTAGGCTTTGTTTTGACAACTGAATAACCCACCATCCCTGTTTTAAAAAAATTGGATTTAGGCCTCATGCACAAGGCTTTTGCCCGGCAGTGGCCGTATTGCGGCCCGCAAACAGCGAGTCCGCAAAATGCTGGCACCGGCCGTGTGCTCCCCACATAACGGATGTGAACCCATTCAATTGAATGGGTCAGCAATCAGAAGCAGTGGTGCAGAATGGAGGCACGGAACCCCACAGAAGCACTACGGAGTTCTTCTGTGGTGTTTCTGTCCGTGCCTCCGCACCGCTGAAAAATAGAACATGTTCTATTTTTTACAGTGTGGATGGATCAGGGACCCATTGAAGTTGAAATGGTCTTGATCCATCCCGGCCGCCGCCAAATGTTGCCCGTGCATCAGGGACCGCAAATTGCGGTACCTAATGCATGGAATGGCCGCACAACAGCCGTGTGCATGAGCCCTTACTGATATGTCTAAACTTTTCATAAATAGTATTTATGAAAGGACCTCAAAGATAGTATTTTCCAAAATACTGCCTGTACCATGAGACACACAAGAAAGGCAGCGAGAGATTAGGGAGGTTAACAAGTGGCTCAAGAACTGGTGTAGGAAGGAGGGGTTTGGGTTCCTGGGGAAGTGGGCCAACTTCTTTCTTGGCTACAGTCTCTATCGTAGGGATGGATGCACCTTAATGGGGAAGGGGCACCTATGTTGGGGGAGAAGATGGCTAGAAGGTTGGAGGAGTGTTTAAACTAGTGACTGGTGGAGAGTAATTACGTTATAGGAGGGGAAGATAGTGCAGATAGAGACCTGGGGCATGGTAATGGAACGTCAGGAGGAATGGTACGAGGGACAGGAACAGTTCAGAAGGAAAGGTGTAGGGTAAAAAATATACATAAACCTGTTAAAAGTTTGTATGTATACTAATACCAGAATCCTGACTAATAAAACTGGGGAACTGGAATTAGTGATGTATGAGGAGGACTATGACATAGTGGGAATAACTGAGACATGGCTGGATGATAGTTATAACTGGGCAGTTAATGTACAGGGTTACAGTCTGTTTATAAAGGATCGCCAAAACCGGAGAGGGGGAGGGGTCTGCCTTTCTGTAAAGTCCTGTCTAAAGCCCACAGTCCAAGAAGATATAAGTGAGGGACATGAACACTGTGGGTAGAAATACATGGAGGCAAAAACAATAATAAATTACTAATAGGAGTTTATTATAAACCTGCTAATATACCAGAGTCCACAGAAAATCTACTACTAAACGAGATAGACAAGGCAGCAAATCATAAAGAGGTTGTTATTATGGGGCACTTCAACTACCCAGATATAGACTGGGAAACTGAAACCTGTACATCTCATAAAAGAAACAGGTTCTTGGCAATAACCAAAGACAATTGCCTTTCCCAACTGGTTCAGGACCCGACTAGAGGGAAGGGCATACTAGACTTAGTATTAACTAGTGTTTGTGAGGGATACCACCCCTTGTGCCCACTTGACGTCGGACGTCAACTACGTCGAGGTCACGAGATACGGTATGGTCCCTGGTTACCAAGGCGTGACGATACGCCCTCATGGAGGAGTGGGTAAGGTCAGTCTTGGTAAAGTTTTGACAGACTCCTCCTGTCCACACAGGCACAGAGAGGCAACAAGCTTAGAGAGCCTTTTCACTGCCCCTGTAAAACAGTGCTTTCTCAGCCCAGGAAGACTGGCACCAGTTTCTTGTTTGTTATAAGCCCGGTTTGCTAACAGGATTATATAGGGTAAGAAACCAACCCGCGGTAGCGTATTGCTAGGCCGAAACCTGGATGTGGGTATTCGTGATCGAGATACAAGGCAGCACAAATTTAAATTATATATTTAATCGCCTTAAGGGCTCACATATACAGTGGTCTGAGGTTACAAATACAGGTGGTATGGAACAAACAGGGGTAAGCAGAACAAAAGTCAGTTTTCCCAGATGGATGAGTCCATTTGGGTTGTGACGAGTTCTTAGCTGTATTCACATGGAGGGCAGTGATGTCAGCAGGTTGCAGGTCCCTCTAAACACATGGCACGATATGACCCTCCTTCAGAGAAAAGACACAGCTTCTTGCTGGCACAAGCCTTTTAAACTGTAGCTGGCCCCTACTCTTCCCACCTCTGCTGATCCTGGCAGCTCAATGACCAACAAAACCCTTTAAGATTCATAGCTCCAGACCAGAAGGTCACATGGAGATGGTTCTGGGACCAACAGACCCGCCTAGGTTCCGGCAACAAGTAGAGTCCAAACATGGTACCGTTATTTAGTTTCTATAAATCGCTCCATGCTGTCTACTAGATTTGATTGAACTGGAGAATGGCTTAGACCTCCCGCAGAGAGGTCTTTCCTGTTCCATTAGATGGGGTTCCTGGCTGGCTGAATAAAAGTGTGAAAAGTTGTAAACACTGGTGGACTTCTAAAGGTCCTCTGCCATCTGCTGGCTTTGAAGCAGGCCCCCCCTATGGAGCTCACTACCTCTGCTACCTTTCAGCTGATTTTCAAGGAAGATCCCAGCAATCGTGTCTTCAGGTATATGATGTTTATTGCATCAAATTAAAAAATGTCCTCAATCCAGGACGCGTTTTGGCTAGCAGGCCTTTATCAACAGGTACAGGTATACAAAATGACCAAATATATATAATGGGATAACTCCTCCCCTTATGACATCATCACCTCCTCCTCTTACCTGCACAGGTGGTGGGAGGGGTAAGTAGCAAACAAAGGTATACCATTCAGTAAATTTCGACAGCTGGGTCCATGTCTCAAGTTATACTTCACAACAGTATATATATATATATATATATATATACAGGGAGTGCAGAATTATTAGGCAAGTTGTATTTTTGAGGATTAATTTTATTATTGAACAACAACCATGTTCTCAATGAACCCAAAAAACTCATTAATATCAAAGCTGAATATTTTTGGAAGTAGTTTTTAGTTTGTTTTTAGTTTTAGCTAATTTAGGGGGATATCTGTGTGTGCAGGTGACTATTACTGTACATAATTATTAGGCAACTTAACAAAAAACAAATATATACCCATTTCAATTATTTATTTTTACCAGTGAAACCAATATAACATCTCAAAATTCACAAATATACATTTCTGACATTCAAAAACAAAACAAAAACAAATCAGTGACCAATATAGCCACCTTTCTTTGCAAGGACACTCAAAAGCCTGCCATCCATGGATTCTGTCAGTGTTTTGATCTGTTCACCATCAACATTGCGTGCAGCAGCAACCACAGCCTCCCAGACACTGTTCAGAGAGGTGTACTGTTTTCCCTCCTTGTAAATCTCACATTTGATGATGGACCACAGGTTCTCAATGGGGTTCAGATCAGGTGAACAAGGAGGCCATGTCATTAGATTTTCTTCTTTTATACCCTTTCTTGCCAGCCACGTTGTGGAGTACTTGGACACGTGTGATGGAGCATTGTCCTGCATGAAAATCATGTTATTCTTACCTTGCAGACTTCTTCCTGTACCACTGCTTGAAGAAGGTGTCTTCCAGAAACTGGCAGTAGGACTGGGAGTTGAGCTTGACTCCATCCTCAACCCAAAAAGGCCCCACAAGCTCATCTTTGATGATACCAGCCCAAACCAGTACTCCACCTCCACCTTGCTGGCGTCTGAGTCGAACTGGAGCTCTCTGCCTTTTACCAATCCAGCCACGGGCCCATCAAGACTCACTCTCATTTCATCAGTCCATAAAACCTTAGAAAAATCAGTCTTGAGATATTTCTTGGCCCAGTCTTGACGTTTCAGCTTGTGTGTCTTGTTCAGTGGTGGTCATCTTTCAGCCTTTCTTACCTTGGCCATGTCTCTGAGTATTGCACACCTTGTGCTTTTGGGCACTCCAGTGATGTTGCAGCTCTGAAATATGGCCAAACTGGTGGCAAGTGGCATCTTGGCAGCTGCACGCTTGACTTTTCTCAGTTCATTGGCAGTTATTTTGCACCTTGGTTTTTCCACACGCTTCTCGCGACCCTGTTGACTATTTTGAATGAAACGCTTGATTGTTTGATGATCACGCTTCAGAAGCTTTGCAATTTTAAGAGTGCTGCATCCCTCTGCAAGATATCTCACTATTTTTGACTTTTCTGAGCCTGTCAAGTCCTTCTTTTGACCCATTTTGCCAAAGGAAAGGAAGTTGCCTAATAATTATGCACACCTGATATAGGGTGTTGATGTCATTAGATCACACCCCTTCTCATTACAGAGATGCACATCACCTAATATGCTTAATTGGTAGTAGGCTTTCGAGCCTATACAGCTTGGAGTAAGACAACATGCATAAAGAGGATGATGTGGTCAAAATACTCATTTGCCTAATAATTCTGCACGTAGTGTATATATATATATATATATATATATATATATATAGAAAATCCTTCAAACTAAATATATATCTCTACCACAAATCATGTTTCCAGGTGTATGAGATCCCTCAACGGATATTTGATGTCTGAAAAATAAAGGTTATATATAAATAACACTATATCAGAAGTGCATAATCTCATAATCCCTATTGAGGCCTTTAGGATGCAAAGTATCCAAGGTATGGATCCAATAAGCCTCTCTACGTAATAACAGCTTCTTCAAATCTCCTCCTCTCCTAGGCCTTTTTACCTGTTCCAATACCTGGAACCTCAATTGAGCAATCCCATGTTTGCACTGTTCAAAATTAAATGGGATAGGTAACATTAAATTCTTAGTGCGAATAGTAGATTTGTGTTTCCCAATACGTTCCCTAATCGTTTGCGTAGTCTCTCCTATACATAATAAGTCACAAGGACATTTTATCAAATAAATCACATTGGTGGATTCACATGTGAAAAAGCCTTCAATTGCATAGGGATGCTAAGCGGATGATAAAATGTAGAACCTCTAATTATATGGGAACATTGAGTTGCTAATACCATTTGTTTTAACGTCTCTTTTGTGCTCCCACCACCTGTGTAGGTGAGGGGAGGTGGTGATGATGTCATAAGGGGAGGAGTTATGCCATTATATATATTTGGTCATTTTGTATACCTGTACCTGTTGATAAAGGCATGTTAGCCGAAACGCGTCCTGGATTGAGGCGATTTTTTTATTTGATGCAATAAACATCATATACCTGAAGACACGATTGCTGGGATCTTCCTTGAATATTTGTGGAAACCCCTTCCTATCCCGTGCAACGTGCAGATTGAATGAGTGTCGGCTGTTTTTCCTGTGACCTTTCAGCTGATGGCTGGTGTGGGGACATGGCTGACAGTAAATATTAATCCATATTCCTCACAGTGTTGATCGAGCACCAAAGTGCTCGGATGCTTTGGCCAATCACATCGGGATGCTTGGGTGCTCTATCGAGTACCCGAGTATAATGGAAGTCAATTGGAGAACCCGAGCATTAAAACAGGCACCCCTGCTCTGAAGAGGGGAAGGTGTCTGGTTCATAGAAAAAGGTCAGAAATGAATGGAAACATCACCTAAATGGTTTTGGAACAGCATGGAGAGGATGTCTGGATACATCTTTGACTCCCAGGTCGCTGCTGGGATTAATGTTGTCTGATTAGTATGCCATTTTACAGACTGACAATAATATGCACAAAACCAAAGCTAAAATCGATTTTAGAGGAAAAATTGTTGGAAAACATTCTTTCCTGTATATTTACTTGTATATGAAGTGCAAGTTCTGCCAATAATTACAAGCAAGAGGCTCCGATACATTCTGTATATCACATAAAGGAGGGCCTCATTCACATTGTGGTACAATTGTTCATATAGTGGGACTCCTACACTCGTAAGGCCTATGCACTAAGTTAAATGGCTGCCAAAAATTACAAGGAATTGGCACTCCAATGCACCTTTTGTTACACATAAAGGAGGGCATCATACACACCCTTAAAAAATGATGATTGATGACCCTCTAAAACATTTGGAGCAAGGGCCTGCTGATCTGACCATCTAAAACATTAGGGGCGAGGGACTGCTGCTGAGCTGACCCTCTAAAATATTATGGGTGAGGTTCTGCTGCTGAGCTGACCATAGAAAAAATTATGATTGAGGGCCTGTTGCTGAGCTGACCCACTAAAAAATTATATGCCAGGGCCTGCAGGTGAGCTGACCCTGTAAAACATTATATGCGTGGTCCTGCAGGTGAGCTGACCCTGTAAAAGATTGTAGGTCTTGGCCTGTAGGTGAGCTGACCCTGTAAAAGGTTGTAGGTGAAGGCCTGCAGGTGAGCTGACCCTCTAAAACATTATATGTGAGGGCCTACTGGTGAGCTGACCCTGTAAAAGATTTTAGGTGCGGGCCTGCAAGTGAGCTGACCCTGTATTCAAATTTAGAAAAGTATTTGGGATGTGGAAACGTCACACAGGAGATATCCCGCAGATAATGTCAATGCTGTCACCAGCGGATAATGAAAAATTACAGGGAATGTCACAGGTATTTGGGATGAGGAAACGTTATACAGGAGAGGTACCACCGGTGATGTCACTGTCTGCAACATGTACGCAAAAAAGTTCACTGTATGTACACTGTCTATTGAAAAAGTACACTGTGTATGTCACAGATACATTTTTTAAACGCACACGTTACACTGCAGATGTGGCACTGGTAATGTCACTACCAGAAGCGGACACAGTCTATTGGCAAACTACACTGTATTAGTGTTGAGTGAGCATGCTCGGCCAAATACCAGTTTGGCTTGACAATGGCTATGCTCGGCACATGGCGGTACTCTGCCGAGTACCGCATGTGCTCGAGCGCAATGCTCGAGTCTCCTTACCGCACGTTTTGTGGCTGCTAAGCAGCCAATAAACATGCAGGTAAGTACTGCCCTCCCAGTAATGCCAGTAGCCATGTTGGCTACTAGCATTACAGTGATTGGCTGGCCGGAACGCGTCATCGGGAGCTATATAGCCCCCGATGACGCGTGTTCGACTCATTCTAAGTCAGAGAGAGCTGAGCATAGGAAGGGACAGAGAGTATAGGGAGTGCAATTGAATTTAATTTCTCTACAAAAACGTTTCATAGACCCAAAAGTCCTTGTAAGGACTATTGTGTGTGACAGCAGAAATATATGTTTGTAGTGTAACCTGCGCTAAATTGCTCAGAGTGTAATAGGAAGATTGTTATACAAAAAACTTTTCGGAGATCCAAAAGTCCTTTTACGGGTTATTGTGTATGACAGCAGCAATATATATTTTTAGCGCATCCTGCGCAAAATACCGTGTAATAGGCCGATGTGGACAGTAAAATTATTTGCGCCACATCTCCAGTGTAAATTTTGAGCATCCCTAAAATATCAGTGACATCCAGTTCTCTTTTTCCATAGACAGTGTCCACTGCGGACAGTTATTATCCTTGCCATATCTCCTGTTTAAAGTGTGCACATCCCTAAAATATCAGTGGTATCCAGTGCACTTTTTCCGTAGACGGTGTCCCCTGCGGACAGTTAAATTATCTGCGCCACATCTCCTATTTAAAGTGTGCGCATCCCTAAAATATCAGTGACATCCAGTACACTTTTTCCGTAGACGGTGTCCCCTACTAGGTGTCAAAGTTGGACACATGGCACAAACTGACGCTCTATGCCTCGGAGGTGCGGGCCTGCCCCGCCGCCAGCGTTTTGTCTGAGCTGGTATTTAGTGCTGCTAGTGGCATTATAACAGATAAGTGTATCCGCCTGCCCCTGGTAATGTCACTGTCAAAAGCGGACACCATCTATTGACAAAGTACACTGTATGTCACAGATAAAAAAAATTATCGCACACGTTACACTGCAGATGTGACACTGGTAATGTCACTGTCCGCAGCAAACACTGTCTACTGAAAAAGTACACTGTATGTCACAGATAAAAAATTTCAGCACACACATTACACTGCAGATGTGGTGCTGGTAATGTCACTGTCCGAAGCAGACACCGTCTACGGAAAAAGTACACTGTATGTCACAGGTAAATTTTTTCAGTGCACACGTTACACTGCAGATGTGGCGCTGGTAATGTGATTGTCCACAGCAGACACTGTCTACGGAAAAAATACACTGTATGTCACAGAACTTTTTTCAGCACACACGTTACACTGCAGATGTGGCGCTGGTAATGTCACTGTCAGAAGAAGACACCGTCTATTAAAAAGTACACTGGATGTCACAGATACATTTTTTTTTCAGCGCACACGTTACACTGCAGATGTGACGCTAGTAATGTCACTGTCCGCAGCAGACAAC